>NC_089506.1:206179882-206484882 GCF_036850995.1 Saccopteryx leptura | reverse complement strand
AAATCCTTTCTGATTATGGCTAGACATTGAAATTTATGGATAATCAATCGGACTATTTTTTTTAGGAATAGACATAAACTCTGAGATAGAAAGAGCAGTTGTAAGGGATTGGTCTTGCCACCATATGGGGACACTATCTTGAGAGTGAAGCCATCATAGAAAAATATAGAACCCAGGGGAGAGAGAAACATGATACAGATGGAAACTTTGGGGCCATTCTCGAACTTTTCTCTTACCCCACTCAATATATTCTTTGTGTGTTTGTCTGTCTATGAATTTGCTCAACATAAAGTTGGGTTTTAGTTCTGAAGGACAGTGGAGAGTCCTGGTGACACAGTGTGCTATATTTAAATCCACCTGGGGACCGAGTGACTCAGGGACTCCTGGGTAGCTCAAATATAGGTACGTCCATCTATGTCTCTTTGTGTTTTTTTTTTGTTGCAGTTTCTTCCATTCTTGAAAATACTATTTACTTCTCCTTAATAGTATCTCAAAGGACAAATTCTTGATTCATGCTATGATCGCAGGCAAGAGGGCACACTGGCATGATGATCTGTGGTCCCTCCTTCCCCACGCCTGCTCTCAGTTTGGCAGCTGTACCTATAAGGAACAGTCAGATCAAGCCTGCAGGACTTGACCTGGTCCTCCCACGACGAATGAGGAGCCAGCCCAAGTAGGGGTTTGTAAAAGCAAACGTGGCAGCTGCTGCTGGCTGTGGCATAAACTCGTGGAAAGTATATGTGATTAACTGTGGACACTGATAATGTGGCTCCATCAGTTCCCCGTGGTGGGACAAGTCTAACCCGCAGAGACACTCAAGGGACTGTGACTGCCTCAACCCTTCTACGTTTTTCTTGTAGTTTTCTAGAGAGAGTCTCCGCCCCAGCCTTCTGGGAGAGGCAAACAGAAAAGCCTCTGGCTGTGTGTCTGAGCATCTCTTTCTTCGACTCCCTCAAGCCTGGGCTGAATGGCCCTCGCGTCAGGCCCGTTCCCCCTTCCTGCAGCCTGGTCTTTAGTCTCCTGCTCTGGGTCCTGTGTGGCTGGCTAGTCACCTGTCAAGAAGCACCATCTCCTCCTCCTTGCTGTCAGGGTGGCCGGATGTGGAAATCATACCAACGCATGCATATTTCACACAGCACAGTGCTTCTGAACCTTTTTTTTTTGTTAACCTCTGCTTTCTTTACCCAGTTTAGTAATAGTAATAATCTTATTCCTTGACCTAGAGGGACTTGCTATGATGGGTGAAAATCAGGGTGTCTCCTCTATGTCTGAACCAGCCAAGATCTCTGCCTCTTCTCCATGTTGTTAGTATAATGAAAACAGTAGTTTCAATTTATTTTTTCCAATTTTCTATTTTCTTTTTTAAAGAGGCATCAGTGTTTGAGATCAAAGAAGAATAGTTATTCAGTATTTTATTCTACTGAGCCCCTCTCTTTGCCCTAGAGAGTTTTAGTACTTCCCTCCACCCCTTCACTGTCAGAGCAGCATGGGGCCATCTGCTGCAAGGAGCCCGCGTCTCTCCGTTTGGAGAGGCCAACCGAGGAGGTCAGGAGCTGAGTTTTGTGTCTGGAGATGAGAGGACGGCGGCTGACTGCTCTCTCTCCTCTCTGGTTTCCCAGGCACTAACTCACAGGACACAGTGAAGGCAGCTCCCAGGGGCGTCTGCCCGGTGAAGACACAGGAAGGCGTCAGCGTGACAGACACAGCCTGTGCCCCGGGTTTTGGTGACAGCGTTCTCCAACTAAGTTGACCCATCTTCCAGAGGGGTTGCTGAGGGAAGGGGCGCACACTACAGAACAATGGGAGCAGTCGGAGACCTGGAACCCACTGGATGAGGGTCCCAGCTCCGCCTCGACTAGCTCTGTGACTTTGGATAAGCTGTTACATCTTTTTGAGCCTCCTTTTCCGCATCTGTAAAATGGGGTTGTGTAGTCCTCAGGCGGGGGCCCAGGCAAGATAAAACAATAAAGCAAGCAGAGTACCCGACGCAGTGGGGGCTGGGCGAGTGTGGGGGAGGGGGACCAGCCGCTTGGCCACCCCGGACCTGCCCTTCTCTGCACTGCCTCGCCTCTCCTTCCACGCTGGCACGAGCGCACAGGGCTCATTCCATCGGCGCTTCAAAGAAAGGCCGGATGCCCTTTACTGCCGAAGGTTTGTTCTGGAAAGCCGCTGTGGCTTCCCGGTGAGATGAGCAGCCCGAATCCCTCCTTCAGAGCCAAATCCCTGCAGAGTTCTTTCTTTTCTCCTTTCTGTTATTCATACATTCCGGCTACACTTTATGGGTTGGAGAAATAGGATGCCCTCACGACTCCACGGTGGGCTCAGCTAAAATCGGCAATGAGGACTCAACATGCTCGTCCAGGCAATCTGCTCTGCTCCCAGCAAGGGCCCTGACCTCTAGAACATTCTCACTGGGGCATGGGCCTACTGTCCTTGGAGCCTGGGTTTGGTCCCTCAAGCTCTGCTCTGGACTTGATGTTTGTGTCTTTACCGCCCTCAGATTCATATATTGAGATTCTAACCCCTCATATGATGGATTTAGGGGATTCAGTTTGAGAGGTGCTAGGCCACGAGAGTGGAGCCCTCATGAATGGGATCAGTGTCTTTATAAAACAGACCCAGAGAGCCCCCCCCCCCACCATGTGAGGACATAGGGGGATGTCTGTGACTCCAAACAGGTCCCTCACCTGACCATTTGGACTCCCAGTTCTACAACTGTGAGCAATCAATTCCTGTAACTTGTAAGCTACGGGTCTGTGTTAGGGCAGCCCGAATGGACTCAGGCAGTGTCTGTGTCTGTCCGCTGGTCCCAACTGGGGGCTAGCCACAGGCTGCCTTCATTGCCTCCAGCCTTCTCATCTGCGCTCAGGGGAGGGGCCACGTTCCAGCTCCCTGGTCCTTGTCTGTGCTGTGTCTCTCGCATCCCTCACGTCTCGGGAGACCACTGATGTGGGTGCCAGTGAGTATGTTTTTCCACATGAGAGAGAACGCATGTTAGAAACCAAGCTGAGGACATCCCACAGCAGCAAGAGGGCATCATTCTGTGGGTCATTGGAGACAAAGGCCACAGCTGTGGGGGAAGCCTGGTTCTAATGTTAAAGAAATGGCTGCTTTGAGCTTGGGCCTCTCCTCCCCGGGCACTGCCAGAGTGCATGGATCTCAGGTTTGTGTTTGTTCCAATTATCCAGCAGCTCCCCAAGGGACAAGCCCATAAGAAGGGCTGTGAGTCTGTTGAGTGGCAATATCTTAATGTCTACCGTCTGGCTGGTCACAGTGCTGAAACGAGGACGGGTAATGGAGAGACCTGGCTTATGTGCTGAAAACTCTGCCTTGGGGTGGAAGTGAACTTCAGAGCATCCTGATCAAAGTCCCTGAGAGAGGAGTCTGAACCCTGAAACTGACAAAAACCTGTGGCCCAGCCTTGCGCACACAGACAGGTCTCCTCTGTCACACTTGTTTTTTTTTTATTTTTATTTTTTCTGGCATGTGAGACAAAGTGAGAATAAACCTGTTGTTTCCAGGAAACACAAAGGGACCCCAGAACGGTCCCATTCTAACCTGTCGGGCCTCAGCTTTTCCACCTATAGGATGGGTATGATCAAATCCACTCCACAGGGTATCGTGAGATTAGAGGGAGTGGCCCAGGCTCTTGTTTACACCACAGGCAAAATTCATTGTGTTGTGGTCTTGAATTGTAAGAAATTAGGTTCTTTGCTTGGGAATTCCCCACTGAAGTGTTTTGTTTTGTTTTTTTTAAGGAAATGATCATGTGTACAAAATAAAGACACTTTTGTTGCAATGTGTGTCTTCTGTACACATGTAAGGGGGCACATTTGTGACTACGCACATAAGACAAGCTTTAAAGGTGTGTGCTAACCCCTGACCAGAAAGGAAGAACTTTTATTATGATGATTATTTTTTAGCAACCCAGAAGCCCTTCTCTGCACCGCATCAGGGGCTAGGCCCATTCTTAGTTCCCCTAACAAATGAGAGAGGGATTTATTAGGGGAGCTCGGAATGAGAAACACACATTAAGAATGAGATCTTTTTTATTCACACGTATCAGGCTGTACTTGTTTTAAAAGGCAAATCTGGGGAGAAGGAGGGCCATTGCTCGGCAAGGCTCCCTGCAACCTTCCAGGGTGGGAGTAGCAGCAGCTGGGGGTTTCCAAGGGGCACAGGAGCCAAGCCCTCGGTGCTTCTATGGGGGAGGGGTCCACTCTCCCTCAGAGAAGGGAGGCTGAAGTTCAAGGTCTAGCCTGTCAAGCTGCAACACAACAGTGGCCGCTACTGTGTCTTCAGTCTCTCCTCCACTTCCATTCTTGGAATGGGAGTGACAGATTTAGTTCATTTCTTATAATAATGATCCTATCAACTTGGCTTCCTTAATGGTATCCCACACAGAGGAAATACTCTCCCAAACACAAACAGGATTTACAAGTAAATGTTAACAGTGTGTGTTTGCTCATGATAATCCCAGAATCCTTTGGATATGGAAAGCCTTTCGTAATTGGCAGAGAGAATTAGCTTAAAGTTGGCATATCTAACTGCATGCATGCATGTTGTTATTTTTAAGCAATCTGTGTGTTTAGATGCCATCAAGCTAATTAAGAAATACGTATTTGCACAGAACTCCAGTTTATAGTGTCACTGCCTGGAGAAGAGAAATCCTCCTCCCTAAGCTCACGTGTACGTTCTGAATCTCCAAGGCTCTTTAAATCAACAAGTGCAAAGAATGCACAAACTCCTTTTAAAACAGTTATTTCGTTTTCTCAGTAAAACTCAGCATATAAAATTAGGTGTTTTCAACCAAATATTTTCCACCGTGTTTTAAAGTCTAATCCATTAAACTCTTTCAGAGTGAAAAAATTCCAAGGTAAAAAAATGGGAGAAATAGAGAAGAGATAAATAGGTTGAATAGATGAATGGATGGATGGATGGATGGGTGGGTGATTGATTGATTACCTGATAGATAATGTTATACTATGTTGGAAGATGAGTAAACAATATGCATGTATGTGCTTTTATTGTGATGCAAGTAAATAACTAGATTGCATTGAATATGTAAACATCATGTGAGTTACATGCAATATCTGTTGTATAGTTTGATTTGTATCAGATCTCGTGTTGCTGTGTTTGATATTTGTTGCGTATGTAAGAGGGCATGGGTCCTGGCTGGCATAGCATCTAGATTCAAATCTTGGCTTCCCCAAGACCGTGTGTCCCTGGGGAATTCCCCTAACCTCATGAGTCTGAGTTTTCCCACCTGAGACGTGGAGATAATTACAGTCCCTGCCTCATAGAGTTGGCTTGTAGGTTAATGCCATGGAGAGTATTAAGGTCTTACATGGTGCCCAGCACACGAATGTGATGCACAAATATTTTCCATGATTGTTATCATTACTGGTGAGTTATGTCATATGTACCTTCTATGGCAACACAAACGTGCCACGTAAGGCAGCATACCAGGAGCTTTCCTTGTATTGCATGTGAGCTGACTGTCGCATGTGTACGTGGCACTGTAGTTTATGTTGGGTGGAACGTGTATTTTGTTTTGTCTGATGCGTGTGCACGTTCTCGTGGTTCTTCATGTCTGTGTTTCATCTCAGGCTCTGCCGCATTGCCTATGCTCTCTGTGTTTTGTTAGGTGTGTACACACCCGGCGTGATGGTGCATGTTGATTATGTTTTGTCATGCACATTCTGTTGGAGTGCGCACACACGCCGTACCATCCTGCGTGGGAATTTTAGTAGTGTGGTGTAGCGTGTCTGAGTGCTAATGGTGGAGGCCACTGCCTGCTTTGTTTGGCCCACGTGATGTTTTGTGTTATTTAAAAAATGGAATTAGTTACTAATATTTAAAGATGGAAAGGTTTCCTATAAAATCAGATGTCTACTTTCTCTTTCACAGATAAGACCTGAAATATTGGCTCTGCATTCCCGTCCTCTGCTGAGGATGACTGCCCCCTATAGGGGAAGGAAGCATTATGCAGTCTGTCATAGATCCGCGGATTCTCCATTGATCCCTCCGCTGACTCCAAGGTTCAGAAGCTCTTTCTCATGCCCATCCCGCTTCACCCATTCCCCTTTCCTTTCTGCTTCCACAGTCATCTGGGTTGCAGACCCTGGCTTATAAATGCCCACGGTCAGAGAGGGAGGGGAGGGATGTACAGACCCCCCCACCCCACCCCCCGCCCCCAGGGAGTCAAGACTCCTGAGTCTCTGGAAGCCCGATGCTTTCTGACACCTGTTCCTGCAAAGGGAAGTAGCCGCCGGGGGTACTGACCCTGCTGATGGAGAAGAGCAGCCCTGGCCGGTCAGAGCAGACGCCGGTGAAACAGAAGCGCAGCTTCCAGTAGAAGAGGTGCTCCCAGATGAAGGTGATGAGGCTGAGCGCCATGGCGGCCGCCAGCATGTAGAACACGCCCGCCATGTTGTCGATGTCCAGCTGGCTGCTCATCACCTCGTTCTTCTCGTTGTGGCAGATCCCCGTGAGCCACAGCGTCTCCAGCTCCTCCATCTCACCTGCACAGGAGACAAGGCCCGCGGGCGGTGAGCACAGGGCCTGCACTTTGGGGCAAGCTCCTTGGGGGTGGGGACAAACATGTGTGACTATGGCTGTGTGGCCTTCAGACAAGTTTCTGAGTTCTTCCGGTCTATGTCCACTTACCTGTTGAGTGAAGATAATAATAATAACAACAATATCTGCCTAATATCATTGTAGGAGGATGAAATGAGATAATGTATGGAGAATTTGGCACAGTCTCTTTTTTGTTTTTTTTTGGTTTTTTTTTGGTCATTATCATTATGTTCTGCCCATCCCGTTTTTCTCTATCCTGACCCCAAACACATGATCTAGTCCTGGAACAGGACAAGGGACAAACTGGGAGCCAGGCTGCACAGTGGGAAGGCCCACAGCGCAGTTACGACTTCATCACTACTAGCTGTGTGACTCTGGAGCCCCAGTTATCCAGCCTGTGAAACGGGTATAATACTGCATATTTCCTAGATTTGTGGTGAGGATCAAATGAGCTCACATAGGCAAAATTACTAAATGCAGTGCCTGGATCACTTCTCGTAAATAGTAGCCTTCATGGGATTGTTGTAAAGGAAGGCCCCAGCGCAGTGCCTGGTACACAGCATTCCTCAAATATATCAGTTTCTTCTTTCCTCCACCTTTAAAAGAACATCCAGCATTATTTCAAAAAGTCACCCACAAGCAGCGTGTGCACAAAGCCTTGATTGAGAAGAGACGTCCCAACTGGCTCTGAATGACCCCTTGCACACTAAACACTTCCCCACTTCAGTAAGCAATTAAAGAACCAGGTTGGGCTTTCAAAGGATAAAAGAGCAGGCATGCTTAGCATCGTTTTGTCTCTCTTTTATGTGCATTTTATCCAGTTGCCATTAGGAGGATATTTTCTGGTCTCAGTGTCCAGCAATCACACTAACTGTCTAGCAATTCACTAAACTTTGGCACTTAGATTGTGATTCAGCCCTTACAAACTATCTTTCAAGAACAGTGAAAATCAAGGAAGATACATATAATGTTAAATGGAAGGTAGGTCTACATGTATATTCTCTAAGATGCAAGAGACATGCAGAGAAAAATAAAAAATAAACAACACTCCATGTTTATTTGATCTCTTGTGAAGAAATTACTTTAATTATTGCATTTAATTGCTCTCTTTTTTTAATTTTTGTGGTATCAGTGTATATTGTTTTTGGTTTGTTCTCACTCTTGACTGATTTGGCAGAACATAGAAATCTAAGTCAACAATTACTTTTTCTTGACCTTTTGAAGTTATTAGTTCCCTTCTGGTCTAGACTACAGGTATTATTAGAAGTCGGCTCATAATCTAATTGTCATTACTCGCTATGCAATTTTTATTGTCTCTCTACTTGCCTTTGAGAATTTCATTTTGTCTTTGGGGTAGAATCTAGGTGTGGATGTGTCTGATTTGTTCTGCTCTGGACTTACTGTGATGCTTCAACCCGGTGACTCATAACTTTAATTCTGGGAAAAGCTCACCCATTGTTGCTTTGCATATTCACTCTCCCTATCCTATCTGTTTAATAATGAATAGACTTTATTTTTTGAGTAGTTTTAGTAATAATGAAAAACTGAACAGAAAGTACTGAGTGTTATCATATACTCCCTGAATTTCCCCCATTAACATCTGACATTGGGTTGGTAAAGTTTTTTTATAATTTATGAACCAGTCTCGATCATTATTACTAACTAAAGGCCATAGTTTACATTAGGGTTCACTCTTTGTGCTGTAGTTCTGTGGGTTTTGCGGAACGCGCAATGTCACGTATCCACCATTATAGCACAATACAGAAAATTTTCACTGCCCTAAACATCCCGTGTCTCAACTATTCATCTCTCCCCCACCTCCCACCCCCACCCCAACTCTTGGCAACCACCAATCTTTCAACTGTCTCTACAGTTTTGTCTTTTCTGAAATATCATATGGTTGGAAGCACGGAGTATGCAGCCTTTCCTACAGGTTTCTATCACTGAACAGTATGCACTTCAGGGCCTTCTGTGTGTTCTAAGTGGCTAGGTAGCTCAGTTCTTTTTACTGCCGAATAATAATCTCTTGCATAGACGTATTATTTGTCCATTCACCTACTGAAGGATATCTTGGCTGTTCTCAGGTTTTACCAGTTATAAATAAAGCTGCTATGAACATTCATGTGCAGGCCCTGGCTGGTTTGCTCAGTAGATAGAGCATTGGCCCGGTATATGGATGTCCTGGGTTCAATCCCCAGTCAGGGCACACAAGAGAAGTGACCATCTACTTCTCTCCCCTCCCTCTTCTCCCTTCTTTCACAATCCCCCTCCCACAGCCAATGGTTTGATTGGTTTGAGTGTTGGCCCTGGATGCTGAGTGCTGAGGATGATGGCTCAGTTGATTCGAGTATCAACCCCAGACAGAGGTTGTCATGTGGATCCGGTCAGGGTGCATGTGGGAGTCCGTCTCACTATCTCCCCTCCTCTCACTTAAGAAAACAAAAACAAAATAAAACAAAAAAAACATTCGTGTGCAGTATTTTCCGTGGACATAAATTTTCACCTCATTTGACACGCGGTGAGATTGCACGGTAACACTATGCTTAGCTTTGTAGGAAACTTCCAAAGTGACCCTGCCATTTTTCATCCTCACCAGCAGTGAATGGGAGGTCCTGTCACCCCGCCCCCCTTCCTCTCCAGCAGTGACTAATGCTGTCAGCGTTTTGGATTTTAGCCATTCTAATAAGGCGTGTAGTGGTATCATAATTCTCTAATGACATGTGATAATCCTAGCTTTTTCTTCTGAAAATTTTTGCTTAAACTCTTCTGGCCCTTCCATTCTATCCTCTAGGTTATTAACTTTGTTTTACTATTTTGCATTCCTTTATCTCTAGGTCCTGCAGTTAGAGAATTCTTATATTTTCCAGTTCATTTACTCTTTCATTACTAAGATTTAGCTTTATGTTTTAATTTTCATCCATTTTAATTGTGACATTCATCTGGCTCTTTTAAAATTCTGCCTGTTCTTTTTTATCAGAATGTCCTACTCTTCTGTTATTTTAAAAACTTTTATATTTAATCACTTGAACCCTACAATCTTCAGCTTGTTCTCTGCCCCGACCCCCTCCTTGCTCCCTTAGTTCGTGGGGTTCACGATTTTCTGGTCGTTGTGTGTGTTGACCTTCCTGGTGAATGACCTCCCTGGGATATTAGTAACTTTTGATTATGAGATAATCGTCAGCAGGCGTTTTCTCCCCTACAGCCCATGGGGCCCAAGCATTCCAGGCTGTGGCAGTGTCCCCAAGGTGGGGTTCTCGGTTTCTTCCACCGTGGTCCCAGGGGCTTCCAGTGTGCCAGTTTTTGTATGAAAAAAAAAAAATTACTGTAATTGCTGCACCATTTAAATAGTATACATTTAGACCTTCCATACTCATTTCGGTTTTAATTTCTCACTCAGAGCTTCCAAACAGATGGCAAGCCTTCTTGTACTTGCTCTGCTCTGATGGACATTTTTTTTCTAATCTCTTCTTCACAGATGCATTGACTCCTGAAGGTCTTAGATTTATACAGTGGTGTCATTTTCTACTCCCTTTGCACAATTCAGGGTACCTCGTGTGGCTCTTAAAGTCCTGTTCTCCACCCTACAGCTGTATTACCTGAGGCTGCTGGACCTCCACTGAAAAGTACTGAGAATATCCCATTTCCCTTCTCTAAGCACGTCCCTTCCTTTTCACCTTGACGATGCATTGTGTGAGTGTGTGAGGTGTGAGTGTGTGTGTGTGTGTGCAGTTGCTTTTCATCCTGAGCTATGTGTTTGTCACAGAAGGGGGCTCATGTCAATTTGCTTCTCCACTGAACCACAAGCATATACACGTGTTTAACTTGTGGTCAGGATTTGAACAGCATATGTATTTATGGAAAGAGAAAATAGGGAATGTGTGTCTTTATGAATTCTCCACTCACAAAGAAGGGTGCAGGCACAGGGATGACAAGGGGCATGCTGATTTCAAGTCCTTTCCTTCCAGCAACCTCAGTGCTTTCCCACAGTCACACGTCATGGAGGCTCTGTCATGTGACCTCACTGTCCACCCAACACCCCTGGTGACAGACGGGAGGCTCATGCGCACTTGAGAACGCCCTTGCGTCCATGGGAGTTACACCTGTTCGAAAGCTCTTCCTGGATCTGTCTTCAGGGAGGAAGACAACGTGTCTAAATTCCATTCCCGCTCCGAGCCTCACGGTTTCCAGCAGCGCTTTCTCTCCTCACAAAAGCACCAGTGCTGTCCTTTCAAAAATACAGTGTGCTGTTGACTCACCTCCCTTTAGAGTTCCCGAGGACACAAAGATTGGTCCTTGCCCCGTGTTGTGTCACATTCCCAGCACATCTTTCGCTGGTGTTCTCTCAAAGAAAGCAGGGCTTGTATGCCTGTAACAGGGTCAGTCTGCAAATCAGAAACATCACCCTGATTTTTCGCACAGTGTAGAACATGAAGATTTTTCCTCTGCCCTCTGCCCACACAAGGCCTCTGCTGGACTAAGTCAGCTTGCTAAACCAGACCTGCACCCTGAACGGAGAACAAAACATACAAGTCTCAATACCAATCCCAGCCTGTCCGGTCATTGTCCAGTTAATCATTCCTGCCTCGTAGCCTTCTGCTACGAGCGTGCTGAACTGGAGTTCAAATACTTGATTTCGTTTTTAATTTACTCAAGTGTATTGCCATCTCCTTGAGGGAGACCGGGGACCGTGCGCTATGATGTTGGTAGTTCTCATGGTCCCGTAGCACATAGTAAGCACTGGATCTGCATTGTGCATTTCTGCTCCGTTCCTCACACCCCCAGGCTTACACTGGGCAGCACTGCAGAGAGGTGTGCACTGTTGGTGAGTGTCTCTGCCAGCGATAGAGAGAAAACACAGAGCAGAAGGAAACTGGCCGTGGACCGGAGAGTGGAAGGCTGGGAAGTCCGCGTGTCCTCAGCGAGAGTGAAGCAGCCAATGCCATTTTTGCAAGGAGCAGTTCTGTGATGTTCATTCCGCCGTCAGTTGCTCCATTACAAAGAGGCCGTGATCCCTGCCGAGGTGATCCTGTAAACTGGAGCTGGTAAATGGGACAATTAAATGTCTTCCCTGCAGCAGACTCATTCTTGTTGGAAAGACAAAAGCTAAGAGGTCTCCTGGGAGCAGAGCCTGAGCAGCTCCGGCTTTGCAGCCAGGCCCATATTGTCTTCCTCCCTCCGCCTGAGAGCGGAGAGCTCTCTCCCTCTCTATTTATACCCCTGGTGACAGACGGGAGGCTCATGCACACTTGAGAACGCCCTTGCATCCATGGGAGTTACACCTGTTTGAAAGCTCTTCCTGGATCTGTCTTCAGGGAGGAAGACTGCCAGCACAGGTGTCTGTGCCGGCCTCTGAGGCCTGTGCCATGCCGAGGACGGCTGTGTGTCAGAGCAGGGTGTCACAGCTCTCTCTCTTCTTTAATGTTGCCAGTTCAAAGTCAGAGTGGTGGGACTTTAAGAGGCAGGAGCCAGAAAGATGTAAACTCTAAAAGGGAACAGGCAAGGGTAATTGAGACAGCGCTGTGTGTATGTCCGAGATTTGCTTCCATCTGCAGCTTGGCTGCAAGAGACTGCATGAAACATACAGAATTGGTCAGACCAAGTCCTGTCCGGAGAGGCTACAGACGGCGCAGGCCCGCGCATGCGCACGGAGTCGCACATGATCCACTCACGCGCTTACAAGGTGGAAGCCATGGGTTTCAGATTTGTAAAAAGGAATAAATGAAAATTCAAGTAGACACCATCCAGGAAATTAAAAAAAAAAAGTTTCAGGTAGAAAACACTAGCCTGAGTTACGTAAGCTAGTGCCCTTTCCTGAGAGTTTGGGGGGGGGGGGGCATGTTGAATCACCCTGTAAGGTCCAGACGATCAGTGGAGGTAGCAGGAGAAGCAGACCATCTGCATTCAACTCCCACCTTAATCCCATTTGATCTAGATCCAGATACTCCTCTTATCTATCCATCCCCACACCCATTCATTTATCTATTTTTCTATTCTTTTATTTAACAATGTTACACAAATTCTGTTCTGCTTCAGGCTCTATACTAGAACTCTTAAAAATTAACCCCCATAACCCCCATATCAACTCAATGTGACTGGGGGGCCATTATCACACCCCCTTGAAGAGGAGGCACAGAGAGGCTAAGGAACTTGCTCAGTCTCTCTGAGCACCAGTTGGAATGCCTACCTAACGAAGGACAACAGTCTTTCCCGCCCAGGAGTTTTGTCGGACTTCGATGAGCTCACATGCACAGAGTGCCTGGCACACACCCATGACACGATCAGTACTGCTGGTGATGACGTCATTTCCTGTCTGAAGCCAGGGACGCTGAGGCCTGGCGTAGAGTAGACCACATAGCCCGTCCTGTGCCCTCCCAAGTCGTGGAGTCTATGAGTCCGAGGCTGCATGTCCGGAGAGAAGGTGCCGGCCTCCAAGAAGGCTCTGCTCCGTCTTAAGTAAGAGAACTCAGCTCCTTACTTCCCCTTCGGCTCATGCGCCCCGCCTCCCCGGGGACTGCAGTTGCTTTTCAGATTAGATTTCCTTCGGTTCTGTAAGACTGTCAGAGCACGCAGGGGGTTGCTCCGGGAGAGGGTTTTATAGCATGCGATGTGACTAGCCTTCAGACTTCCTGAGCATTTCTCCCCCGGGGGCAGTTGTAAAAAGTCCATTTTGAACCTGTACCCTTTAGGCTTCATCCAGGGCCTGAGAATTTGCTGAAAGACATCTTCTAAAATCAGCCCACCCATGGTGCCCTTGCAAGCATCTACGTGTTTTTTTCCCTTGGTTCCTGGCCAAAGCACCTGACCCCAGGCAGTGATGGTATGGAAAGAAACAGTGTGTGGTTTTGAGAAGCTGAGTTTAATGTTCTGTTTCATTTTTCGGTCAAGGAAACTGCTTTTTGGTTCTCCAAAGCCACCATTTGTCTTTTGCCTTACTCCTCCAACACTCATTTAGTCCCTCATTTATTCATTCCTTCATTCATTCCAAAAAGGACGCTTCTTAAGCACTTAGCACGTGGTCAGCATCTCAGTATTTTCATACAGAGATGGATAATATGATCTTTGGCCTCTACGAGCTCGGAATCCTGTGGGAGAGACGGTCCTGCAAACTGGCAACTATGGCAAGATGAGATGATTGAATTTGCAGAGGGTTGGAGGCAGGAAAAAACATGGGAGTGTTTTGAGATCAGGGATTGTTTCAGAATTTTGGGGAAGGGAGAAGTGATCAAAGGAAAGGCCTGAAGGGCTGGGGCCCATTGCAAAGGACTCAGATTTCATGCTAAGGAGTTTGGGGTATCCTGGGGACAGTGGGGCCAATGGATGAGACCAAGGGTATGCTTGGTGGACCCAGGGTTCTTCAACTGTTTTCTATGGAGACCAGTGTCTCCTCACATGTAATAGAAGGCAGGCTGTTATAGGTGGGTGAGAGATAGAAAATTGAACAACGGTGCTATCGTGTGGAGGAAGGTCACCAGGAAATTCTATCCCAGTAACACAGCTGTGATTAGAGTCCAATCCTGGCATCAGAGGCAGGTGGAGTGTGCAGATTAAACTCTCCTGCCCCCGAGATATGTAACGATGGGGAGAAAGCCACTTGCAAAAAAATTGCTGATCATTTTGAATTGTAAATTGTCATCAGTATCACTAGCACTCATAACTATTTATTCTGGATGTGCCAGCTGCATGGTATGAAGCTGAAAACTTGGCAACAGTTCAGAGGTCTCCATCTTCAGGAAGTCTTCCCTGATCGCACAGGGATGTTGGTAGGAGACCACGGTTTCTCCTTCCATGACATCAGAATACTTCATCAATAAAGAATCTGGCACACTCAAGTGTAATTGTCAATTGCTTCTATATCTTCCCCAATGGAAGATAAGTTTATTCAAGGTGGGGATCTTGCCTTATTTTTCCTGTATCCCCTGTCCCGGGCACAGGTCTTGGCATGGAGTGGGTGGATCCATAAAAGAGTGTTGACTGGAGGTGACACAGGGCTTCCCTCCTTGCTTAGCTGGTGATTCACTGATCTGAGAATCAGCAAGAGCCCAAGAGAGGAAGGAATATGTGAAGCCACAGGCAAAGGGTCAGGAAGAGAGAGTCCTAGGAACCCAGGAATCAAGGCTGACTCTGGGGGCAAGCAAGTTCCTATCAAAGGTCCTAGCAATAGAGTCCCGCAGGGAACCAACTTCCATCCACAGCTCAAGACGTCAGGATGACAACACTGCTGATTGCATCAGGGTTTGCTGTGAACACCAAGAGGGGGCTGACCCCATTTCAATCCTTTTTCATGTCTTGCCCAGGGATTGGGCACTTTGAGTTCCTCAGAAGCCCAAATGGAATTGGAAATGGCAAAGGAACAACATTCTTTGTAGAAAATCTAGGGCAACATCATCGGCAGGCTCGTGTTCTCAGTGAGAACAGACTCAGCCACGGTGAGCTGCGAGCTGCAGCCCCGGGAGTGCAGACAGCTTGGGGTCTGCAGGGTTGAGGCCAAGTCCTCTTCTTGCCCAGTTGGCCTGGGAGGAAGCTGCTGGTCAGATTGGGGATTTAGTACACGGCCTTGAAACAGAGTAAGGTCAGCCAGACCATCTGATCACTGACCTTAAGGTCTGAGCTTCATTAATTCTAAATGCCTGTGTCCAAGTCAGGCGATCTGGGATCTAGAAGTCATAGTACTGGAACTACGATCTCTGCCTCCATAATTTCCGAGGGTCACTGAACATCTTGCTGGAGAGAAAAAAAACCTTTGGTGTGGGGTGGGGGAGAGAAAGAGCACAGGATTCGTTCGGGACACAAATAGACGATGTTTGGGAGATAAATCTCCCTTATTTAAATGTCAGAATCTTCCATGTCTGTATAATGCTGAGAAGTCACAAAACCAAAATAAGAATAGGCTTAAATGTGTCCAGTTCGATACAGAGATGGTCTGTCTTTGGCATAAATGTTCCACCTTCTAGTTGAGGTCTCTGCTCTGTGGATGGAGCCCAAGTACCGTGGAATTCAATACGGGTTGTCGCCATCTGGCTGGGATTTCACAGGCCACATGATCAACCGAGCATGCTGAAATTTTATGCACACAGGTCCCCAACCTGTGTCTCTTACAGAAGAAAAAAGAAAAGGAGAGAGGATTGGGCAGCTCTATCAAACATCAAACAATGTACCTGGTCACGATTTTCCATTAGAGGGAGGAGTTGGCGAGAAATCATTCTCCAGAGAAAAACTGCAGAAAAATTTCAGGAAGTCCAGGAAATTCTGTGTTTAACAGGCACTTCTGGTATCTGTTTATCCGATATGTCTCATACGCATAAAGATAGTCAAACTGGTATGGCTTAAAAGGCATATGCATTTGTGAGCATAAGTGAATTCACAGTAGCTTTTTAACACTGCACATTTTTTCAATCAATAGTCCTCAGATTCTTATTACTCATTGTGTAAGAGTGTGAGGACTTTGTAATATCACAAAGGGATCCTCGTGTTTTAAAAGGCTGTAGATGTAAGAAAATACAAAGAGGGTAGCAATAATTCCACATCCAATGCCAAAAAATATCTTCTTTCTTTCAGTAAGTACAATGACATCACTGCCTTTCAGTTCCTGTTCTAGTGAAGTGTTGTGAATAAGCTTCCTGAGACAATAAAATCCTTAAGCAAAGGGGAGCATGTCTACTGTCTATTGTATCAAGATTCCCCATTGCCTAGAACAGTGCAAGCTTAATGGGCACTCAAGGCTTTGGCTGTGATATGAAGAAGAAAGAGGAGAAAGTAGAAAGGAAAGGAAAATAGGGGAAGGAA
Source organism: Saccopteryx leptura (assembly GCF_036850995.1). NCBI lineage: Eukaryota > Metazoa > Chordata > Mammalia > Chiroptera > Emballonuridae > Saccopteryx > Saccopteryx leptura. The sequence continues at coordinate 206,468,520 of NC_089506.1, read as the reverse complement.
GGAGGGAAGAAGAACGAAAAGAAGGAGAAGAGAGAAGACCAGAAAGGAAAAACTGGGGGTGGCGGTCGTCCTCTGTCTTCCTCCCCCCTTATCCTAGATAGAAATACCAGATGGCAGTGTCACCAAAGCCAGGGACGAGTGGGGGGGGGCATGTAGGGATAGGGGAGTAGTTGCATTCAGATTCCAACTCAGGTAAACATGTGGAACAGACCTGATAGCTCTACTGCCTCATCCTACTACTGATGCAGCTAAGGTCAAGTTAGAGGAACCACATTAAGGAAGCTGGAGAAGGAATCCGAATCTCTGAACTACTGGCTACGATCTTACGACAACATCCAACCACACAGCCCCCAAAGAACACGCCTGGGGTCCAGTCACGCAAGCCTGCTTTGCCTCTCTCCTGGAAGGCAGAAACAGGGCACTCTGACTCTTGAGGAGCCACCTGCACCCTGGTGGGAATGGAAATTCGTTGCACTTCTGAGAAACATTTGGGAGCATCTGCCGAAGCAGAGTGTGAGCACACTGTACGACCCAGCATTTTTACTCCTAGATGTACTTCCCAAACAACTAAGTGCCTACGTAATCAACATGCTAAGATACCCAAAACAGATGAAAATGAAACCTAACCCAATTGACCATCAACGGCAAATGCATAAATAAACTATAGTATATTTGTACAATGGAATACCAGGCAGTAGTGAAAAATATTGGGCCACGGTTAACTCATTAATATGGATTAATGCCACAAACAACACAAATGAATGTACGTTCTATTGGTCCACCACGTTCAAAAGGAGGCAGAATGTGTCCGTGATCCTGGAGGACAGAGTAGTGGTGACCTATTGAGGGGGGTGCTGGCTGGAAGGGGCCTTGAAGAAGCTTTCTGGGGTGCTGCTCATGCTCTAGATTTTGATCTGGGTGGTAGGGACACAGTTGTCTAAAACTTAATTGCAAGGTAAATGAATGTGTGTAATGGTTTACAGAAGGCAAGAAAGGAGTAAGACTGCATAGCAGAGGTGTCGCTAAGGTGTTCTTCCATTTTGGGAGGCAAGAGAGGGGACAATAAGGAACGTGGACAGAAGAAGTCTTTCCAAGCAGAAAAAAAAAATCACTTAAAAAAAAAAAAAGAAATGTGACCCTTTTACAGAGAAAAAAGAGTCTTAAAGGATAAAAAGTTGTAAATTAAGTTAAATTCATCCATATTGTTGCAATTATTTAAATAAAAAAAAATAGAGTTTTTACTTTTATAATTTAAGCCCGAGGTCAGCAATCTTTTTCTCTAAAGGGCTAATTAGTAATGTTGCCAGCTTTCTGGGCCACATGGTCTCTCTGTCACAACTGCTCACCTCTGCCCTTGCGGGACAACAGCAGCCAGAGGCATACGCGGTACATGAATGATGTGTCTGTGTCCCGACAAAACATTATTCACAAAAACTGGCATGGGCCAGTGTGGGCCATAATTAGCAGAATCCTTACTTAAGCAATCAAAAAAAAAAAAAAAAAAAAGAAACCAAATAATTTTAAAGAAAACTAGGTCTATAAATAAGAACAACTCCCAATTTAAGGAGCGCCTCACCATTGTTAACTGCCTGTGATCCATTCTGCTGTACTCCATACACCAAGCTATTCTCATGCCATTCAAGCTGAGGAGGCTGGTGCCACTACAATCCCCAAATGAAAGAGGAGGAAATCGGCCCTTCAAAAGGGTCACTTCCCCAAGGTCACGGAGCAAGTCAAAATCACTTCTTACATTTGAACTCAAAGCCTTTGTTCTTAGCTGCACCCCTGCTGCTACATTTATGACTTTTTCTGTGTGTCTGAAATACTACAATAAAAGTTTTAACAAATTACTAAAAAATAAAAAAATGTTCATTAAATGTATATATAAAATAGTTAAATGGTCAAAAAAAAAGATGAAAAGACAATTCAGATACTTTTCCCACTTTCATTAGTACTCAAAGGAAGTCACACTTAAGGCAACCCCGAGATAGCGCACTGCACCTTCTATAACAGCAAAAGGAATCACAAGGCTTAATGCTGCTACATTGTTTTAACTTGCTACATTGACTCATTATTAATAGTACATTTAGATGGCAACAAACCTTTTGGACATTAATATGACACCATTATTCAAGACTCCTAGAGATAGATATAGCCGTTTATCTTTCAAATTCTACATTTAAGAGTTTGTCGTCCTAGCTGGTTGGCAAAGTGGATAGAGCATCGGCCTGGCATGCGGATGTATCAGGTTCAATCTCCAGTCAGGGCATTCTCTTCCCCTCCCTTTCCCCTTTCTCTCTCTCTCCCTCTTTTGCAGTGGCTCAGTTGATTCAATCATTGGCCTCAGGCACTGAGAATAGCATGGTTGACTTGACCATCAGCCCCAGACAGGGGTTGTTGCCAGGTGGATCCCATTTGGGGTAAATGCGGGAGACTGTCTCTATCTACTCTCCTCTCACTTGGAAACAACAACAACAGAGTTTGTTACAAACAGACAATTCAAACAAAAATAGGGGTGAAGATGTTCCTTCCATCTGTATCTAGAGGAGCAAAAAAATAAAATAAAATGTTTAACATTAGGAAAATAAAGTAATGAAATATGTTTTAATAATGATTATGACAAATGAAAGTGATTATGAGGGCCTGATTATGTAACATTAAAAAATGTTTAAAATATACTGGTAAGTAAAATAGTGAAATATTAAAGCGTACATAACCGACAATTATTTAAAGAAACGTGTCTGCAAATAACAAGGACCAGAAGGTAATATATTTACTAAAAACAATTATGTTAGGGTAGTGAACTGGGGAGCTTTTATAGGTACATTATACTGCCTTGCCAAATTGAAGTGTTTTTAAAAATGTCGATTGAGAGGGATTTGGGGCCACTGTTCGCCCATCCTGTCAATCCCACACGAGGCCTGTAACATCAGTGTTTGACTTACCAGCAAGCCCTTCCTTAGGTCTTAGTTCAACTTTGATGGTTCTCTTGACATCTGACTATCCCTGGTTTGAGCCATTCACCGCTCGTCAGGCACACGTTTGGCAGTGCGACCTCGCTCTGGTCCTGGCGTCAGATGATAATAAGCACTGCGACTGCGGATCTCAAGGGACCTATTGGGACATTCACGGCGAACTTACGCAGATGGCAACCTTTGGAGCTTTAACTCAGAGGAAGAGTCGATGGCTCTAGGAGATATTTATGGATGTTATCTGTTTCTTAAGTAAGTACTCTTCCATTATTATTCCAAATATGTCTCTCATTAAAATGAGGAGGGAGATAATAAACAAGTCTAATTTTTACAGTACCATCTGGTCACAGGCCAATGGAGAAGGAGTTAAGCCCTTTACTGCTAATTTATGCTTAAGACCGACACTTTCTTCCTTTGAAAACATTTTATTTATGAATGAGTAGTTTGACCTGAACTTAGCTTCTAGGTCATAGAAGGTGACAGTTTCTGGGTCATCAAAATGATCATTAATTACCCTCTTTGGGTTTGTATCATCAAAACTGCTGTTTTGTGTATGAATGAGGGTTTTTTTGTGAATGTAAAGCATCAGACTCAGTCAACCCATCACCAGTAATAACCTGTAGCCACACTTCCCTGGTGGTTTCCAATGGGTCCACATTCACACGTGTAAGGGGTCAGGAGAGCCATCGGGTCCAAATCTGGTTCCATTTGGATTTTTTTTTTTTTTTTTTTGCATTTTTCTGAAGCTGGAAACAGGGAGAGACAGTCAGACAGACTCCCGCATGCGCCCGACCAGGATCCACCCGGCACGCCCACCATGGGGCGACGCTCTGCCCACCAGGGGGCGATGCTCTGCCCATCCTGGGCGTCGCCATGTTGCGACCAGAGCCACTCTAGCGCCTGAGGCAGAGGCCACAGAGCCATCCCCAGCGCCCGGGCCATCTTTGCTCCAATGGAACCTCGGCTGCGGGAGGGGAAGAGAGAGACAGAGAGGAAGGTGCGGCGGAGGGGTGGAGAAGCAAATGGGCGCTTCTCCTGTGTGCCCTGGCCGGGAATCGAACCCGGGTCCTCCACATGCTAGGCCGACGCTCTACCGCTGAGCCAACCGGCCAGGGCTCCATTTGGATTTTATCAATAAGATCCCTGGCTCATTGTCTGTCCAAACATGGATCTTTCAGTCTTGCCTGCTTTATTTTAACACTGTTTTTACATAAAGATGAAATCTCTGGAAGCAACAAACACTTTCATGCCTATTTTGTTTCTTCCTGAATGAGGAAGCTTAACATTAAAGCCTATTTGATGACTTCTGCCATTCACACCCCATCCCCATATCTCCTCTGTTCCCTATTGCAGTCATTGGGCTCATGGACATTTCTAAGACCCACACCACTGTTCCCTCAGGTTTTCCCAATCACCAGGGGCCCTGGATATGGAAACCCAGCTAGGAGCCCCGAGAAAGGAAGAGGAACAGCAGCACATGGAATAAACATCCAATTTCATGGACCCCACATGAGTGAGCTATTGGCCAGGGGCATCTGTATCCAGTAGTTGCCAATCAGAGAGTAAGATGCTTCTAAATGCTAAATATGTTTATTCTGAAGAGTGGTTATTAAATCTTATTGTGTATTAAAATATCCAAGAGAGTATGCAAAAATGGCCTCCTCGTGGGGTACAAATTTGGTATCTGCATTTTCTGTAGGCTCCCCCAGCGAATCGAGGGATGCAGAAGTGACACAGCATCTTTACAAGTAAGGTAAGCGTTAAGGGGGAGAGAGCAGGAGTCTCAGTCATTTTTATATCCCACCACCTTGAGCTTTGAAGCCTCTTGGTTATTCTTCTCCGAACGCATGTCTACAGGGAGAATGAATAAATGAGCAAATGGGTAAATAAACTGGAGGGGGGGGGGTTCTTTGTCAATGGCACCTGGTCTTTCCTAACTTGATTAGAAAGTTGGTGATTTACAGATTAGCCTAGCTCAGCCCAAACTGTGATTTGTGCCTTTGAAGTCTCAATTTGATTAAAACATGTTTAGCGAGGAACAATAACTTTCTGAAATGCCAGGGATTATGCAGCTCCGAGGAGCTCTGTGGGGAGCAAGCAATTTGGACAACCAAATCGGGTCTTTGTGAACCTGGAGAGGCTGTTCTGCAAGTCTGTATCGGGGCCAAACATCTGACTCCTCTTAATTACATTCTGTCCTTGTTTCATTCCTTCTCATCTCTTGCTTCTGGGTCCTGAGTTTTCCCCTAACTGCCAGGGTTGAATGATCTCAAAAATTAGGTTGAGCCTGTTCCCACGGTGCCAGGGCCCGGGGCATAGACAAGTCTCCTTCTCCATGTAAAAATGGAGAAGTGTAGGTCACTTTCTCTCCCCCTCCCAACCTCTGTCACCAAGTTATTTTGCCCAGCCTCATCTACAGGGGACCGAATGCTATTTCTTCAGTGAAAGAGGAAGGAATACTGAATCTGGGTTCTGACTGATCTGTGTTTAAATATCTGCCTTAGGAGATGACTATGAGGCTGATAGCAGATAAAGAAGCAATATTGCATAATGGTTAAAGGTAGGCCCTGGAGCATGCCTGCCAGCTACTAGCCTGAACACCTTATTTAATCTACCTGTGACTCAGTTTTCTCATCTGTAAACAGGGATAAAAGTTACAACTAGGCTCTGGCCAGCTGGCTTCGTGATAGAGTATCAGCCCAGTGTGTGGATGTCCCAGGTTCGATTTCCAGTCAGGGCACACAGGAGAAGTGATCATCTGCTTCTCTACCCCTCCCTTTCCCCCTTCTCGCTCTTTCTCTTTCTTTTCCCCTCCCACAGTCATGGCTCGATTAGTTTCAGCACATCAGCCTGGGTGCTGAGGATGGCTTCATGGAGCCTTCACCTCAGGCACTATAAATAGCTTGGTTGCAAGCATGGTTGAAGATGGGCAGAGCATTGGCTCCAGATGGGTGTAGTTAGGTGGATCCTGGTCAGGGTGCATGTGGGAATCTGTCTCTTGATCTCCTCCCCTCACTTGGAAAAGAAGAAAAACAAATAACTAATGCCATTTCATCATTTTGTGGGCCAAATGGAATGATTGAGATTATCTTATAGCCCAACGTTATCTCTCCATAAGTGTTACCTATTATTACAAATGTCTATAAAAGTAGCAATGAGGATGGTAGCTGTTGAACAGCTTCCATTTTGAGAATGGAAAACTGTCTCTTCCCCTCAAAGGGAGTTCTCAGATTCTCAGCACCTGCTTTTCCCAACTCCCCCCCCCCCCCCACCCTGATTTTGGCATTTATCTCCTTAAATGATTGCAACAAAATGTTGCTGAGTCATCAAGGACACAGGCACCTACGTCAGGGAGAACTGCTGGCAGGGGAAGCCCACAGGAGACAGATAGACATCCCCGAGTCAGGAGTGAGTCAGCTGGTGGCCTGTGCCTTGCTCCATCACGGAGCCCAGATGGGCCAGTGGACATTCTAAGACTTCTCCAGTTTCATCTGCAACGTAGCCAAGTGGCAGCTGAACAACGCCAGTCCACCCGCCGATGCCAGGCTGAATGCTGCCTGACCTGTCACCTGGCACTCATCTCTCTCTGATCTCTCTTCCCCACTCCTTCCTCTCTTCACATCCTCCTCACTCTTATTCCTCTTCTTTTTTGCGATCATTCCCTCTTTCCCCCTTTCTTTGCTTTTGACTGTTCTTTACTTCTTTATCATCTCCTATCCTCTCCTGTCCTTTCTTCTCTTTTATTTCTTCTCTCTTATATCACTGTCCCTCTTGCCCTCCCTTCTTCTTTTATCATCTTAATCTTTTCCCTTCCCTTAAGAGAACTGGGCAACCTGCAATTTTAAGTCTTCTCTGCCCTTCTTGTCTCTCTCCAGACTATCGAAGACCTGGAGTCATCCCACCTTTTCTAGAGAGGGTCAGGAAGTAAATGTTTGAGGCTTTGCAGGTCATATGGTTTTTGCTGCAACAACTCAACTCTGCCATTGTAGTGTGAAAGCGGCCACAGACAATACCTGAATGAAGGGATGTGGCTGTGTTTCAATAAAACTTTATTTTCAAGAACAGGCAGTGGCTGGATTTGGGCGATAGTCATAGTTTTGGCCGTAGTTCGCCACTCACTCCCTGTGGTAAACACTCTTTCTCTTGTTGACCAACTTGACCACAAACCACAAACTCAGTAATGATTTATGACACGCTCCTGTTCTAAAACCCAGGAAATAGATCATCTTGTTGGTTATATCCGTCCCAGAGGATCTGTGTTAAGAAGAGTAAGCAAAACAGAGATGTTTGGCTACTACTGCACACAAACTAGACCACGGAGGAATCTGCCTCTGTCTCGCAGTGAGTACGGGCTCAGAGGCTCGTGTCTCTCTGCCAAGAGATAGCTAATGCCCCAACTAAAGAAAACAGCATCGCTTTCATCAGAAAAGATATTTAATTGATGAAATAAGCCCTGCAAAAGTGTATCTATACTGTTATCCAATCTATTAATTCGTTTATTCACTCATTCAACAAATTTTATTTGAGCACCTACTGCGTGCCAGGCTCAGTGGTGAATCCTGAGGGAAGAGAGAGGCAACAAGAATGGGCACGCTTGTGTCTGCCCTCAAGGGACTCACAATGCAGTGCACTTCAGTGGGCCAGGGGACATGGACAGGCCAGCAACAAGTAGGCATCTAACATGTGTCAAGGACTAGGCTAGTTTATGTTTGCTCCCACACTTAATCTTTAAATAACTTGCATTAAAAGATGAGGAGACTGGAACTCAGAAATTAATTGGCTAGGAAGTTACAGACCTTCTATCTTACCCTTTCACTTGCTTTGCTAAATGCCACAAGAATGCTCCAAGTGCAGAGCGAAAGGAGTTTAGAGTGTATGGGGGCATTTACTTGAGAGCTGTGGGCTTTAAGGAAGTCTATGGAGGGGCATATGAGCTGAAGGATGGGCCAAATGTCAAATCAAGAAACAGGGTGAACAGTAGAGGGAAGAAGAAATTCCATTTATAGAGAAACTCCATTTTGTAAAGATGGTGGAATTTCAGATGCGGTAGGGAGTTGAGTGGGGACAATATTTAGGAGTGAGCGGCAGACCTTCAGCAATTTCCGTAGCTGGCACCGCCACACCATTCCTCCGACGGCCCCGAGAAGGTGGCTGCAAAGGCTGCTCACAAACCGGTCCGTCCTCGGAGCGGAGGCATCGTGGTCCTCAGCACCCGAGCTGCGGGGGCGGCCAGCTCTCCCAGACACGCTGACATCAGCCCGAAGGTACTAAGCTGGGGAGCTGGACAGGGGCTGTGCTGAGGATATTAGCAAGCCATCCAGTGGCTCAGAGCAATTTATGAGAATCCTAATTAGATACACAAAGAACTTCTGCAATCACGCACACGCTCTGTACTCTGGCTGGCAGCATGGGGTCCCACGTCATCAAAAGCCATCCTGTTGCTTCAGTGGAGGAACAGCCAAAAATAGAGGAACCAGGGATGTGAACGTTGACCCGCTGGGAAGCAGGAAGCGGGCTCCGCCATGGACTGGGCTCCGCCATGGACTAGGCTCCAGCAAAGGCTGCTCACTCCAAGGGCCATGAGCACCTTGATCTTGCAGGGGGTGCTTTCCCAAAACGCTGGAGTCATGGGCAGCAAGGTTCCTTATTAACACAAGAGCAGCGTGTGCGGTACCTTCCGATCTGTTATCAATCTGGATAAGTCTTTCAAATGATTGCTTGCATACTTACAGTATAAAAGGGACAAAGGGAATGGATAGGTACCCAATGTACCTATCCAAATGTAATGATACATATGGTATTCTTCGACTATTTCATATATATCTATCTTATATGACCCAATATGATATTAATTGGCATCACTAGTTAGTTTTAAAACTGGGAGAGTCCCCGCAAAATGAATTGAGTTGGTCACCTATTTAACACATTTCTTTTTAAGTGAGAGGAGAGGAGAGAGTGAGAAAGACTCCCACATGCACCCCGACCAGACTCCACGTGGCAACCCCTGTCTGGGGCCAATGCTCAAATCGTCTGAGCTATCCTCAGCACCTGAGCCGATGTTCAAACCAGCTGAGCAACTAGCTGTGAGAAGGAAGGAGGGAGAGAAGAGAGAGAAGGAGGGGAAGAGAAGCAGATGGTTGTTTCTCATTTGTGCCCTCACTGGGATTGAACATGGGATGTCCGCACGCCAGGTCGACACTCTATCCACTGAGTCAACTGGTCAGGGCCTATTTAATACAATATTAATACAGGAGATACATGTGTCATATCATTCAAATGCCTTACATATAATATCTATCACATATACCTAAATATGATGTAAAGACAATCTGATATACCATATAAATAATTTATAAAAAATATATGGTAAATACATATACTTAATTTTATTTGTTCAACGAATTCAGACTCACAGTATCTCAGATATGGACAAGGAATGTATTTCTGAGTTTAAAAATAAACCAACACCATGAAAATTCAGCAAAGTGTGAAATGGAACATTAAATGCTTGTCCATGTTAAATCATATTACTTATAACTAGGGTGATATGACCACTAGCGGCCAAGCTTGCTCTCAGCGGCATGGTTAATGGAAGGATGGCCTGAGCTGGAGTCACATGAACTTGGCTCAATTTATAACTCCATAGCAACCTACATGGAGTGTCGTCCATAGACCAGATGCATTAGCATTGCCCGGAAGCTTGTTAAGAGATGCAGAATCTCAGGCTCTCCCTCCCCAGACCTACTGGAATAACATCCCCCGGTGATTCCTGTCCACGGTCCTATATGAGAAGCTCTGCTGTAGCTCACTTAACCTGACTGAGCCTCATTTTCTAGGTCTGAAAAATGGAGATCATAAGATCAACTCCAGAATGTTGTATGAAGTTACTAAAATCATTTGTGACGTACTTGGCACAGAGCTGGACCCCTGAGTGTGAGCTCGGAAACAATCATGTCCTTCCTTTTTCTCAGCATTACGTATTTGCTTCTGAATAATAATACGGTACGATCACTTCTCCTCACTATCCTTTTGCTGGTCTCTGTACATCAGAAGGGCTTTAACCTCTCTGACCTTCCCTTTTTTTGTCTCTTTGAATCTCAGAACCATATTAAAAAATTATAAAATCCATGAGATTGGTGAGATCTCTTGTTCAGCCTCCCCTTTGGAGCCACAAATGCCATTTTTTGGTCCCAGATTGACTCATTATTTATGTTCTCACTCAAGTGTTACCTTTTAGGTACCAGAGAGATATCAGGTACTCAACAGATATTTGCTGGTTGCTGGATGAGATCATGGATGAAGCTCTATGAACTCTGGACCATTCTATTCTTCATCTAAATCTCACTACACTTATTTCCTTTGTGACTTTTTAAGTCCTTTATCTTCCATTTAAGAAAACTGGTTTACCCTGACCTGTGGTGGCACAGTGAATAAAGCGTCAATCTGGAATGCTGAGGTCGCTGGTTTGAAACCCTGGGCTTGCCCGGTCAAGAAACATATGGGAGTTGATGCTTCCTGCTCCTCCCCGCCTTCTCTATCTCCTTCCTCTCTCTAAAATAAATAAATAAAGTCTTCAAAAGAACTGGTTTATCTCATTATTTGCCTTGACTACTTTCTAATCTATGCAAGACACCTAAGAATATGTATGTATGTGTATATATATATATATATATATATATATATATATATATATATATACACACACACACATGTATATATTACTTCTTATATATGAATTATTATAAATATATTAGTATTTTGAGATTAGATATTTTAAATTTAAGTATTACCCATCAACTGGACTATAAATTTCTGGAAGAGAAGAAGAAAAAGACTATGATATTCCCTTCCTGGAACATCAGTGCTTATGAAGGTCTAGTTTTCAGTAAATGTTAGATGCTTATGATCAAAGCTGAAAAGTACCTATGAGTGTTGTTACTGAACTACTGAGAGCAAAGATCCGCATGGCACATACTACTATTTCAGAAAAGACTCAACGAGCATAGGGAGAAGGAAGGTACGGTCTTGTCGAGATCCTGTGTGTCTCTTAAGGCAACCTGGGTAGCCTTTTTCCTAGGGAAATGCCTGGCATACTTCACGTAAGAGGCTCCCCCAATAACCAAACACTCTACTCAAAGGTTATATTTATACAGCTCATTAAGAAAATTTTTTATACTTTTGACACTCATTACATTTGTAATCGTCCACTGAAGCTACTCCATAACAAGAGATAAATACTCCATTCTCGAGGATGAATAATAATTAGGTACTGCTCAGCACCATGCTCTTTACAGGTCTAATTTTAGAGCATAATTAATCCTACTGAAGCAGTATAAGATAAGTGAAATATTTATGCAGCTGTGTTAATTTATGTATTTACTCCTAGAGAGACATTCAGAATTGGACATGGCTTTCCGGGAAGATTATGTTAAGACACCCCCTGGAGCAACGTCATTTTCTCTCTGATGTCTTTGCTTCCAGATGGTCTCCAAAGACAGAGCTGAAGAGACACATTTCCCAACCCTGAGAGTCTGACCAGAAAAGCAATGAGCCAGAACATATTTATAAGAATCTAGACACTCTGCTAGCACAAGGAACATACTTCTTGCCTATCTGAATGCCTTTACTTTTTATTTTTTATTTGCCAAAAAGGACATTTTCTGTTGTTTCCATGATATTAACTTGACCATATTGCCACCTATACAACACTAAATAAGGTGTATTAAATATTAGGGTTGTGGATGGACAGTGATGATGATGAGGAGGAGGTGGAGGAGAAGGAAGATGGTGATGGCGGTGATGATGATGGTGGTGATTATGACAGTAATGACGATGATAATGATGATGATGGTGGTGATGATAGTAATGGTGATGATAATAGCACTGGTGATGATGATGGTCGTGATCGCGTTGGTGGTGATGGTGATGATGACGGTCATGATCATGTTAGTGGAGATGATGGTGATGGCCATGGTGATGATAATGGTAACAGTTACCACTTACTGAACCATTTCTGTTTCCAGGTGCTGTGTCTCTTCACATGCACTGTCTCATCTCATCCTCACACCAACCTTATCAGGTAAACATTTTTATACTCATTCACAGATGAGGCTAAGAACATCACTTCTTTTGCAAAAGTATTTATAAATGGGACAATAACTTTAGTTTAGAGATGTACCAAATTACTCTTTCCGAAAGGGTCTACAAATCTCAAGTGTCTAATTAGCCAACTTTGAAAGATATCTTAGAGAATTAAATATCATGGAAATCTTACATCATTGACCCCCTTTTAGGGTAAGGCTCCTTAAGCAGAAGCTTTACGCCTAACCAGGTAGGGGACTTGCAGACCCGCTGAGCTTTGGTTTTCTCCTCTGTGAAATGGGTATAGGCAATATTTCGTTTCATACATTTGTTGCTAATATTAAGTGAAAGAACACATGTAATATATCCAGTATAATATTTGGCATATCCTGTTCTCTAAATATGTTGCTGTTTCATAACAGATTCTGCATGAGTGACAGCAATGGTGGGTAGGAGTAGAGTTGAATTCATTATGTGACAGCTACCCATCATATTTAAAAGTTTCCTGTCAAACAGAACATATCCCAACACCAACCATTCATTCGTGCATGTATTTATTCATGAAACCCTTCATTGACCAGTTATCTGTTGCATTCAGTATTTTGTGGTGTTTACTCTTATAAACAAGACTCTTATTTGTTGAGTAGTCCACTCCATGCAGGTTTGCTTAAGCAATCACTATGATAGATGGAACAATTAACCCCAATTCTCGACCCGTCCCTGTGTCCTCACTCCTTGTCACAGAACTCCAAAACTCTTCCCATAAAAGGCAGAGCATACCTCCAAGCCCTTGACCTTGGGCTTGGCCATCTGAGTTGCTTTAGGCAGAAGGGTGTTATTAGATGTGAATGCGACAAAGTAGAGACCTGAAGTGTGCATGTGCAGTTAGCTTCTCCTAGGTGGCTGCTGACCTTTCAGCCTGTGACCCGAAGCAAGCACACGTGGAGACCACATAGGTGACCCGTGGGTTTGCAGAGGGCATGGAGTCACCAGAGCCATCACAGCCTGAGGCAGAGCTTCTCCACTCAATCTGCACTCTCAAGAGCAAAGTAAATGCTTATTGCCGGGTGCCTCTAAGGTTTCCTAGCAATAGTTGGCTAACACAGCCACAAAGCACTATTACACAGCAGAGAACATGGCTGGTGATCTGAGGAAGGTACAAACGTCCGATAGGGAATTCAAAGAACCAGATGTTTATATCTGGAAATTAAATATAAAACACACTGAGATTTCTTGGTGGCACTGTGGGCATCTGGGGTTCAATCTGAAAGCAGAAAGAGGAGGAGAAGCTACAAGGAATTATGTACCTGGTTCAAATTCACATCAACCCTGTGCTCTAACCTCTGTGCCCATTTCAATGTATTTGCCAGAGTGGTTGCCAGATTTTCCTTGGCCAGCTCTAGATGGGCATAGCATGTTCTGTAACCATACTGGCTGTAGTCTCCACCAGCTCTTGAACACAGCTTTGACCCTATGTCCCGAGTGTTGAACCCTACTCACACTTACTCAAGTTTTCAGTGCTAACCAGTCACCTCTGCTGAATTTGTTCCTCCTACCTCAGTGCTGGCAAATCAAAGTGAAACCAACCTGCCATCTGAGCCACATCAGGTCTCTGAAAACGATGTCATGGCACAGGCTGTGGTGAGCTCACCAATTGGGAAACAGAAAAGGACAGACAGAGGAAATGCTGCCGGAGCCTGAGTTGACCTAGCTAGCTCAGGGTCTCATGAATGCCATTACCCTTTAGATTGTAATCCCCACGAATGTGGAAACTATTATTATTATTATTTTGCATGACAGAAAAATCAAGGAGTGGACTGTAGTGAAAACCCATGAGATTTCTGCTCTCTATTCCTTTTCTGGATATCGTTTCTCCTCGGTTTGTCCATAGGATAATAACAGGAGCTGTTGTGTTAGTACAACACAACCTCTCCCTTTATTCACTCCTGATGGGTCCAGGAAAGAGTCCTTGACCCATAATGTACCAGGAATCCTTCCTCTGGTATTTAAAATTTAGAATGGAGAGACTAGAGATTGGGGACTTATTGTGGCTGGTCAGGTAATGTCACTGCTCTAGAGTAGAGTTTTTCAACTCCAGGACTAACAGTTGGGTGGATAATTCTGTTTTGAGATATGGCGAGGCTGTTTTGAACATGGTAAAATGTTTGACAGAATCCTTCATCCCTGGCCTCGACCCTCGAGGTGCCAGTGATCAACAGCCTCCAGAGTCATGACAACCAAAAATGTCTCTAGACATAACCAAGTGCACCCTAGGGGACAAAATCCTCCCCCATCTCGAGAACCACTGCTGTAGAGAGCAGACCTATGAATTCTTGCTGCTGAGGCCCCAGGACTGCCCTGGTTGCCAGCTTTTCTCTAAATCTATTTGCTTAACTCTGTCCTAAATTCACTGAGACAGACACTTCTGCATCCTTAAAATAAATTCCTTTAAAAAAATGTAGTTATCTATAATTCGTTTCCATTATAAGCAACCCAAAGAACCATGGTGTCATGTGACAGGCACTCAATAAATACTTTCAGTGTGCAAGTTCATCACGCAAGGACCCGTTGGAAAGCCAATGAAAAGAACAGAAAGTGTAGTGTGAGGGTTCCAAGTCCCCCAAAGTAGGGGTTACCCAAGGTCTTACCATCCCCCACAAACTGGAGCAGGGCCAGGTCTATCTGCCTCTTCCAAGGGGAGCCCTTCTGGAGGGCGATTCCGTAACCAGTGGTGGCAAAGATGTACCCACTCCCGATGGTCACCAGCTTGCAGCCTTCATCCCGCCCTGCCTTGTAATTCAGGACTGCCGCGTCGTAGATGAAAGCATCCAGTTTCCTGCAATGACAAGAAACCAGGGAGTCATGGCAATGGCGGTGTACCATCTCAGGGCCCTGCTGCCAAGGCCTGACCCAGCACCAAACACTTTCTTGCACACCAGAGATGATGACTCACGGCTGCTCCATCCTCTCGTCATAAAAGGATCTATTTTTAATGAGGAGGTAAAAGCCAGAACCTTTTCTTTCCAAGTAACAAGAGGTGGCTAAATAAAGACATGAAGAATCCTTATGCCCGAGTGAGTAAACAGTCAAGTTTGCTGGTTTGTTCACTGCTCCCCTTCGCGCCCCCAACAGCAGAGAGCAGCGGCCTATTTAGAAAGGTCGCATCAGAACAAAATAAACCACTAAGGGGCCGCAGGAACGGCACCAGCAGGCGGGAAGGGGAGAGGGACTACATAAGAATAAGGCTGCTTCCTCCCAAAGAAGCATGTTTGCTGTGCATTCATATTACAAAAAAATCATTACATAATGATTTTTAGAAACCCAAATAACGTAGAAATATTAAGAATACAATTAAAATTAAAATGACCTGTAGTTGCATAACTCATAGGCAACCTCTGTTACCAGACTGGCGAACCACCTTCCACACTTCTTCTGCGTGCACACACACACACAGAGCCACACCCATACAAACACATCTTTAAAATAGGGGCTGCCCACTTTTCTGTAGAGACAAGCTAATAAACAGTCTAGGCTTTGGGGGCCATATGGTCTCTGTTGCAAACACTCAACTCTGCTGCTCTAACATGTTAAGGGCTGAATTATAGCCACCTCCCCCAGATTCACAGGCTGAAGTCCTAACCCCCAACACCTCAGAGTATGACCTTATTTGGAGATAGGGTCATTGCAGAAGTTATCGGTTAAAATGAGGTCTACTTATTTAATACCGGAGTAGGGGGGCCCCTAATCTAATCTGACTGGTGTCCTTACAAAAAGGGGAAATCTGACCACAGACACACAGGCAGAACACCATGCAAGGGTTGGAGTGATGCTGCCACAAGTCGAGCAGCTCTCAGGAGCTGGGGGAGAAGCGGGGACAGATCCTGCCCTGGTGTCTGCAGAGGAAGCGCGACGCTGTCAACACCTTGATCTCGGACCTCCAGGCTCCAGGACCAGGAGACAAACGATCGTGTTTTTTAACCCCCTCCGTTTGCGGCACATTTCACGGCAGCCCTAGGAACTAACACACAGCACGAAAGCAACCACAGGTAACACATAAATGAATGCGCCCGGCTTTGCTCCAGTGAAAGGTGATTTGTAACAACAGGCTGGCCCGGGGGCCATTTCCTGCCGACCCTTGTTTTAACTTCCCCAAATAGGATTATACTATGCAAACTATTGCGCAAGTTGCTTCCTTTTCTCGTTTCACCACCACACATAGTGAACATGTTTCATGTCAACAAACATAACGTGTTGTGGGGATGTGTTTATTTTTATTGAGGTATAACATGAAATAAAGTGCTAGATAAAATTTGACATATGTACACATCCTTGAAATCACCTTGCAGGTCAACGTACAGGATAGTTTGATCACCTCGGAAGTCCTGTATGCCCCTCCCAGTCAGCTCCCCTCCCCCCCAAGGCGAGCACCATGCGACCCCCCAATGGCCTGGCTGTGCCTCATTCATTACCTGGAGCCCTCTTCCCTTCGTGGGTGTGCATATTTGGTTCCAACTCTTAAAGTTATTTCACAAGGCTGGAGTGATCACCCTTGAACATGCGGATGGATACTCAACTCTAAAGTAGGTAGGAAAATTAAGTCCAAGATTACTCAACTTGACTGAAACTTTCTTAATCTCACTGCCTTTCTTTCTTTTAACAAGAAAATGTGAAACAGTGAAGCAAGGCAAAAGAAAAGCGGCAGAGAGAGCGTGTAAAATGCTGCATGCTTTCTCAGACAGATGCTGAAGGACGCCCTATGGGAACAAAACTCTTTGGAAGGTTTATGACTTCGTTCTTCATTTTAAATTGTTGTTCCTATAACGGTTAGAGGTGGAGCGAGACTGCAAGGCTCGTCTCACTCACAGAAAGACTCGGAAGCTTTTCTCTGAGGCTGTAGGATTGGAGATGTGGTTTTAGACTCAGAGAGTATTAAAGGGGGATCAGATCATCCAAGCAGAAGAGGAAGAAAAGTGGGCATTGTCAATGGTGCTGGTGAACCAGATCCGACAAATCAAGGGGAAACGGCTTTTCTGGAAGGCTGGCAAATACTGAGACCATGGAAATATGAAATGGGGAGTTTTAAAAGGTCAATTTGTAGGTGATGCTGTAGGGCAGGGGTCTCAAACTCAACTCAGCATGTGGGCCGCAGAGCAAGATCACAGCCGTTCGGCGGACCGCACTAGGTCTACAAAAGGCAACTGTTACGCAACACTTTTCTCACTGCAGTTGAAAACAAAAAAAAATCAGTACAACAAGCACAAACGTACATGCAGTTTATTCAGTGTCACAAAACGACCAGAAACTGTAGTTCACACCACAACTGCTGTTAACTAAGCTAATATCTAGCTAGGATGCTAGAGAAATGAAAAATACAAGTAGGCCCCTAGGCTTACTTAATTTTATCCAAAATATTTTGAACTTCGTGGATTAGTCTGCAGGCCGCACAAAATTGTTTGGCGGGCTGCATGCGGCCCGCAGGCCGCGAGTTTGAGACCCCTGCTGTAGGGGGTGTGATGGGAGCGGTGGATGAGCAGGTAGAAAAGATCTGAGTTCGAGACCAGATTTGAATGAGGTTACGTCCTCAGGAAGGTCACTTTCCTGTTTCATATGGCTGGTGGTCTGCTGAGGTACTCATCCCTCTATAATTCTGCGCCAATAGTCACCTTCTGTGACTCTTCATAGGGAAGTTGAGACTCTGGATAGCACGTGTTCCCTGCAGATGACACGCTATGGCCAGCATTTGTCCTCTTGAAGAAGTAGGGTGCTTGCAACAGCCACACTTCACAGATCAAAGTTGCCATGGAGATTCCAAGAACCTGGGTTTTATTAAGGCTTTCAAAGCCTCACCCAACTCTCTTCTCCCAATTCCTCAAAAATTAAACATAAACAAACACTTGTATGCACACAGGGGCATTCATATGTGGGTATTTATTGGGTGACACTTCTCCTCATCCCGTTAACCCACTGCCTGCTGATGCGTTTCTGAGATGGAAATCTAAAACCGCACCTGGCAAGCACACGAGATGTGGCCGGCCATGGTTTAAATCATTAAGCACGGATTTGAGCAAATCTTTACCATATGTATTTCATGACAAATCTTTTTTTTCAATTGAAAGAAAAGTTTTCCCATTGTTAAAAAGAAAAAAGAAAAAAATTGCTGACATTTTCAAGAACGGGCTTGGTAGTCAAAGCCGTTGAGCACAGAGTGGAGAGCGGGATGCTGGGAGTAACGTGGTAACATGATTAAAACGTGTGCGCAGTGACTGGCACATAACACATGCTCAAGACACACAGATGCATCCAATCAGATTCAGATTTTACGGTAAAGGCACTTGCAACTTCTACGCATCCTGTGTGACAAATCCAATGCTAACTACTTTACACGTGTTATCCCATGACCTTTATTCCTCCCAACTATGCACAGGTTTGCCGACTGCCGCCCTCTTCCCCGAGAGATGAGGACTGAGTCACGGAGAGGCATAGTCATTCAAGGTCACCACCAGCTTACACGTGTCAGAGCGGCGTTTGGACGCACACAGCCTGAGACCAAAGGCCACCGACTGACCACTATGACTGCGTGATCCACAGCACTAGTGACATAAACTAAGGCAGCTCTGTCTGTTACTTATGAAATTCAGACTGGAGGATACAGCTATAATTCAAGCCCAATGGTTTGCAAAAGGCAGCAAGGCTGAGACCAGAATAGAGTTAAAAGATTTGGTGGGCTGTTCAGCTTCCTGTGTTTCTTCCCCAACAGGTGCGTACCTGTGTAAGGTCTGGGGTTAAACCACAGAAAACGCCTCTGGTTCGTTTGTTCGGGAGGAGTTTGGGTGGAGGTGGAGATCGCGCGTCTTGTTGAAGGGAAAGGTAAGAAAGAGAAAAAGGCCGCCTGAAACTGAAGCCCAAGTTTAGACCAGAAGCACTTGGGGGGGATTGGGGTTCTGATCGCTGGAGACAGTGGTATGTGAGGCTGCCGTGTGGTGATCGGCAGCTCTGGGTTTGGAACATCACAGGGATGAGAGGCTGGCACTGGGAGAAGAGGCCCTCAGAACTCAGAGCAGTCAGCTGGACGCCTGAGGGCTCACAGGTAAGACACCCAGTGTGCTTCTCTGCTCTGCCTCTTCTCCTCCTGCTTTTCAAGAGGAAACCGTCTCTGTCCCCACCTTCCCTGCTCCTGCTGAGGGCACATGGCTAGCACTGGCTAATGCTTCTCTTACTGGGCACAGGGGGCTCAAAAGTCAGGATCAGAGACCCACGATTGGAGACAGAGCTCCTAGCCAGCCCAACTCCACACCACACGGAAGGCTGATCATTTCTCCAAACATCTGTGACAAATGAAATGACACCTCGGTTCCCCAACATGAGGGCTGAAACAGAACCGAAGCCTGAAATGAACACTGTACCAGCTTTGTGACATGCCCCCCTCCCTGCCAGGCATCACAGAGGCTGTGTGGGTGCTGTCACCCTCTCCCTGTCACCGGCAGTCCTCAAAGAAAGCAAATGATTAAAAATGACAGTAATTCAGAATGAGAAGGGGGAAATAAGACCTCCTTTTGGCAAATTTACAAAGAAGCAAAGCAAGGAAGACTGTCACGTGCCCTGTGCTCCTTTAACCTCGCAGCTTCCTGACAGATTTTTTGACAGCTTTGAAGAGATGCTACAGCTTGCTGGAGTGTGTTAATATGGTCCTGCTACGGCAGCCGGTCTCTCTTGTACCTGTGGGATGGCCTGAAAGTTCACTGTAGCCCTGAGGCTGCTGGTCAGCAACTCCGATTCCCCCAACACAGAGGAAGACCACGGCCCCCTTGAGAAAGGAAACGTGCATTGTCAAGTGGCTTGACATTTTCTAATCAAAAGTTTCCGGTTTTCGCTTTTCATCTCCTTACGCATGTTTTCAGATGCTCTCTGAGGGGGGGGTCTCAGCATACTTAAGGGCTAATTATATAGTTAAAGTTAATTATTCATTCATTAACATTCAAGAAGCCTTTAACAAGACATTGAGTTGTTCTGATGAATTAATGAAACCTTCGTGTGTGTGTGTGTGTGTGTGTGTGTGTGTGTGTGTGTGTGTGTGTGTGTGTGTGTTGGAAGTCTAGTCTCAAGTGTTACTGAAAATTAAACATCTCTTTGATGGTGACTGAGGTACTTTTTAGGTTACATCAGAAATTTGTTATGAAGAAGAACACATCACCTAGCAATTTAGGCCAGGCAGCATGTCTGGCAACTGTGGAGCAGTGGATGGGTTTCTGCCCGCTCAGTGAACAAGGCCCAGATCTCGGACCTCTGGGAGCCTTGGATTTCTCATCTGTAAGATGGGGACACACCAGCTCTCTCACAGGGCTGGCTGCTGGATAGAAGAAAATGCAAGTGAAGATGTTCTGTAAATTGCAGATCCTGGGTCCAACGCAGGAGGCGGTGGAGACTGCTGTGGCAGGGATGATATTATCGGGCCAGGAAGCGGTGGTGATGCAGCCATCCTCAAGCACCCAGATGCGGGGGTATTCGTGGGCGAAGGGCATCCGTGGGCCCAAGCAGTGGTACCACGGAGGCATGACAACCTCTGAAAGTGCCTAGTTAGGCAAGAGACACTCAACATCCACAGCAGCTCTCTCTGCCATCAGCCAAGGGTAGTCTGAAACTGGCTTCAGGAAAGTGGCTTAGAATCACATTTTGACTCTCAATCTGTGAATGCAAAGTTTAGTGCATTTTCAATGCGGAAGCATTTTTCAGAACAAACTCCATTAAACTAATTTAATCCCTAGATTGATGTCTTGCACAGTGTAGTTAAATTGTTTCCATTTTTTTGGAAACTATTTTCACTGCAGTCAGTTCTTGGGTGTTTAAATTTTATAAGGCTTTCATTCATTGATCAGAATTCGAATCATAACAAATTTTACTGATTCATAACTTCTGCTACTGTGACTTTTCTTTTGTAGTGATTATTTCCATCAAATCCAATGCTCCTGGGTCAAAACTGTGCAGAGATCTAAAATTAGCCAAGAAGGTTTGAGTCATCTATGGATTTTTAGTCAATAACAAATTTCACCCTGTGTGCTTTTAGCTGCTGTGAGTTTAATTTGTGTTAATTATTTCTACCAGTAACAGTCAACTGTGAATTGAGGGGAAAAAGACTGATGGCTAGTATTTATATTTTAACTGAGAATATTCTGAACAATTTTGTAAGACGGAGGCCGAGAGCGAAGCAGAGACAGAGGGAGAAATCAGGGAAGAGAAAGTAAGAGGGAATGCTACAGATGGACGTAGGCACCAAGGAAAACAAAGGCAGTTCAGAGAAAGAGAGAGACGGGGTGTGCCAGGGCTGCCTCAGCGGGCAGTGAGTACGGGTCTGCGCCTGCGGTGAGGGTCTGAAGCCCACACCCGGAGATCAAGCCAGGCAAAGCAGCTTGGTTATGGAGGCGACAGCTTCTCAGAGTCCTGGAGAAGGTGTCGTCTGGGAGTCATATGGCTCAGAAAACCTGGGAATGGGCCAATTATATGTAGGAAGCTCAGAGCATTGATGAAATCTACAAATACGACAAGAAACAGCAGCCAGACATCCCGGCCGTGAAGCCCTGGGCTAAGGATCACCGTTGCTTTCAGGACTGCAACATCTCAGCATTGGCCCTGCAGAAAATGGTGATGCGTGCCAGATCACGGGGCAAGCTGGAGGTGACAGGCCCGGTGCTGGAAAAGGCGGCTGGAGAAACAATGATCATTGCAAACAATGCTACTTTGCCTGTAGAAGGCACTGAAACCCAAGGATAAGGCTCAGGCTGCTGCGCACGCACACATGGCTGCACACAGAGAACGCCAAACAGGTTGGCTGCCTTGAAAATGCAATTGGCTGGTATCCTAGCCACACTGGCTATGGCTGCTGGCTTTCTGAGTTTGATGGTAGCACTCAGATGCTCAATCAGAGTTCCAGGAGCCATCGATAGGTAGCCGTAGTGATTGACCCAACAAGAACAATATCTTCAGGGGAAATAAATCTTGAAGCCCGTAGGACAGGGGTCCCCAAACTACGGCCAGCGGGCTGCATGCGGCCCCCTGAGGCCATTTATCTGGCCCCGCCGCACTTTCGGAAGGGGCACCTCTTACATTGGTGGTCAGTGAGAGGAGCATAGTTCCCATTGAAATACTGGTCAGTTTGTTGATTTAAATTTACTTGTTCTTTATTTTAAATATTGTATTTGTTCCTGTTTTGTTTTTTTTACTTTTAAATAAGATATGTGCAGTGTGCATAGGGATTTGTTCATAGTTTGTTTTTATAGTCCGGCTCTCCAACGGTCTGAGCGACAGTGAATGGGCCCCCTATGTAAAAAGTTTGGGGACCCCTGCCGTAGGACATGCCCAAAGGACTACAAATCTCCCAATGAAGGACCTCCCGAGTACCAGACTATCCCACCGAATAAAATAGGAAACTTTTGGTGTATACTGCAAACAGTATTTGTTATGCCTTAGAAGTCTCCCATTTCAAGTCCTCTTTAAATCACAAATTGCTTGAGCTTTTGTGGCATAAATGCGGGGTGAGTACACTGAGCTCCTCTGGCTTGCTTACTAATGCAGACTATACCACCGGCCAGGTACTTGATTTGTCTGAAAAATTAGAACAGTCAGAACCCAGCTGGAATGAGGAAATTTCATGTCGGGTTTAGAAACACACGACTAAAATTCAGAAGACCAAGTTGCCAAAGCTATGCAGGACAGCTGTGGAAGTACCATAGAAGCTACCCATGGAATGGTGCCGCAGGTTATTAAGGATAAACTGTTTAAGCAAATTCACATCTCTTAAATAATCACTAAGTACTTCTTTTGCCTGAAAGCCAGTATGAGAAAAATACTTAAGAAACCCTTTAAAACCAGTTATCAAAAATCTGATTAGGCCCTGGCAGGTTGGTTCAGTGGTAGAGCATCAGCCCGGCGTGTGGAAGTCCCGGGTTCGATTCCCAGCCAGGGCACACAGGAGAAGCACCCATCTACTTCTCCACCCCTCCCCTTCTCCTTTCTCTCTGTTTCTCTCTTCCCCTCCTGCAGCCAAGGCTCCATTGGAACAAAGTTGGGCCGGGCACTGAGGATGGCTCCATGGCCTCTGCCTCAGGTGCTAGAATGGCTCCGATTGCAATGGAGCAACAGCAACACCCCAGATGGGCAGAGCATTGTCCCCTAGTGGGCATGCTGGGTGAATCCTGGTCAGGCACCTGTGGGAGTCTGTTTCTCTGCCTCCCTGCTTCTCACTTCAGAAAACACACACACACATACACACACACACACACACACACATACCTGATTAGAAGTATAATATTATGTACCCATGTCCCAGGAGTTGATAGATCATGTAATACAATCTTTTAACTTTTCAGATGAGGAAACTGAGGCTCAGTGATCCGTCCCCAAGGCATCCCACAATCAGTGATTCCAGACCAGTCTACTACTCGTGAAAGCAACGTGCCTTTGGGCATCACTGCAGGGCTTCCCAGATCCAAGGGTAAGTCCTCAGGTGGGATGTGGGGTCAGAGGAGCAATACACAGGCTGGTGGGCAAGTCTGTGTGCCCCTCCTCATCTGACCAGAAGGAAAACGATCTCTTCCACATGGCTGTACTCTGGTTGAAGGAATTTGCTATCAATTTGCTGTAAATTTGCTCAGTGAATTAAAGAGCACTATACAGATGCTATTCTTTCCTCACCCTACAACTCAGGTTCTGCCATAGGAAGAGTATTGATTCCTGCTGGAATGTAACTATTTTATAATAAGAGTGCCTTAGAGTATACTCCTCAAGGGCTGGGATCAGAGCTGACCTAGGTGCATAGTATATAATAAAGAATGCTCAAAATTGTTTTCTTTGTTCAGACTTTTCCAGAATATTTACTATGAGCCAAACACTATGCTCTTTGCCTACATATTGATTGCATTTAATCCATACAATGAACTCCTTCATGGAGGAACCAAAATTAGCATCATTTCATAAAAGGGAAAACTGAGGTTTAGGAGGTTAATTAACTCGTCCAAGTTCCCACAGCTGGACGTTAGCAGAGAGGGACTCCGAATCCAGGATGCTTAGCTTTTAAGCATGCCATTATACTGGTAGTGAGAAATGATGCTAACGAACGTGTCACACACAAGCACAAGACAGGGAATCTCAATACCAGAAAACATGAAATGAAAGAGATAATGGGAAAAGAGTTGATATTTGATAAAAATCCGTAGTACGTGTCGTATACAGTGCCAGCTACTTTGCCTAAAATCAATTCATTCCATTCTCAAAGAAATCCCAGAAGGCAGGCTCAGAGAGGTTATTTAACTTGCTAAAGGTCACGCAGCTGGTATTTATCAGAGGCAGCATAGGAAGTTAGGTATTTCTCACTCTGAAGTCCACGTTCTGCACCAGGAGGCCACTCAGAACGTAAGTCCATCAAATGATCAATTAGCTGAGTAAGACGAAAGTTTTCAAGACAGTATAAATACTTGACCCAGAAATTCTACTTCTTGTGATTATGCCCAGAGATCACAAAGGACTGCTGGAGATTTGTAACACAGCCACTGACTGATACCCCCGGAAGGAAAAGGTTAAATCAGTTGTGAAGTATGCACACCATGGCATTGCTTCCAGCAGCCGAAGAGAATGGAGGCTACCATACCTACAGATATGCAAGGCTCTTCAGAACATATGATTAATCAAAAACCAAACTGTCACATATTGCACAGTTTGATAGCACCCCACAGAATAAAATGTCATAATTATGTGTAGACATAGAAATATATGCAAATGCCTAACAAAGGTCTAGGAGCAGTGGCATGAAATCAGACAGACAGCAGGACCCCCCTGGCGGTGGGGGTGGTTGGGGACTGGACCATGGTCAAGGAGATGCTTCCTATTGCCATTTTTAATATTTTTAATGAGAATATATATATATATATATATTTATTTATTTATTTTTATTTTTCTGAAGCTGGAAACGGGGAGAGACAGTCAGACAGACTCCCGCATGCGCCCGACCGGGATCCACCCGGCACGCCCACCAGGGGGTGATGCTCTGCCCCTCTGGGGCGTCACTCTGTGGTGACCAGAGCCACTCTAGTGCCTGAGGCAGAGGCCAAGGAGCCATCCTCAGCACCCGGGCCATCTTTGTTCCAATGGAGCCTTGGCTGCAGGAGGGGAAGAGAGAGACAGAGAGGAAGGAGGGGGTGGGGGTGGAGAAGCAAATGGGCACTTCTCCTATGTGCCCTGGCCGGGAATCGAACCCGGGTCCCCCGCACGCCAGGCCAACGCTCTACCTCTGAGCCAACCAGCCAGGGCTAATGAGAATATATTTTTAATGAGAAGCAATACAGCAGAGTGGTGAAGGGCACAGATGCTAGAGCCAGTTCAAATCCCAGGTCTGAAGCTGATAGGCCGAGTGACTTAACCTGCCAGCATGGGTTTCTCTGTGCACACAATGGAGAAATGGGGCATCTTAACCTCGGGGGGCCGCTGTGAAAACTGAATGAAGAATTATAGGCGAAGTGCTTATAACAGTGCCTGGCAGAGAATGAGGACCATCAAACAACTGAGATGAAGAGGTTGAGATGGAGAAGGGACAGATAAGCAGTCAATATAATGACCCATCTCTTGATGGTGGGGGTTCACGCATAAGAGCCCACATTACATGGGTGTGCACTGAGTCCTGGTAGGCATGGCAACACTCCCCACAGCACCACTCAGTGGAGCCCCGAGCAGTGAGGACTCGCACCCCACAACGCCCCGCCACCCCGGACACCAGAAGAGAGCCTTCTCGGCCTCTGCTGAGGTGGGCCACCTGTCAGAAGGTGGTGTGGGGACAACCACACTGTAACCCAGGTGACGGCTGTGGGTTGAGGAGTCCCCCACCAAATTCACACCCACCTAAAAACTCTGAGTGTGACCTTATTGAGATACTGGGTCTTCACAGATGTGATTAGTTAAGGAAGGATCTCGAATGAAATCATCCTGGATTTAGGAGGACTCTAAATCCAATCACATAGAGGATTCTTTTTATAAGAAGAGACCCCCTCCCCCAGGGGAGAAGGCAGACAGAGACAAAAGCAGAGACTGAGTGATGCGGCCACAAGCCCAGGAACTCCTGGACCAGGAAAGGAAAGGTCCTCCCACAGAGCCTTCAAAGGGAGTGTGGCCAGTGACACCTTGAGTTTGGGCTTCTGCTGTCCAGGACTGAGAGAGAATAAACTTCTATTGCTTTTAACCCCGAAGTTCATGGTAATTTGCTACAGCACCCCAGGAAACAACTGTGGGGGGAAGGATAACCTGAAGGGGTACCGAGTGTCACTGTCACTCTCCCACCTGCATTTCTCTCCATGGAAGGACACCGGAGTTGCCAGGGCAGGCGCACCTGTTCAGGGGTGGCCTGAGCAATCACCAGGGGCTGTAACCAGTGTCTCCCTATATGCGGACTGAGCCAGCCCAGCCTCAGGGAAACTCGCTCCTCCCCCTGCTGCTAGATCAAGACGTTGAAAGAGAACACAGGCTGGTGTTTTAACGCCTTGACTATCTGAGCACCTGGGTCAGTGGGAACCTGTTTACAGTGTTCACAGTGGAGAAAAAAAAGCGCAGTACTGAGATTTTTTTCAAATCTGAGCTGCTGGTGGGCAAAAGCATCCACTTCCCCGATCCTGGTTCTGCTATCTCTTGACGAAGGGGTCCCAGTCCTTCACAAAACAGTTCGCTCGTCAGCACCTTCATGGGCAGAAAGAGATGTCGGGTCGAGTTTGAGTGCTGGCTCTGCCACTGGCTTGTGCTTTGGACGAGTTGTTCCTGCTCCCTGACCCCCAGTTTCCTGTCCTGGGAAATGGAGAGAATGGCTATCTGACAGGGTTGAGTCAGGACGAAATGAGATTATGAAATGTTCAGCGATCAATAAGAAGAGGTGACCCCTAGGGAGATGGAGCCTCCTGGGGGCCCCTTCTTCTTCAGTCTCCCCAGGTAAAACTTCTCAACCAGGTGTACCACAGTATGAGGAATACAACCTTCTTCTGGTTAATTTCCCCGTGAGTTCATTTCTCTTCTCCATTGCAATGGAAGGAGAATTATTGCATCTTTTTAAAAAAATATATTTATCGATTTTTAGAGAGGGGGGGGAGAGAGAGAAAGAAGCGAGAAGCATCAACTCACAGTAGTTGCTACTATAAGTTTTGGGTTGCTACTACAAGTTCAGGGTTTTGAACCAGTGACCTCAGAGTTCCAGGTCAACACTTTATCCACTGTGCCACCACAGGTCAGGCATATTGTCTCTTTTTAAAGCAGTTTAAGGGCTTCAAAGAAAAATAAAGAGACATTTTAGAGTATGAACAAACTCGGTTCTAGGTTTTTTATAATAACAGCCAATTAGAAATAGGCTAACTGCAATGTTAGGGGAACATTCCCATTTATTTAAAGACAGGACTCCAAACATGGGCTCTGGAGCAAGCAGTGTGACCGCAGACAGGCTATGGAATCTCTCTATGCCTATTGCCTCCTTTGTTAATGGGCATCATGATAGTTACGGTCTCATGTGGTTGTTATGAGGTTTAAATAAGGTATGTGGGCAAAGCATTCAGAACAAACAGTACCTAGCACATAGGTAAGCTCGCAATAAATGTTATCTGTTAGTAAGAAATACCTTGCCTAGTTCCCAAAACAACTCAGATAGCTTATTCAAATTGCAGTAGAATAAGGTTTCAACATACAGATAAAGCAATTCAAGTTCAGTGAAATCAGAGATAGAAAAGTAGCAAAGGGTATAGGGAAAATCAGGAAGCAGGTATTCAGGACATAAGCGCTTCGCGGCTGCTAGCAGAGGATCAAAAATTAGGCTCTGAATTATGTAGCAGCCTAAGCAAAAGGAAAACTAAGTCGTTTCAGGAATTGTGTTGTCCACGAGATAAAAGCATGCCGTCTAGTGAAGAGAAACAATGCTGTTCACAGCACAGAAGTGTGAGAAATAAGGTAGGATGACATTCTCAAAAACTGGTCTACAATACCGGTATCAGCAAACTGGCAGAAAAGAACTCATCCCCTGTAGGGGGATGCCAGGCGAGGGACAATGACAATGCAGAGCAGTAAAAGTTCAATTGTAAATTCAAAGTAAAAGTTCATATTCCTCTCACTCAGTGAAATATCAATCACCTGGTTATTAAATATGAAAACTGTCCAACAGGATGCTATAGATTTCACTGAGAAAAGCAAAGCCCGGACTTACAGGCGTACTGATTCAATGTATGTAAATACGTGAACACATACCCAAAGGAAATGTGGAAATGAAGAATTATGTTCAGCAGAAACATTTTTCCTGATTATTAGAAGTAATACATTTGCTGCAGAAAATTTAAGTATAGAAGGATATGAGAAAGACCATAACCCTAATCGTTCAGCAAGATCTCTGTTCACATTTTGATGTATTTCATTTGAGTTTCCTTTCTTCCCTCTCTTTCCTTCCCTCTCTATCTCCAGGTTTACAGAATTGGGACCCCACCTTATTTAATCCCCACTTGTTTTTTCTATTGTTAATGCTTTATGGTTGTCCTTGAAATTCTGTTACTACAGTTTTAATAGGGTTTAACAAGAAATAATTCCAAGTACATAAAAAGGATGTCTGATTTTTTTGAGCTTTTATTAAGGAAAAAAGTCCTAAAACTATGATGTGGGAGCAATTATTTTTGAGCTTTCTTTGCAGTGTGGGGGTGGCTCTCCAAAACCAGGTCATTGTCGATCCAATTTTCTCTGGAGATGATGCTACCTCATTTAGGAGAACAGCTCACTGAACTCTGATGTCCGCGCCTGCCTTCGAATTCAGCAGCTGAAAATGAACCCTCCAAGTCTGATTCTCTTTACTAATACAGCTCATAAAACCTGCTCGAATGGCATCTTGAAAGAACTTGCACTGCGTAGCGACTAAACTTCAATGAGGATCTCTCTACCTACCTGGTCTACCTATGCCTTGGAAATTTCTACATCCCTGGATCTGTTTCTTTCTTTCTTTCTTTTTTTAATGAAAGAGAGAGAGACAGACAGATAGACAGACAGGGACAGATAGAAAGGGAGAGATGAGAAGCATCAACTCGTAGTTGTAGCACCTTAGTTATTCACTGATTGCTTTCTCATATGTACCTTGACCGGGGGGCTACAGCTGAGACAATGACTCCTTGCTCAAGCCAGTGACCTTAGGCTCAAGCCAGTGACTATGGGATTATGTCTATGACCTGATGCTCAAGCCCGTGACCACATACTCAAGCTCAAGCTGGTGAGCCTGCACTCAGGCCGGATGAACCCACATTCAAGCTGGTAACCTCGGGGTTTCGAACTTTAGCCCCTCAGCATACAGGCCTATGCTCTATCCACTGCTCCCACCACCTGGTCAGGCTGGATCTGTTTCTTTTGAGGATGGAAATGAGGATGCTGTGATCTTGTCAACTCTCAGATCATCAATCAATAAATGTATATGATGTAGTATATGCATATTGTATACAATATTAAGTACGCACATATATGATTATATCAAATAGATATCCTCAGTTTCCAATTCTCCCTAAACTCTAATCTTACTTATCCAACTGCCCATAGGGCAGCTTGCCTCCTCACCAGGCAAGCCTCACTCCCCCACGCAGTAATGCTACAGTGTAGTCACTCAGTTACATAGCCTGTTGGGTAATGAACTAACCTTGTGGAACCTCATCTATAAGAGGAAATAGCAACGATACTCAACTCACAGGAGCGTCGTGAAGATTAAATGAGATTATGTTTATGAAGCGCTCAAGGCTTCCTGTCACAAATTGTTCGGTTTCAATAAATGCCAAGATGATATGGAAATATGATGATGCTGTCCCAAAGGCACTTCCAACATAACACGCTCAAACCTCAACTCTTGCTCCCCTATGCCTTACTTCCCCTGAAATGCACTTCCTCTTTCTTGCGTTATCTGCTCCAGAGAGAGAACATCGTCTCTCAATATTCCACTAATTAACTTCTCAAAGCCCTTGTGCTACCTGTCAGAGTCACTAGAAGTGCCAATAAAAACATGGATTCCTGAGCCCCACTGGCTTTCAGAATCTGTGCAGGGGTTCGATGCCCACCTTTTCTAGGAAGACAGTTCTGATGTGGCTACCCCCTCCCACTTTTATTTATTTTTTCAAACACATCATTGTGTACAATTTGAATCTTGCAAAAAAAAAAAAAATAAGTGCTTATTGGTCAAAAGACAACCCTGTCTTCTGATTTTTCTCTCAAACTACTCAATGCAAAGGAAACCAAAGACGCTCATCTGTTGCCCAACATTGTTGAGCTGGAAATAAAACCAGATAGGGAATTGGGGTGGGGGGGTGAAGGGCTAAAGATAGATGTTTCTAAAAGAAATTGGGATTTTTTTTTCCCCCAGAATTTTGTATATACATAATTGTACATAAAATCTATTTTAAAAACATCATCGCACTGTGTCCTGAAATATTAGGCTCCTTACGAGTCCTAGGGATGTTGATAGTTTCATTTAGATCTGGCATAAGTGCTAGGCTTGCAGTTCTGCACTCTTGCCAAAACTTCTTGGAGAACATTGGCTCCTGATGACTGAGCATTTGTAAATCTAAATCTGTCCCCACTCATTTTAGCTTCAGTTCCCTCTTCTAGAGCAGGTGTTCTCAAATCTGATTAGCACCCAGCAGAATCAACAGAGCTTGTGAAAGCATGCAGATTCCCAGGCCCCAGCCCGCCTCCCCAAATCTGATTCTGTCAGCTCAGTGGGGTTCAGGATCAACATCTTTATTAGTACCCCCACTGATTAAGAATCAAGCCAGGATTTGACAAACATTGGTCTTGAAACTTGGGGGTCATGAATAGCTCATCTACATTTGGTTCAGGAGAGCCCACATGTCACAACAGAACTAAAAAAGTCCCTTGTCTGTCGATGTTGGTACATCATATCCTGTTTTCTCACTGATTTACCTGATAATTTTGAAATGCTTTATCTGTTTATTAAAAATTTGAATTACCGATGAAACTGAACAACTTAGTTTCAAGATCCTCGTTGCCTAAGCTCTTCTTGAAGAAAATTTGGATCCCAGAGACGAGCATTTGGTTGACTTAGTCTTTATGGGCTGTCTCAGTGAAATGTGTTTATTGAATCCCTTTAGAACAGCTCTTGTTGGCCCTGGCCAGTTGGCTCAGTGGTAGAGTGTTGGCTCAGTGTATGAATGTCCTGGGTTCAATTCCCGGTCAGGGCACACAGAAGAAGTGACCATCTGCTTCTCCACCCCTCCTCTTCCACCTTCTCTCTCTCTCTTCTTTTTTCTCTTCTCCTCCCACAGCCGTAGCTCAATTGGTTCAAGCGAGCTGGCCCTGGGCTCTGAGGATGGCTCCAGTGGCCTCAGCCTCAGGTGCTAAAAATAGCTCAGTTGCCAAGCAACAAAGCAACAACCCCAGATGGGCAGAGAATTGCCCCTTAGGGGGCTTGCCAGGTGGATCCGGTTGGAGCACATGTGGAAGTCTGTTTCTGTATCTTCCCTCCTCTCATTTAATAATAAAAAAAATTTAAAAAGAACAGCTCTTGTCAAATTTCATCACAAATCAAAACCACCTGGAGTAGTGGTTGGGTGCATGTTAAAATGCACATTCACAGGCTCCTTCACTGGAAGAAGGTTCTGCGTTGGGCCCAAACACTTGCATTTTAACAAGTGATTAAAGTAGTGTTAGTTAGTTCACTGACCAGATGTGGAGACACCCAGCTTTCGAACATCATTCTAAATGTTTTCTATAAAACTGACAACTGTTTATATATACATAGTATGTCTAGATTTTGAATTTTGGAAAGTTTTAAATAGTGTTCAACACAAATAAAAGAATCTCAGAACTATTTTCAGAGATCAAAGATTCCAGCCCTATCACTATTTAGGTGGGGAAACTGAGGCTCAGAGAGGTAACACGACTGACTTGTCCAAGGGCACAGCTCGCTAATGATAGAGCCAAGATTAAGACTGAGCTGGGACTCTCAGTCAACCCTAATCCAAAACCCCTCTTGTGTTCCAGATTCTCCCAGGCAGCTATAATCTATAAAGAAGCCCCCCGTCTTACCACTCTTGGTGCATGTGCACACATTTTGCTACACAGCAGACAGATGTCACTGAGACTTGTGGGTGGAGTGGTGGAACCCAATAGCCAAGCTAAGTGCTCTGGGGTGTCGAAGTCATTGGATTTTAGGCTATTAGGGGAATTAACAATTCAGGAGCGTTTGGGGCACCCACTGCTACCTCTAAAGGGAGAGAATGTTCTAGAGATGCTGTACATAGTGAAGGAAGAAAATGGGTCCATGAAGAGTTCATTCTATTATTGTTTTATTCCTTAAATAGTATATCCTCATTATACTTACTCTTACAAAAATTATTTTATAATACTTATATTAATTTCTTATATTAAATGATATACTTAATAATGAGAAGTTTAAAAAGGAAACAAGGTGTGAGAAGGAAGAAAAGACCACTAAGGGTGGTGAGGTAGACTGACGGGGGAGAGAAGCAGACACGGTCAGCAGGGTCTACCTTGTGCCACTCTGTGGGGGCTGTTCTCCAATTTGGGTCCTGGTCATTCTGTGAAGAGTCTCGCACTCTACACCCAGAAAAATCCCAAATATTAGAAACGCAAACAAAATAGAAAGAAGCAGGAGGAACTTATTTTTGTAACCTCAGAGCAAGGAGGACTTTTGAATTACGACTCAAAATCCAGAAGCCATAAAAAAACAACAGGTAAAGGCAGCTACAAAAAATAAAAATCTGCATGAAAAAAAATTTTTCATCCGTAAGTTCAAAGACAGAGAAAAAATGGGAGAAAACCTTTGAAATCACACCACAGATAAATAACTCCTTCCTCTGCTGTATAAATTAAAAAGAAAAACCAACAGAAAAAAAATAATGTGGATGAAAGGACCACAATGAAACAAACAAAACCCACACCCATGGCTAAGGTGGAAAGGTGTAAAACATGTGTCTCTTCTGATAGCTACTCAAATCGAACATTCTATAGCTTCGCAATTCCAGTCTTAGGTATATACCAAGAGAAATGGATTCACTTGTGCACCAAAGACATGTGTGAGAATGCCCTTCGAAGCATTGCTTATAATAGCTTCAGATGGGACGCTATGCAAGTGTTATTCAAGGTTTGAAGAGATAGATGCCTTTGTGGTGCATGCCCACAATGAAATTCTATACAGCGATGAGAACGAGAGAACGAGAGGACTGGAATGATACGTAACTGTCGCATAAACAGGATGTTGAGCCAGAAGACGACAAACCAAAAAAAAAAAAAAAAAAAAAAAAAAGGAAAACCATATGGTACGCTTTCATTTATATGTTAAAATAACAGGCAAAAAAGAATCTACTTTAGAAGAGAAGATGGTCTGTGGACAATAGTGACTGGAAGAGGCTGTGGCTGTGGGGAAGGAGGTTCTCGGGATGGGTGATGTCTTGTTAATTGACCTTGATGGTCAGTTTGTACAAAGCCATCAAACAGCATACTTAATATTTACATATTTTTCTGCATCTTTTAGCTCTATAAAACATTTTGAAAAACCATTGCAAGCCAGAATGAGCTGTGTGTCAATGAGCTTTAGATACATCTAAATGAATGCTGTCCCAGCCCCTGTCCAGATACCAAAGAGACGACCGAAAGGACGAACTGCTATCAGCCCAAGCTCCCGGGCAATGAGGCGGAGCCCTGGCTTTGGTGGTGCAGAGGAGGCCCCTCTGGGCCAACAGATGCAAAGGAGCCTAGAGGTCTTTGCTGTGGGCTGTGGATTCGTCCATGTTACATCTTCATCAATGTTCTATCTACTGTTAGTTCGGGAGAATGCACTGTAGTAGTAACATTTCACTCATCAGGAATCCCTGGGGATTGGGACAATCCACATAAAAGTTAATTTTCTGGCTAAGCAAAACGTTCTTCATCGAAAAACTCCTTCATTTAAAACAGAACCATCTTTAGTGAAAGCTTTTCAAAAATGCACGTTGCCCATCCCTGATAGCTTGATAAGCCCACCGACTAGAATTTAACCTTTACACCAAATGACGACACTAACAATTAGGTCTTCTTTTTGTACCAGGCAATTTCTGAAATGCTTTCCAGCACATCATCTCCCCAAATCCCTATGAATTAGCTCCTAGTATGATTCCCATTTTATATATTTGGCTGAGAGCCATTACAACACTATCCAAGTTCATATGATAAGTGACAGCAGGGATGGAGAAGCTTACAGTCTTGCTCCACAGACTCGGCTCCTAAGCCCTGTGCTGTCTTTTCTTTACAGTTCAGTTATTTCGCCCATGCTACACTCTGCAATGCCACAGGTAGACAAGAATATTAGCTGTACCTTTATAGCAATTGAGTTCTCACTGCTTTTCTCTCCATATTGCCTTTCTCTTTCTTCAATGTTATATCTACTGTTAATTTTCACATAAAGCTACACCAAAAATTCCTACCTAAAAATCAGATAAAAATCTATAGCACTCTCAATCTCCTTAGATCAAGGAACAACAGGCCCAAAATGGAGTCACTTATGCTAAGCCCCACTCCAGCAAAAATCACAACTTCCTTGCAGTTTTAGCTTCTCCCTGAAATGTGACCTTTGAGCAGTCAATCTGAAATGACCTGGTCAGCAGTAGTGAGGTAATCTGCCTAACGACCTGCCCTTCTCCGAAGGAAAGTGACCTTGCCTGAAATGATCTACTCTTTGCTAGAAACTTCTTTTCCTGTCCCTTTCGGCCTATAAAAGCCTTCTATTTTATACAGCTCCTCCGAAGCCCTTTCTAGTTGCTAGGTGGGATGCTGACCAATTTATAAATCACTGAATAAAGCCAATTAGATCTTCATATGAACAGCGGGGGTTCAGGTCGAATCGCCCCAAACTGTGCTGTTCCGGCATGCAGATTATTTTGAGTTGAAAACAATTGAGGCGCAGAAGGCTCAGTAAAAAGCTTTGTCCTCCTTTTTACTGCCTAGAATAATTTAAGGCGAAGGACCTGCTCTAGGAAGGGAGATATCACCATAGATAACCATAGTTTAATATGACTAAGTGCGGTAGACAGAGGTAACCTACCAAAGCCCATTTGATCCAAGTCCTCCGTGTGTCCCATTGTTTCAAGATGGCCCAGCAACAGCTGTTTACTAAACATTAACTTTTTCCCTCCCCCTGGTAAATTGCCTTACCTCCTTTTGAAGTCCTGGACCCTAACCTCCCCCTTGCTAGTCCAGAATCACACATACACCTCATTTTATCTCACTGTCTTTGGAATTTTCATACTTGTGTGAATTTCCTATACGTTGTCGTTGGTATTAAACTTGATCTTCTCCTCTTTATCTGCCTTCTGTCATTTTAATTATTCTACCAGCCAAAAAAACTCAAAAAGGAGCAGTGCAAAGTTTCCCCATTCCCAACATATTCAGTTGAATTTTGCTTTTTAACATTTTTATCTGGGTAAAATAGCCCAGATAAACTTCTTTATCAGTTTAAGACACCCCACTGGCTCTCCGCATTTTGGAGTGCCCTGGATTTGCTTTTCCTCAACACAGCTCAGAAGGAAACCTGTAATGCTCATCAGATTAACAAAAGCAGCCCTTAACTGGGGTCCATCCTGCCTGCAAGGCTCTCCATAAAATATAGATACAACGGTGGGGGTCGCTAAGCGCCAAGGCACACAGAGAGTCATTTTCTGTGAGGTTTATCAGCTAACAGGTGTGGGGAGAGAAAGAAACCACCATTCTTACCCCGTTTTCAAGCTGACCAGCGCGTCCTCTACTCCCTTCTGATTAAATTTGGTCATGTACTGATGCATGTAGGGGTAGTTATTCCGAATGTTTCTTTCCGTACTGCCGTTAGGCACCGTGCCAAATCGAAAAGGCGGGGAGTAGTCATGAGGTCTCTGAAACTGGAGACGGACAGAGAGAGAGAGAGAAAGAAAGAGGATGAAGAGAAAGAGAAGTCAGCCATTGCTTTGCCTTGTGTCAGGAGTTAAAGATATGCACGCATTAGCACAGCAAAAACGCATTTATTTGTTTTTCTGCTTCTGAAGCACACCTTCCACTGGCCTGGGAGCTCCAGTGTCTGTCTTGTTCCATACTGTTCCCCACTAAATACTGGCTGGGCGTGCCATGGATACGTGTTGGGTTGACTTTTTGGGGGCCGTTATTGACAGCAGCCTAGTGGTAGGCACTGGGGAATTGGCAGAGCTCGGTCGGGAACTGCTGGTGGAGCAGGAATGAAGGTATTGTTTCTGTTTGGTTAATTTACCCACCTTATGATGAAATTTTCTGTGATCTCCACCAGTCACTACCTTCTCTGACTCCATTTACAAGGACCTTCACCTCACCCAGAAAATCATGAAGGGGAGCAGAATTTGCCAGCCAATCCACAATATGTTTCTTTGGCATAAGAATTATTTGGGGCTGATTATTTTCAAAAAATAGCAGACACAGGAGAAGTTCTGAAAACCAAGTAGAAGTTCAGCCTATTCTGAGAGACATTTACATTAATAAGAAGAATCTCCATATGTGTGTCTTTCTCTCTGTACCAGAATTTAGATGACTAAATCTCTAGACTCTTACCCGTGGAGAAGGCAACTGACTTGAGTCTGCATAACAACCAAATCCTTGTTAACCATGTTTTCCCTGGTAATCTCCCATACTCTGTCTCCCCGACAACATCTTTCACCTTTACCTGGGGAGATAGTATTTAAGGTGGTGGCTTGGGCCATTTAAGGGTGTTAATTCACTTCAATCTCCCTTGCATAAAGGAGTTATACTTGTTATTAAATTTGTTTTTTTTTTTCTCCTGTTAATCTGTCTTTCATTATGGGGGTGGGCAGTTCTCAGCTAGGAACCAAAAAGGGTGGGGAAAAAATTATTTCTCTTCCCTTACAATGAGTATATGTTGCCACTGTCTCATTCTCTGCCCACTCATTCATCCACACATGCAATACTTTTTTTTTTTTTTTTTTTTCTTGCATCTTTCCAAAGTTGGAAACGGGGAGAGACAGCATGCGCCCCACCGGGATCCACCCGGCACGCCCACCAGGGGGCGACGCTCTGCCCCTCCGGGGCTTCGCTCCCTTGCAACCAGAGCCACTCCAGCGCCTGGGGCAGAGGCCAAGGAGCCATCCCCAGCGCCCGGGCCATCCCCGCTCCAATGGAGCCTCGCTGCGGGAGGGGAAGAGAGAGACAGAGAGGAAGGAGAGGGGGAGGGGTGGAGAAGCAGATGGGCGCCTCTCCTGTGTGCCCTGGCCGGGAATCGAACCCGGGACCTCTGCATACCAGGCCGATGCTCCACCACTGAGCCAACCGGCCAGGACTGCAATACTTCTTGAAGGCCTAACATACTCCAGGGACAATAGCAGGCTCATGAACATTTGCTGAGTTGATGTCCCTACAAAGCATTAGCTTTCTGGAGGTACTCGTGTTGTATATGGCCCCCAGCCTTCATGAAAGCCCGCTGTCCATGTTCCACTAATATTCCATGATCGGCTGACACCGTCCTTTCACAACTTCGGTGTTTGACGCAACCCAATCAGATGAGTAGTTAGGAGAACTGAGTCTGAGTCCTCAAGACATAGTGAAAATCTAGAGGCAACACAGGCCAGTGGCTGCAGGTCTGAGCTCAGGTTCGCAGGTTGCAAAATCAGGTTTTATCACGTACAAACTGTGAGGCCTTAGATAAGTCACTTCACATCACACTGTCTCCATTTATTTTCTACCTGGAGAGTGTGAAACCCATCAGTACTTCTCGTATGGGGTCATGGGAGGATCCAAAATTACCCAGAGCTCCCAGACTTCCAGGCCACGGAACTGAGCACTTGCCGGAGAAAACGTGCAAGTCTACCCAAGAGTCAGACCAACCAAAAACATTATTCTTTTTTCCAGGCTTACTTTCGCTGTTAATTAAAATTTCCAGTTGAAAACCACTTCCCCTAAATTAGGCATGCTGCTGCCTAATAAGCTGCCACGACTGGTTTGGAGGGAAGTGGCCACGCGATGTCTAAATGAGATCCTCCTACTGGGTGCCTTGGTTGGGAGTATGTGTGTGTGTGCGTATGCGTGTGTGCATTTGCGTGTGTGTGTCTGTGTCTGCAAACAGAAAAACGCTCTCTGCACTCACTCCATCAAGCAGCTTCTCAACTCATCACCAAGAGTAGGAGGCCCAGCCCCGGCTCTGCACGGCAGTCCCCGCTCTGGGAGAGAGGCAACAGTGCTATTCACAAATCCAGTGGTCGGAGCAGCCGCTCCCGGTCTCCAGAGACACCCAGAGAGTGCCAGTCTGACCAGCTGCCGCCACCTCAGTC
Source organism: Saccopteryx leptura (assembly GCF_036850995.1). NCBI lineage: Eukaryota > Metazoa > Chordata > Mammalia > Chiroptera > Emballonuridae > Saccopteryx > Saccopteryx leptura. The sequence goes on along the minus strand of NC_089506.1, from coordinate 206,430,152 downwards.
CTCGTCTCCTGCAGGGGGGCCCAGGAGCTCTCTGAGCTGCCCTTTGCTCCCTGCCTCTGGTGTGCAGAGCGCCAGCCAGCCAGCCAGCAGCCTCTGTGAATAATACTCCTCTGGCCTTGACTGTACATCCCCCAAACGAAACTCAGCCCGGCGCCAAGCTCCCGGAACCCTGCCCGCTAGACTAACGGCTGTCAAACTTGTCACAGCGTGACTCACGGTCCTTTTCACAGGACACACACACGCCACTTCACCAGTGCTCTCTCTTTCCGCATGTGATACACTCGATGTCATCCATTATGCTCTATTTTTTTCCATGGTCATAACCCTGAAATTAATTTCATGGCTCACCCAAGAGTCACCACCTACAGCGTGACAAGCAGGGGCCAGCATGACTCGTCACTTGAGCCCCAGGCCCTGACATCAAGGACACACTCTGTGTCAGTGGCAGAAATGATTTCTAGGGTACCGTTCTCCCGGAGAGGCTCCTGTGCAAGCAGGAAGTTACAAATGTGGGGTTTAATTAAATCTTTGATACCATTAGATAAACAGCAAAATTCTTGGAGTAAATAAGCTAGATGCTCCTGGAAGATTAACAGCAGATGCACCAAGAAAATTTGCACAATAAAAATCTATATTGAGCCCATTTATTCCTCCCTAGTTCAGGAACGGGTGGGACAGGGGTTTCCGCTGCCAGCAGGTCCACGGAGCAGCACGATCATGATGCCCGGAGTCCGCGGGGCTCCTCACGGCTTCTCTTTCTCAAGGCTGCCCTCTCTGTTCATGTTAACTGACTCCACCTGAACTTGGGCTGGGAGCCACTTGGGAATGCTGTCATTTTGAGCAGCTGCTTATGTTCTCTGAGCCTCCATTTCTCTATCTGTAAATTGGGGATTGCTTTTGCAATTAATCACAGAGGGCTTGAATGACTTCCTGGCATCTGTCTGTCTGTCTGATACACATCACCTCATCATCTGTTGTTGTCCAGACTGACTTCAGACAAATAGCAGGGCCAGTTTCCTTCCAATGTGGAGAACAGAAGATTACAGGGTTAAAGCCCCCCCTTTTTTTTTCACTTTCAATATGCGGCCAAGTCTGAAAGTCATCCAGGTGAGTAAGACATGGCAAGCACTTTCTGGTGGAAGAAGCTGAGATGCCAGTCTGGGCAATAAATTGTTCAGGAAAAAATGTAGCAATTTCTTTGTTCCTCTTATGAACGAAAACTACACATTTATTAAAAACATTGATCTGTCTTCTGTGGCTATAATTTAGAAGCCCGGGCAGCTAGCGCCCCTAGTTTCTAGTACAGTCTTCTGCCTGGTGAAACTTCGCGTGCTTCCTGGTATCAGCATCAGACGGTTATGGACCATAAGAGGGAGAGGAGGCTCAGAGGCCCCCATTCAATCAGTAGGCACCGTGCGTGTACCAGGACCACCAGCAGTATAACCGCAGTGCCCAGAGACGGCATGGCTACCACGGGCAGTTCTCCAAATTCCCTCCGCTGCTGCCACAAAAGGCCAACTCAGGGCAATATCATTTTAAACTTCAGAAGTGAGGAATAGTTCAACTCAGGCAGGAAGGATAATGATGGTGATGAGAAAAGGGAGATGAACAAAAGGGCAGGGAGGAACCAGTAGATTATTTCTAATCCTCATATCAACCTTGCCAGAATGGTATTAATAGACTTCTTCCTCCCCTCTTTATCAGGAAACTAAGCCTTGGGTATATCAACACACTGAAGGCCACATAACCATTATTTGGCAAGGTCAGGATCTGAACCCTGGTCTATTTCTGCTACATTAATCTGCCTCACAGAGACGGGTTGTCCTTACCATACATACTGATTCCTAACATTTTGGATATCCAACTTTCCTTTAATAATTCCTGGGGGAGCATCTACCAATGAAATTTACCTACTTTTAATTTAAACCCAAGCTCCTCTGATCATACCATGAACTCCGAAGGTGCTTTCTCACAGTCAGCACTAATACTGCAAGTGGCTTAAACTATTGTAAACCTGATTGTTACACATGTATTCACGATCTTAAAAAGAGAGAGAAGAGGAAAACCTACTGTGTGTAGTATTAAATTAAATTGGCTCAATATAGATTTTTATTGTGTAAATTTTCTTGGTGCATCTCCCAGGAGCATATAGCTTATTTATTCCAAGAATTTTGCTGTTTATCTAATTGTATCAAAGATTTAATTAAAAGAGCTACCTGCTTGCCACAATGCTCTGAGGTTGGAAACTGAACTGTGTCCCATGAGGATGTCGTATCTATTACTGGGTGTTTCCAAATCAGAGAAGGTCAGTCAGATTATTAGTGGTTCTAATTAGTTTTTTCCACAAGCGGTCATATTATTTAGAACCAAAACTATGCAGAAGGGATTTCTCCCCCTAGCCTTTGAAAATAGCAACAAAAAGCAGAATAGGCTGCAGTGGTTTTCTTGAAAAAATCTTCACACCCAGGACATGGCTCACCAGTGCTGCCACTGCACCTCCAGTTGCTTCTTCTAGAAACTGCACCTTTGCTCCCATAATGTGTTAGAATCGTGTCACAGGGCTTTGAGTCTGTAGGGGACTTAATGGGCTGCAAGGCACATTCCTGTTTGCATAGTCTCCTTTCATCCTTCTACAACTATGAGTCCTAAGTTTACAGAGAAGAGTGAGGAGACATGGACAGGTTACATGACCAGAAAAGCACCACAGATCCCCATATGTGGCAGAGAGAAAATGCACCCCCAGTTTCCTGTCTCGGAGGGCAGGGCTTTCCTGTCTCTCTCGCAGAGGCCATGTGCTTTAGCTGGGGGTCAGCCAGAAGTTGACCTCTGAGCTGAGGAATTGGGTGAACATGCTTTGTTAAGAAAGAGTTCTAGGTGAAACGAGGGAGGGCATGTGGGAAGGCGGTCAGGGAAAGGGAGGAAGCCAGCCAAGGGTGTCATTTTAGGCAAAGTCTTAGCCTCAGCCTGACCTAGCAGGGAGCTCTGGAGAGTGGACAGTCCTGAGTTTGCCGTGCCTAGAAACAACAGAGCAGCTGGGCTTTTCGGCTCTTATCCGGTCAGTGGTTGGTTACAGGCAACTGAAAAGATTGGGACAACTTAAACTCCCAGGCACTTACAGTTCCTCTGTGCAAAGGTAATTATCCCATGAAGATCCCTGTATGAGACTTTATCAGCGAAAAGGGGGCTGCACAGACAGAGCTGTAAAAGGGGTCTGGGGACATCCAGGTGGGGTGCTGACAGTGTCCATCCACTGCACCATAATTTCCTCATTCAGTCAGCACATATGAATTGGGCACCTACTAGGTGCCAGATAACTCTTTCATGTGAACTCTCCTGATATCCCCCTTCTCAAATCAATTTATCTTTATTTTTTAATTGAATTTATTGGGGTGACATTGGTTAATAAAATTATATAGATTTCAGGTGTATAATTCTATAACACATCATCTGTCTATTGTATTGTGTGTTCCCCACCCAAAGTCAGGTCTCCTTCCCTCACCCCCCTTTCCCCTCTTCTACCTCCCGCCACCCCCTTTCCCTCTGGTGATCACCACACTATTGTCTGTGTGTATGAGGGGTTTTCTTTTTGCTTAATCCCTTCACCCTTTTCACCCTCCCTCCCCTCCTCTCCCCTTCCCTCCGCCAGTCTGTTCTCTGTATCTATCAGGCTGTTTCTATTTTGTTTGTTAGTTTATTTGTTCACTAGATTCCACATATAAGTGAAATCATATGGTACTTGTCTTTCTCTGACTGGCTCATTTTACTTCACATAATAAAGGTGAGATCTTCCCTTTCTTCATGGCTGGAGTAGTATTCCACTGTGTGAATGCACCTAAGCTTTTTTATCCACTCGTCTGCTGATGGGCACTTGGGCTCCCTAAGTCAATTTTAACCTCATCAGTCTGTCTCCTTTATAACACTCATTCCTGCCTGGGATCTTCTTCTCCATTTACATTTCCTTGTTCGTTGTTCATTTATTCCTGCTAGAATTCAGGTTTCATGGGAGCACCAGCTCAGGCTGCCAAGTTCAGCCCAGTGGCTGGGAAGGCCAGTTAGTTGCAAGAGGTGATATCTCCCCTAAGGCCTGAACGCCAAGGGGCAGCCTGCAAGGGCACTGTGTTGGAAAGGAACTTGGAGTTTTTAAGGCACAGAGAGGGGGGTCTCAGTGAGGGAGGGGGAGAGAGAGGGGAATATGTGGAGTAGGCCCAAAAAATAAAAGGCTTTGTCACCATGGGATGTCGAGTGGTATTTATGCAAGCTGCAGGGGTCCCCAAACTTTTTACACAGGGGGCCAGTTCACTGACCCTCAGACCGTTGGAGGGCCGCCACATACAGTGCTCCTCTCACTGACCACCAATGAAAGGGGTGCCCCTTCTGGAAGTGCAGTGGGGGCCGGATAAATGGCCTCAGGGGGCTATAGTGGCCCGCGGCTTGTAGTTTGGGGACACCTGCTAGGGGGAAGCCATCAGAGAGAGGCCGCCCATTCCCAAGGGTGATGGCGCTTTTGTGAAGGTGATGCACCCCGACCCCGCCCTCCCCATCACCCCTGATGACAGGCCTCTCTGTGCCTCTTGCAACCACAGCAGATATTACGGATAAGCTGTTCAGGCTTTTCATGGACTGATTTTCTATTCAGCAGTTTATTGATGAATGCCAAAAGCGTATATGTAGACTTATATCAACAAGACATGATAATGAGATTTTATAAAGAGAGACAAATTATCCACACACACGAGACAGAAAATCTTTGCAGCGGTGCAATCCCCATACTGCTGAGCTTAGCAAGTCGGGATTTGTCTCCCAAAGCTAGAATTTCAATGGCAGGATGCACCCACTTGCCTCCTTTTTTTCCTCACTGTGCGTTTCTGAATAGCCACTCACGCCCCACAACCCTCTTTCCATTTGAGTGGTGAAGGAGAGCAGGTGTTACCACTCCCATCTTACTGATGTAAGCACAGCCCCGCGAGGAAGGGCTGGAGATGTGCCTGAGTTAAAGGAATTGGTGGGAAATGGAAAATCTCTGCTTCTTTCAAGTCCATTGAAGACATTTCAGGTGAGTCAGGCATGCTGAGAAGGAGGCTGATTGGCCACAGACTAGAGGGAAGCTGTCAGCTTTCTCTCCGGATAGGACATAGAGATGACTTTGTTTTCTTGTCATAGATGAGGAATCCAAGGTGTGGAGTCTATAAGAGACTTCTCCAAGATCACAGAACCAGGAGGTACCTGCAGCCTACAGTCACCTACTTCACCCCAAGTTTCTCCTCATCCGGGCTAGTGGGTCCTCCTTGACATCAGCCATCACACTGTCCTTAGAAGATGCGCTCCAGACAAGAGCCAGAACGCGCCCCGAGTCACCGAGCCTCATCTCCGGCAAGAATGTATAAATAAGAGAAATGACCACGTGGGGACAACTGCTCCCAAATTACAGCTGGGATCTTTCAGACCTAGGAGAGCTAAGCTTACGGTTCGGATCCTAAAATTTTTAGAAATATCCCAATTTACATTGAGAGAGAGAGGAAAAAAAAATCCTCTGGCTTTGTGTTTGAGTGGATGGATTCGGATGGTAGAGGCTGAACCGCTCCCTTCGGAGGGATGAGCATTTGTGATCAACCCCTCAGGCAGAGAAGAAAACAAGGTGACCTTACCTTTTTGTCACTGAGGCCAGTCACTTGGTCTACAAATTCCTCCTGGATCATAAAAGCAGCCAGATTGGCCGTGTAGCTGGCCAGGAATATGACGGCAAAGAAGGCCCACACAGACACCATGATCTTGCTGGTGGTGCCTTTAGGATTCTGCACAGGCACGGAGTTGTTGAACACCAGGCCCCAAAGGAGCCAGATAGCTTTTCCAATCGTAAACGAAGGCCCGTGGGGCGCTGCCAATGACAGAAAGGACATTCTCAGCATTTCCTCAAAATGCACACTTGTGAGTGTTTAATAACCACGCGATGGCCACAGGCCACGCTGAGGGTCGCCAGAAGATGAAATCACATCACAGTTGTGTCCCTTCATCACCTCAAAAACCACAGCCACAGTAGTTCTTATTTTCTTTAAAAATTACCATTCATCTCACATTTCTATTTGGCTGAATTTTTTGCCATGTTTCTTAAAAGAAAAAAAAAAAAACCAAGAAAAGAAAAAAAAAAACATTATGTAAAATATGTGTTTGAATGAGAAGCAGTGTTGTGACCTGTTTTAAATTTGGCTTTCATTTCCATTTGGGGGACCTATCTCCTCGATAAACATGATGACAGCTTTACAGACACTGAGTGTGTGTGTGTAGTGTTCAATGGATGTGCTATCGCATGAGAACCACGCAATTAGGCGGGATTGGTGTTGGGTATTCTAATCTGATTGTCCCTAGCATTTGCTCCTATTCAAACTCAGACGTGTTCAAACTATAGGAATTAAACCCAACAAAAACTCTCTCCAAAGGAAGACATCCAGGAACAGAACAACAACAGAGCTGAATTCTTCAAAAACTTCGCAGAGGAAAGCCACTTGGTTGCAGGGTCATGGAAAATGAACTGCCAACTCACGGCATGTTCCCTGCCTCAGTGTACCCTCCATCCCACACACACAACTACTTTGTGTCCCTCAACAGAGTCTTAAATGGTCCTGGCCATAGACTTAACTCAATAGGCAGAACAATATGGCAAAATGTATTGGGGTGGAGAGTAGGCCTGCCATAAACAGCACATGTTAGGGTTTTCGAGTCTATTTTTCACAAGGAAAAAGAAAAATCAATGTATGCCCTCATCTCATTGTAAAAAGAAAAAAAAAAGAAGAAAAGAAGATCTTCCTTTAACAGAAGGTTAATTTTATGTCATTTAAGTAAATAAAAATGTAAAAAATTGATCTACTCAGACTTCAGTGGAGAAGCAAACAGATTGAGCAATACATTAAGAGGCAGAAGTGAATTCAGATTGATGGACCTTACGAAGTTCTGGGCAGGAAGCCCAAGAGAAGCGTGCTTTTCTCACATTGGAGGCCAAACTCGGGCTACTGCAATACTTACAATAGCCATACACAATGCATAAGAGAAGAGGCAATTAATTTTATTCTTTTAAACCTCAAGCTCTCCTGTTTCTCTCTGCCCAGCTTTATGATCTTCTGGGCTTATTCCCAAGAGTCCGAGAAGTCAGGGAAAAATAATGAGAGTCAATCCACTTAACTTCATGAACTACTTCATTTTATGAAGAGCGCATGCTGATTAGAAGCGACAGTGTTTGGAAATCAGAAAAGGGCAGTTGCGAGGGATCTGTCCAACACTTTTGGGGATTCCTGATTCATGAATACTATTACGAGGCCATATAATTTTCCCCATAAAGGGCAGTGAAATGGAACTGAAAACCATTCTGCACAGAGAAACCAGCAGCTGCCATTTCCTGAGAGCGTCCACGTACAGTTGAGCAGGAAATCGAAAGCCTTGTCGTAAGAAAATGGCCAGGGAGCTTGCATGCGAGAGTCCTTTCTCTAACAATAATCTTCTAAGCGTGTGCTTCAGCCAAAGGAGAAATTATTGCACATGATGGCCTCTGGATAAGTTTTTATTCTCCAAGATACATCTCAAATTTATCCACTAATCTCCCTCTCCATTAGCCCATCCAATTCCAAACCACTGTAATCCTTTCTCTTGGAGAACTGTAACACCTTCCTAACTGGTCCCTTCCTTCCGCCCTTGCTATTGTCTTGATAGAGTAGCTCCAGTGACCTTCAACATGGGCCATATGTCATATCCCCTCTCCCCTTCCATTGTATACTGAAGAAAACCTGAAATGCCTACCACAGTCGACAGCCTATCCCTCTGATTTCATCTTTTAGGACTGTCCACCTCTCTCACTCACATCTTCCGTTTCTAAAGCATATCAAGATCCATTCCATGCTGAGGTCTTTGTATTCGCTGATCCCTCTGCATGGAATGCTCTTCCCTTTGGTTTTTCTTATGACTAAATCCTTCTCATCCTTCAGGTCTCTGCTTAAACGTCATCTCTTCCAGAAGTTCTTTCCTGCCGGACCCTCTTATTTAAGTAGCATCTCCATTCCATCACTTCATTTGGAACTTTTTTCCCTTCTTCTTTACATTTATTACCATCTGTGATTATTAATTCACACGTTTGCATGTTGTCTCCACTACTAAATTCTCAGTTTCCTGAGGGTCAGGATGTTTCTATCCAATTTACCAAATTATCTCCTGCATCAGTACAGTGCCTGGCACATGGTACCCACTCAACACATAGTCATCATATGAACACACAAATTCATAAACAGTACAAACTCCGCTTCTGCAAATGTAAGGACTTACTCTACTGCTCACCCACAGAAAATTGTCTCAAGTGCCACCTTGCTGGGAAGCTCCTGACTGATTTGTTGCATCGCCCCTTTTAGTGAAGACTTGGCAATGCTTCCCTCGAAATACAACACGACTTTCCTGGCATTTTACTGCATTTTATTGGTTGGAGATGGTTTGTCATAATTAAGTACTCTTTAGTGACGAAGAAGAAGGGAAAGGATTACAATAAAACTAAGTTCGAAATATTATAGATTCCCACGGCCTGTGGGCTGTTTCCGACAATGGATCTTCCAAGTGGAAAGACTATTTGGGAAATGGGTGTCTTGCCTTTGAGTAACTGAAGGTATGCTGCCTTCTCCAATGTCAAGTCATTTTTCAGGAAAGAGGTTTGGTTCTGTCACCCTTCTGATACACCATCCACTTAGAACTTATTGTGCATTGAGGAAAATTTACTCAAAATGATGTAATATGTTTATGTACATGACATGAATATTGGCTTGCATGGGAGCCTCTTAATAAGTAATAGCCAATGAATGCCTCCCAATTCAATTTCCTATCCTACTGAATGCCACTTCATCAAACACAGAGGACTAAGGTCAGGCACTGTCAAGAGAAAAATAAAACTCTTCGGGGGACATTACCATTTTATAATTATATTTATTATCAAACAAATGCAATCATAATTCAGTACTTAGGAGAATATCCTTAAACTAGATCCTATAAAACCATTTTCTTACATAATCTAAAGCTGAAAATCACTACAATTTTTTATTTTTAAGTGAGAGGAGGGTAGATAGTGAGACAGAGTCCTGCATGCACCCTGACTGGGATCCACCTCACAACCAACACTAGTCTGGGGCAGATGCTCGAATCAGGCTGATGTGCTGGGACCAACCAAGCTATCCTCAGCAACCAGGGCCAATGCTTGAACCACTCGAGCCACTGGCTGCAGGAAGAGGAGAGGAAAAGAAGAGGGAGAGAAGCAGATGGTCCCTTCTCTTGTGTGCCCTGACCAGTAATCGAGCCTGGGATGTTCATATGCCAGAGTGATACTCTATTCACTGAGCAAACCAGCCAGGGTGAATCATTCTAATTTTAAGATTTCTTTTGACACATATTTTTAAAATTAATTGCCAGAAAAACATCTTCAAATCTGCTTTCTCAACAAATTAAATATCAGTAAGCCTTCACCTATCAACTATGAACTCCACATTATAACAAGATGAAATGTTTCATTTTGTTTTATCTTTTTTTTTTAGTTGAACCAAATAACCCATACTTGTATGGAATTATAGGTAACATCAATGACCCAGAACCATTCGTACAATGGTTTAGCAACGCAAATATAGGATAATGTGTTCTAAACCTGAAACGTTAAATGAAAGTAAATTAAATAGCATCAACGTTGAATTATGTTCATGAAGGCATTCTCACCTTTCCCTTTGGCTAAGTTTCGGTTGTATCCAACAGGACTGAAGTATTCAAAGACAAAAACAGCTATGGCAGACACGATGAGCAGCATCACAAACATCATCACCCAGACAGAGGCGCTGAATGGTTCTGCAGAGAAACAGGCCAGAGGGATGGAGACATGGTCAGTTTGCTCTTCCTCACAACCAGCGCCAGCCGGAAGCCCAGCAATCCCTTTGTGGGCTCACTGGGAAACTTTCTCTAATGTGAATCTGATTGTTCAAAAGGAGCTAGTCATTACTTATTCATATGTTTAAACCGTTCTTTATTCTACAAACTATTTGAGGTATTTTATAAGACAGCACAGAATAGGATAAAAATAGAGAAGAGCATGTGACATTTTACAAATCAGGTCAAGGATAATAAAAACAAAATAGAATGATGATACCAGGGGAGGAAGCTAGAATGCAAATAAAGAGGCCATGGGATCCTGTGTAATCATCCAGGGAACCGAAGTTGGGGAAACAAGGCTAGACTCTAACAGTCAACCATCAGGCTCCTGCCCGTCAGCATGGGTTTTATTGTCATTTTCATTTTTATTTTTACATGTTGGAAGGATGGTGTGCAGGGCATTCCAGCAGTAAAGGGAGAGTTATAACCTGTTAGAAAAGAATCGTAATTCGTGGGGTTGATGGGAATGTTGGAAGGTCGCGTCCACCACTACTGCTAACACACACTCCATCTCACCTTCTGCTCCGGAAAGAAGAGACAGCTACAAATTTAGAATTTTGTTGAGTTGGCAACGGGCTTAGATGCAATTGAGAAGTCTTTTGAGGACATTCCCATGATAAGTCAATGAGAGAGCATCACTTAAAGAGCAGCAGAAATGAACTAGTAAGTGGGTAGATAATTATTTCCCCTAAAAATACTTTCCCTCAGTTCATTCCCATGTGGAGGTCACAGGAGGGCAGGCCAAGTCACAAGGATCTAAATCTTAGAATACTCTAAAAAGGTAAGAGATAAAACTATACGAGATAAATGAGCATTTCTTATAATTTGATTGAGGACATGGAAACGGGCTGAATGGACCCATTTCATCTGTGTGTGACATAGGTTTGCTGGAAAATCAACAGGGACTAAAATTTTTTAAAATGAATATACAGAGTTGTTCATATGGAAAATACAATAATTAATAAATAATACTACAAGAATAAACTCTGTGTTTAGTGTACTCACAACTGTAAGCGTACTTTTGGCCCAACTGAATGCATCATTGAAAAGTGACTGTCCTTCGACACCAATGAACTTATCATCCTTTTCATCATAAGCAAACATTTTCTGATAAAATGTGAGAAGCCCAATAATACCTCTTGAACAGGAGACATTTTATTATTTTTAAATTGTTTTTTTCTGATGGAGCTAGTAATAATCCTAAAGAACTAGGCTGGTAGTAGACCATCTTCTTACTTTTTAAAATTAATTATTTTTATTTATTTATTCATTTTAGAGAAGAGAGAGAGAGAGAGAGAGAGAGAGAGAGAGAGAGAGAGAGAAGGCGGGGAAGAAGCAGGAAGCATCAACTCCCATATGTGCCTTGACCGGGTAAGCCCAGGGTTTGAACCGGCAACCTCAGTGTTCCAGGTCAATGCTTGATCCACGCGCCACCACAGGTCAGGCAACCACCTTCTTATTAGAGTCTGTGACTACCTAGTACAGCTAGCGGTCATCCCGGATTCTCGTTTAAGGAGCTCAGTGTGTTACAAGAAACTAATATGTCCGAAGCTTTAACCACATTGGATAACTTCAAAACTGAAAGGAATGCCTTGCAATGCAGTCTTGATAGTGCAACTATGTTAAAAAGCAACAGGTAACCACACAAATGACTTGACTAAATAACACAAGATGAGCTTGAGGAAATCAATGAGACAAATGGAATTTATCTTAGTTAAAGTTGGCTGGAGTAGCAAACAATACCACGTCCCTGAAATCATAGCAATTAGGTAATGAAGTATATCTAAAAAGGAGGAGAAAGAAATGAGTAATTAAGAGATTGAAAATTACTTAATATTCAAGAATAGAGATGTTAAATTAATTCTCCAAGTTGGGTGTTCTAGTGGCATAATGTGTCTTACCCGGGAAGGATCATTGTGGAGAACACGTACACAGGGAACATTTGGTAGTATGCGCTGCACACTGTATATACGTAACAGAGTAAATGAAATACCTGTTTGAATCTATAATTAAAGCTAGACTTGGCGGTGGTGGGTGTTGTTCAGGGTCCTGAAAAGGGCATCCTGGTTTCTAAAACATGCACACTTACTACTCTGATAACTTCCTTTTCTCTGTAGGTTGTGATAACATTATACAAAATTATGAGAAATCCGTACTGAATTCTTCTATTCACACGTCAGAATCTGTAAACCTGTGCAGCAGGCTTCATTTGGCCGTTGATTCATCCTGGTCACCAACTAGTTGGAAAATCAGGTGGAAGCTGACCACGTCACTGATGCCAATGATTTTAACTTGGAAGGGACAACATCTGTCCCTTGACTTGTGAGCATGGCACAGAGATAAAAGGATTCTGCCGCAGTGTTCTGGTTTTAGTAAGTTTAAGTGCCCTGAAGGATTGCTATTGACAGACACCACCCACACACGCATGCACGCACACACGCATGTATGCACACACACACACAGCCCACAACAAAGAAAAGCATTAGAACAATGGTGAAGCACTATCTACAATGTCTAAGGAGTGACCCAGAAATATATTCAAATAGCTTTGAATTACATCCTCTGCTGGCTTAAAACAGATTCAACATTTGTCCGTGAAGGAACTTCAATCTGTGAGACTCCAGGTCAGCGTTTCTTCAGATCAAAAAAAAAAATCCAACCTGCTTAGAAAGTCTTTAGAATTAACTGAATGGAAATATTGCGAGAGACGTCATCTCTGTCCTTGAAAATCGCTGGTTACATTTTTACACAAAAGCTCAGAGGCATTACCTGCAAGGGTTTCTGATGTGAGTTAATGGGGTTTGCGGAGGAGAGAGAATAGGAAATAATGAAGAGCCATGCAATCAGATTTTGAATGTTTTGGCTCTTCCGGATGACTGAACCAGTGAATGGAAAAAAATGTAGCTTAGCACAGTTCATTATGGCTTTGAAAACCTGCAGATAATGACCATAAATAAAGGGGTACACAGTCAATCAAACAGGGATATCATTTAGTGACTAGGAAAAATATTAAGCCTACTATGTAAAAACAGCTTTGAAAATAGTTTCTTCAAGCTACCATTTATTTTATTTTATTTTTAAAAAAACAGCAGAAGAGTAAAGGAAAAAGGAAGTCTGGCTACATTTAGCAAAAATACTTGACTTTTTATGGAAATATTCTACTAATGCTGGTAAGATAAAAATCTAGGGAAAGTGTGCTGAGGGCAGACTCTATATCAGTGGTCCATTTTTATTAAAGAAGCTGATTGATATTTTTTTTTCTCTGATTGAACTGGAATAAAAAGTTCTCTCTAGCTCCTAAGGAGATATGGGGACAATTAGTGAAAAGAAACAGATCTCTTTCCATGAAGTAAGTTCCTCTAACCTTTTCTGAACCTCCAGGAACAAAAATCCCCATTAAAGGGTCTGATAGAAAATGGGGGGCAAGAGGAAATGACTAAGAGTGACTACTGAGTGGGGGTCTAGTCAGTAATGGTCAAGACTCTGCACGTGTTGCATTTCTGGATCGGTGGGGCGTATATTTCATGATGTAGTGAGGCTCCCTTCCTAAGACATGGGCGTTGTTAGCCATCTCAGACAAAGGCACAAAAGGAACGCAGTGAGGTGTGTATTTTGTTAAGGTCTGCATCATGCCAACGAAGCTTATGACCGTTTGAAGCCACCAGTGCCAAACCCTAATCCAGTGAGTGGAAAGGATTTTAACAGCCTAAATGGGTTACCAGAAATGAAAATGGTCACTCCACGTCTCTGTGAGTAAGGCCGTACCCCAAATCCTGTTAGTCAACATTTTGCTCAAGAGAGTGAAGCATAACAAGTTTCACTGGATCCTGATGTTACAAGTAACTGAAGACAATGGAGGAATGAGACACGGGTTTGGAGATGGTGTCTGCAAACTGCTCCAGTCCGCAGTTTGCATTCTCTAAGAGACAAAGGGGTTTTTCGTCCTTTAAAATATGTAACCAATTCAGTTGGCCTTAGTCTAACTGTTTCCCCTCCTCGTACAGTTTTCTTTTAGGTGTCAATGTTCATCTCCACCTTCCCAAATTTGGGACAAACCCACTAATAAGGGAATGTCAAGGAGAAGTTCGTTTGAATTCATGGTCGTCAAGATAGCCACGATCAAAAAATATTTATGCTAACCAAACAGTCCACACAACATTTTCCTTTAAAGAAACAATAAATAGTGCTTGACATGTTGCGTGGAGTTTCAACCACTCTAGGCAGGCTACCTAATGCACATATACTTACAATGCTAGAGAAAACCAGATGATAGAAAATATAAATCTACTTTGCTTTGAAACAATCTTATGTGAGAATATAAATTTATGAACTAGTTTAAAGGAGCATAAAAAGAACTTCTTCCTTCAGAAGCCATTCAGCTTAAAGGCTAGTCACATTGAAAATATGACTCTGTTTATTTTAAATCAGTGTATGTTCTTCAGATATTTTGATGTTATTTATTAGAGTCCTGGTATAAATCACTCTGCAGTCACCATTATTTTCACTCTTAAATCCGGTAAATAAGTGACTGTCATTCCAGTGAGGGATGGAGGATGGGGATGTGGTTGGCCAATGACGGGTTAGGGGCTGATTTAAATTAACTGGGGACAGACAAGCTTATTTGTTAAATGTCTCTAAGGCTCTAAGAAATATGTCTACTAGTCTACATTCTACACAATCAAGATCACTATCTGAATATGGGATTCCGTTTTCAGCAGATTTCTCCAAGTTCAAGATAAATGAGAGATGCTAACTGAGGAAAAGAGTGAATTGGGATAATTCAAATGTGACATGCTTTGGAATATATTGACATGGTTAAATGGAACTGAACCAGCTCCTATCCGGTTACATCCTTCAAGCAAACAAGATAAAATACCCATCATCCATTGTAGAAAAGTAACAGAGACGATAAAGTTCAGATACCTAGAAAAGCAGAAGGCGACACGGTGCCGTTGCTTCTTGAAACCATGACGCTGATTCCTGTCTCCACAAAGGGCACAGAGAAGTCCACCACCTCAGAGCGTTCCTCATTGATGGTGAGGGAGCCGACCGCCATGACTGCCCGCTGATAGACCACCTGGATGGAAGGAGAGAAGCACAGCGCCTTTATTACCCTCCCCTCCGTCCCTGAGGGCCTCAGGCCCCGAGTCTGAATGAGAGCCCGTGGGATGCAAAGTAACTTACTTCGCCAATCATCCCATTCCACACGTTGTTAACTTTTTTGCCGTGCTTCCCATTGGTCACCAGGTAAAGGTCGTAGGTGAACTTCACAGTTCTGGAGAGCTTCTTTAGGATATCGATGCAGAACCCCTTGCAGCACTTCTTAACATTTTTCCCCTCGTTGGTTGAATTACTGTAGAGAAAAATCCCAAAACCACAGACTATTAGCACAGGAAAATTTGTTCACAATCATTAGCTATGCTCTTCTGCTATTTTTCACAGGGGAAATTGCGGCTCAAAACGAAGAGTGGCTTTTCCAAGGGTGTGCAGTGAGTTTGTGACAGCGAAAGGGGAGAGTGTTCTTAATTTTGAGCGTGATCATGACCACGGCTAACATTTATTGAGTAATTACTATCGGCTAGGCACTGTGCTAAATGCTTTGTTCTAATTATTGGGTTAATTTCCATGACACTTCTCTTAATTAGGCAGTATTTGTTTCCCCATTATACAGTGAGAGTTACTGCCTCTTAGTTTTAAAAGTTTAGGACACATATAACCTTTTTGGACCAGGGTTTAGTCATCTGATCTAAACTGAATTATAAAAACTTACCGGAAAATGGGAGGGGGCGTGAAATTCGCAGGAAGGAGAGTTTTGCTCTATCCTATCATGCAGACAGAGGTTTGCAACCAGAGGGACAAAGTAAGGGAGGCTTCCCATTGGTCACCAGGTAAAGGCTTAGGAAAGGCTCTCTCCTTACTGAGAAAAGACACCCCAGCAGAGAATCAGGAAGCCTGAGGTTTACTCCCTGTCTGAGCCCATAGATTGAATATCTCATGATTGAGTCATCTGTCAAACGAGGGCTCGCTCATTCATAACATTTTTTCCTCCCTACTTGCGTGGCAGGAATTGTAAAAGATGACACTATGAGATAGCAATGCACTTGATCAGAAAAAAAAAATCCTCATTAAAATAGTGTGTTTTAAAAGCTGTCTTAAAAGCTATCATAATCTACCAAGGTTACATTCATCACTTTAAGCTTTGCACCACCTTGCTTTATTTACCTGACCAAGTCATACTCATACTCAAAGGACACCCGCAAAAATTGGAAATTCCTTTAAAAGAGAAGGAAGCAGGGACTTTGACAAGTGATAGCCAAAAGGACCTAGACAGGTCATGTAGGAAGACTGAGACCTCTCTGGGCAATTCATTTTATTCTACCTTGCACTTGGAATTCCATTAGTTCAGTGCTTTGCCTTTGAGTCATGTATGTCATGAGATATGTGCTCTGTCTGAATATTCCATTGCGGACACATCTACACATTGCACTATTACTTGAGCACTAAAATGATGTTTACAGAAATGCAACATAAAAAAAAAACCCTATGTTTTCACATCATGTGAAAAAGTAGGTTACATAGTGATACATTATAGAATGATCATAGCTATGTGAACACAGATGAGCGTAGGCAATATCTGAATGGAACAATAAAATATGAACCATAACTACTTTTGAATGGTGAAAAATGTTTTTCCCCTTTTCATATGTTTAGTCCCCCCCCCCAATTATCTGTAGTGAGTACATGCTACATATATAATTGGATGTACACACAAGCCAAGTACCATTGGGTATATCTGCATTTATACCCATGCATATAAATAAATTTGATAATATAACTGAGTAATGAAAGTGGATTGCAAAATGAAATCTTTATTTCAATGTTTTCCTTATCTGAGGATTGCAGATCACTTATTCTGAATTGCTGTCTTCACCATGACCTCTTTCTTATCCTAACCCCAATCTCAGCTCAATCAACCTGCTTCTGCCAGCCAGGACCACCTGCTTCTGCCAGCTGGGAGACTTTATTTCTAGCCTAGAGGCTGGATAACCTCCTCTGACCCTGCCACTCTCAGCGTGGGGGGCCACATCTGTATGTATTTACATATGATGACTGGTAGACTTAACTCCATAGTGTGACAGGAAATAGGTACCTTCCCTACCCCACCAACTGCCCAGAGCAGAAGGGGTCAGGCTGGAATTACAACTGCTATCAGTACATTAAATTAATGGCCTGTCCAAATATGATTTCCGTCTTGGTGTTTGTGACCCTGAGAAATGGGTCAAAATCAATGCTGTTACAGGTCATGCACCGATGCCTCTGCTCCACCTCTTACCACTGTGTCTCCCTCACTCTCTGCACCGTTGCCCCTTTCATCACAGTCTCTTCCTTCCCCTGGTCAAGGTTCCTGGAAGACTTTGGACAAGACTGACAAATGCTCCAGGTTTAAGACTCAGGGTCACAGGCATGTAGTGACCTATATGATTCTTTGGCCTCCCGGGGCACCTCAACCAGTTTATGAGTTAATTATGCCCCATGTCCCCTAATATTAAGTTATTTCTAGATACCAGTCATTGATGCCTTTTTCACCCAACAAGCACCCACTGAGTACCTACTCTGTTCAAGACAAAGACCTAGGCCCTGGGGACACAGGACAAAGACACATGCAGCAAATGCAATAGCTGAAGGTATCACTGGCGTTATGAAAACACCACGAGTTTGTAATGGGGAAGGAAGTGCGGATGGTTCCTAGCACAGCCCTTATGTGTGTGTCTGTGGAGCGGGTGTGACTTAACAACATGGACATCTGAGAAATGGTGCCTGTGCACTCGCTCTCTCCAGCTCTCTCCCATCGCCCAAAATAAAGGGTGACTCATAAAAACAAATAGAGGGAAGAGGATCCAAGAAATCCTATCCTTTGGCTCTACGGTTTCCCAGTGTGGCCAGTGGATACAAGCACAGCCGCGCCAGCCAGACAGAGCTGCTCCCAGACCCGGAGTCCGCTGCCAACAGCCACAAGAACTCAGACAGTCTCTTTACTCACAGCCTCAGTCGGCACGTCTGCAAACCGAGAAGGCTGAAGCCTACCTTGCAGGATAGTTGAGAAGATAAAATAAAGTATCTAAAGCACCCCTCACATAATCACTTAAAAGTAGCTCCTCTCTTCTCCCCAATGATTTGACGGTTTGGGGGACCAATTGGTCGTACGGCCATTTCTCTCTACATAGTGAGGCCAGGTAAGTTTTCCTTAACAATTTTCTCTTCATGCCTTAACATTCAACTGGCAAGCTAGAAGATCATCCTGGTTCCACAGCTCACATCCTATTCCCTGTAACTGAGAAGACTTATGTATGCCCTCAAGACCAGGCCATGTAGCAGAAGTGAGTGGGTGACCAAGGGCTTTCTCTGCACGAACGTCACTGAGAAAACAAATACAACCCTGTCCCCTATCGAGAATCTTTTTTGGAACCAACTAACCTGCCTCAGGGATATCACCTTTAGAAATTCAATTGGTCCAGTCTGTGTTAATGTTGAGATTAGTGGATTCTAGTAATTTTCTTTGCTTTCAGGTAAAACAAAAACTAATGCCACCAAGGTGAACTTGTGTCCCCAGGTGGGAAAAGGAAAGCTACAAGCCACCACCACCTCCCACAAGAACCTAAATTGTGAATTTGAACCTTTTAATTTGTTCATATTCTTCAGTGAAAAAGTCAATTCTTTCAGAGAGAGTAATTTATTTGGGGGTTTATTTTCTCCGTACAAATGTGACTCAGGACTTGGTGATTATTATTTTCAGCTTTAAGGCTTCTGATTTTAAAGACATTAAACCCTATTATTGACTATGAAACATAAGAGGCCCTCCTAGTGGCCAGATTGAAATAGAAAAGGCACTGTTATCATATGAGAGGTGCCCCACTCTGCTTTGTGCCAGCCACCCTGCTTTCTTCCTCTGACCAAGCTCTGCTCAGAGAACACCTACCCAAATCAAAACTTCCTTTGGCAACTTTCTCATTGTTTCCCTGGCTCATCGCTTTGTAATGTTGCACTAGGCTTCCATTATTTCCCAAACTTGCCCATCTCTTTCTTGCCTCAGGGTCTTTGCACCTCCTGTTTCCTCTTCCTAGAAGGCACTTTCCCCAGTTCCTCCCACATTTGGCTCCTTCTCATCCTTTCTATGCCACCTTGATACTTACCTATGTGAGCTAAAGGAGCCCCATATACCTCAAGGTATCCTCTCATCACAACACCTTTTTTACACCCTTCCCCAAGGTTAAATAGAACAAGAAGCTGCATGGGCCCTTTTTTGGTTGAGTTATTTGTTCCCTGTATATGCTTCATGATGACAAGGTCTTTGTCGTTTGTCTTCCCTGTTAGTGATATATCCCCTGTGCCCAGCACTTTGCCTAACTCCTAAAGTGTGCTTAATGTGTATTTACTCATTGACCAATCTATTCAAAATTTTAACTCCCAAGAGGCTGACAGCTTCAAAAAGACTGATCATTATTTGTTGAATAATCTACTCAGAATTTCAACTCCAAAGTGGCTGCTTATTGATAACAAAATTTTCTCCAAACCAAAATGTGCCTTTGAAATATATTTAGCAATCATATTTTTAAAAAAATATCTTTATCCCAAGAGCTGAGCTCTGGAGATTTGCATCTTGTGTAATAACTTAGGTTGGAATTTGGAATGTGGGAGGAAAAGTAGCCTCTTACTCATCTATTCAGGTATCATCAATACTGGTATGTCATGTTCTGTGCTTGTCACTTGGGTACCAAGGTTAATAAGTCATATTGCCTAGATTTAGGCAGCTAATAATCCAGGAGGAAATATGGACAAACTATAAGCCACAAATGGTGACACAGAAATAGAGTGGTATGGACTGAGTGTTTGTGCCTCCTCAAATTCATGTGTTGAAACCCAATCCCAATGTGAGGTGGGAACCTTGGAGGTAATTTGGTCATGAGGGTGAAGCCCTCATAAATGGAACTGGTGCCCTTATGAGAAGAGACAGGAGAGCCTGCTTCTTCTCTCTCTGCCATGGGAGGAAAGACGGTAAGCACAGGGCCCTCATCTGTGCTTATACTGAATCTGCCAGCATCTCCATCTTGGATTTCCAGCTTCTTGAACCGTGCGAAATAAATGTGTTTTTAAAGCCACACAGTCCATGATAATTTGTTATAGCAGCCTGAACTGACTAAGACATAGAGACATATTCACAGTACTGCAGAAGTAGGGAGAACTCACCGAACTTGGGGAGGGCGAGGTTAAGACTTAAAGGACAAGCAAGAATTAGCCAGGCAACAGGAGGTGATCATAAGCTACTCAGAAAAAGAAGTTGATTTCCTTCCAGCGATAGGCCTTTTCCTTTGGTGAATCCCCTACAAAGGTGATACTTTTGTTTGTGTTTGCATTAGCAAAGACTACGGTCAGGGACTTGGACTTGGCAATGGAGCTTTATGCTTCTCCTAAAGCTTTATACATGAGGGAGAAGCCTTCACCAGAGGCTCTGTTAAAAATAAAAGTCCGGTTTTTTTCTTCATTTGTAACAAAAGCAGAAGTGGCACAGATGTGAGCCACGCTTGCTTGCTGCCAGGGAGCGGGGAGGTCACCAGGAGGTCAGCTCCACCTTGATCTCATCAGAAAGTCACCTGTAAGGTGTGTGTCGACCCCCAAATGGAGAGAAGTTTTGGAAAATTTTAAGAAGTCTGGATTTAGGGAATATAAAAGTGATGGGAGGAAGTGGACGGTGCAGGGGTGGGGTGGGGAGCAGCCAGAAAAACAAAGAAAATACGTGTTTGGGCAAGATCGAAGGAGAGGGTTGATTCAGCAGAATGCCTAAGAATTTGGACCCATGTTTGAGTCCTGCCTCTTCCACTTACTAGCTGAACGGCTTCCATCTTTCCACAATTCAGTTCTTATCATATTTAAAATGTCAAAATCACTTACCTTGTACTGCTGTTGTCAAAGTTGAATAATGCCAACCACTTGGAGCAGTTCTAGTTTAAGTCTTTTAAAAAACAATCTATTATTATATTATACCTATTACAATAAGGTATATTTTCTATTACATTTGATTATTTTATAGATTTTGTTATTATCAATGTTATTTTAAAAGGCTGGACACATTCAGCTGACAGTGTCCCCGACTCACTTGATTTTGACGAACTTCCGACAGGGTACAGTGTTCCTCACACACGTCTCGGTCAGCGGGTCTATGTCTTCCACGATGACAAAGGGGGCCTCCTCTAGGGTGACAATGCTCAGATGGTTGTCATCCGGCTCGCAGTCGGAAAAGGACTTGTACCTCGGCCACACGGCATGCCTCAGGCTCAGGGTCTGGTTCTCCCACTTGCCCACCTGCATCATGAAGACAAAGACAGGCTGTAATTTCTGCCCCCCAGACTCCTAGGAAGGCAGGTCTTTTCCCATTAGAGAAACAGGAGAGGAAGTCATCCAACCTTAAGGGTTTTATTGCCTCCTACCTCCACATACAGATCTGCTCACATGCTCAGAAAAGGGGGAGCAAGGGGGAGCAGATGATCGGGCATGGCCTCTCCCCAGACTAATTAAGTCCTGGGGGTCTTGCCTGAGCACTAACCCTTTCAGAGGTCCCCAGGTGACTCCAAAGTCCCGCCAGAGTTCAGGACCACTGATGTAATGAAAACAGCACGGACTTTCAGAATCAGAGAGATCGAGGCTTGAATCCTCAACTCTGCCACTTAGTAGCTGTACAACTGCAGGTGGGCTCTTCATCTGTTTCTCACCTGTACACAGGCGCAATTCTACCTACGTTACAAGGGTGTTGTGACAATTAAACAAGGCAATTTGTGAAAAGCATACAGCACAGTGCCCAGCACAGAGCAAGGACCACATACTTCTTCCTTTTACATCTAAAAGAGAGAAAATGAAAAGGAAGAAGTTTTGTTGTTGTTGTTTTAAGTGTTAGAAAAGGAGGAAAGAGAAGAGGAAGAGGAAGTGGAAGGGAGAGCTGGGGAGAGAACACACAAGCAGAACAGAGCAGGTCAGGAATTTAAAAGCAACGCTGCAAGCTCAGAAACGGATCTATTTAGGTTGCAAATGAAGATGAACTTTTACTAATCCAGCACAGAGGGGAGACTCCTGCTTAGTATATATCAAGACCTGTCAGAACAGGATCGATGTGCTGCTTGCAAGCAGCAGTCGGCACCTTAGTGAAATCAAATTGAAGGCTGTATGTTTTGAACCTTAATTTCATCTGACAGCTTGTTGGCACTGTTCGCATGCACGAGGCAGAGAGCTGCCCCCAGCACCGCATTTTCTCTCTCCTCCTCCCGCTCCCACGTGCAATTGCTTGACACCACAGGTCAGCTTTTTATTTGTAATACCAACCTCAAGAAAAACACCTCGTCTGAAACACCAAGTGCCTGTCTGGGCTCGTCTGTCTGGGCTGACCCACTCACCTCCCCTCCTGGCACATAAGTGTCACCAGGAATGAATCTCAGGTCTTTAAAGAGAATTCAGACTCTCTGGCCACCAGGAGAGGTGAGGTGAAGGGGGGGGGGCGAGAGAAGGCAGTCAGTGTTGTCTAAGATGACCTCATCAGTTGGACTGGAAAATTTTCACTGCTTGTAGAGAAATAGCCTGTGTGGCCAATGACAAACTGCCCAGCTTCACTGGTACCTTCCTTTTTAAGGCAGGAAGGAGAGTAGAGTGATTTGCTTAAACAAATACAGTCATCTACCCATGCTGCCATGTGTAACAAGAGGGAGAGGATGTTGAGCCCATCAAATTCTTCATTCATTCAACGCAGATTTATTGAGCACCAACTATAAGCTGGCACCAGCCTGGGAACAGTGGTGGATAAAAACAGAAAGAGTCCTTCCTTCTTGAAACTATCAGTTGGCTGCAGGTCAAAGATCAAACCAAAAATAATAAATATGCAAAGATAAAGAAATGTCCAAGTTTTTCCTTTGGAGACATGTTACAATGACTCCTCCCTTGTTTTGTGTTTTGGTTTGTTTTCCTCCCCCAAAGGCTGGGTAGTCAGTAGGTAAGAGAATGGGTTTCGGACTCAAACAGAACTGAGTGCAAATCCCGGCTTCCCTCATTAGCTGTGTAGCCTTAGGGAAGTCACTTAACCTTTCTGAGATTCACTTTCTCTGCTTGTAAATTGCGCATAACAACAGGATACACCTTTCAGGACTGTAGTAAGATTTGAATAAGCCAAAAATATACAAGAAGCAGTGAGCATAGAACTTAGCACGTAATACATATGGTAGCTGCTATTGTTTTATTATTGTTGTGACAGGCATTTAAAATATAACTCAAATATCACGTCACCTTTAAAGGCGTCCCAGTCTTCCCTGGTAATACAGAACTTTGCACCCATCTCCACCATAGCAGCATTATTATTATTATTATTATTATTATTATTATTATTATTTTAGCTATGATTGTAACAATGCCACTTTTGAGCATTTCTGGGTCAGGAAATGTGTGAGTATATCACCACTTAGTTTGACCCTCGAAAATCCTACATGGTGAGGATTATTATTCTAATTTCACAATTCATAAAACTAACACACAGAGAGGTTATGTGACCTGCCCAAACACACACAGCTAGTATCTGGTAGAAGCAGAGCTGAAGCATGGAGCTGTCTGAATCCAAAGGTGTTTTCCTACTAGTGTTTCTATTAACTGTTCTACACTAGTCACGTTATAGGTCCAAGACCTCTCCTTCCTTCAGAGACAATCCCTAAAGTCCCAAGAATACATAAATAGAGGTAATGCCTATTTAGCTAGCAGATCTTTGGTGATGTCATTGACCATATATCACATACCTTACACAGTGGGAGGCAGGCAAAAGCCCAGAGTCGACTCACAGAGAGAGAGGTTGCAAAGGTTTATGAGTTTCCAGAGTGCAATAACTTCCTAAATCTTGTCTTTCTCCCTTCCCAACATGTCTAAGTAAGCACCCATGAGTAGGCCAAGGAGGGTGGAAGCAAGTGGTGGGTGGAAAAACTCAATCAGGAGCTGAAGCTGCTGTGTTAATATTGCCCCAGATCCTGAGAGCTCTAACTTACTGCTCTGAGTCTCACTGGCTCCTCTGATAGGCTCCCATATGAAACACCAAATACAAATGTATCCCAACTCCAAGATTTTATATACCAGACTGGGGCAGAACAGATGTCCTTCACTTTTCCCTCCTCTGTCCCTATTTTAAAGGACTATAAATGAGTCCAGAGTGTATAGACAGGTTTAACAGAGATCCATTCAATCCATAAGTATTAATAAGTGGCTACTAGGTACCAAGAACTATGTATACTATAGAGAAAACAACAAATTCCTTGCTTGGAATTCTTACACAAATTGGAAAGGCACATCTGGGTCCAACAAATATACAAAAGTACATATCATGCAAGCCAGGAAGAAGAATAAAAGGTGGGTCTATCAGAGAAAAGAGGGGTAAAGAAATCTCAGAAGGCTTCCCAGAGGAAGAAACTCTTAAACTGAGATTGCAAATCTAAAATGAGCAGGTGGGGAGTGAGAAGGAATCGTGGAAGGGAGAGTACTCCAAGAAAACAGGAGCTAGATGATGCAAAGCCTTGTAGGTGCTGTTAAGGAGCAGAGACTTACCCTAAGAGCTAATATAGTTTGTTAGCCAAAATATATAGAAAAAGATACATGGAAGTCATTGTGAACAGATTTCTGGATGTTAACTGCTTGAAAGTGAAGGTTCTTTACTCCTGCAATTGATTTTTTCTTTTTTGTGTGTATTTTTCTGAAGCTGGAAACGGGGAGAGACAGTCAGACACACTCCCGCATGCGCCCGACCGGGATCCACCTGGCACGCCCACCAGGGGCGACGCTCTGCCCACCAGGGGGCGATGCTCTGCCCCTCCGGAGCGTCGCTCTGCCGCGACCAGAGCCACTCTAGTGCCTGGGGCAGAGGCCAAGGAGCCATCCCCAGTGCCCGGGCCATCTTTGCTCCAATGGAGCCTCGGCTGCGGGAGGGGAAGAGAGAGACAGAGAGGAAGGGGGGGTGGAGAAGCAAATGGGCGCTTCTCCTGTGTCCCTGGCTGGGAATTGAACCCGGGACTTCTGCACACCAGGCCGACACTCTACCACTGAGCCAACCAGCCAGGGCCAATTTTTTCTTTTTTTTATTCTAAAAAAATATGAACTCATACAAAAGTACAGTAGTAGAATGAATCTTCATATTCCCATTATCTAGCTTTATTAATTACTAGCTCCTGGCCAGTCGTGTTTCATTTATACCCTGCCCATTTATCCCATACTAGATTGGAAAAAATCCTAGCCATCATGTCATTTCATTCACGACTCCTTAATTTGATTTCAATACATAATCTCCATTTGCTTAATAACAGTATACCGCAGCAACCTATGTATTTGTGTGTTTGTTCCACTCATTAGATTATGATTCAGTCTAGCAGAGATTTTATGTACATGGTGACTGATTTCTATGTCCTGGCTTCTAACTCAGGGTCTGGCGCAAGGAGGGACTTAAAGGATACTTGTTGATGGACTGAATGAACATCCAGCCTGATTTTTTTAAAATGTCAGTGAGTCAGAAAATGCTAGTTGGCCTTGGCTGGTTGGCTCAGTGGTAGAGCGTTGGCCTGGCATGTGGATGTCCCAGGTTCAATTCCCAGTCAGGACACACAGGAAAAGTGCACATCTGTTTCTCCACCTGGCCCCCTCTTGCTTCTCTCTCTCTCTCTTGCTCTCTCTTCCCCTCCTGCAGCCATGGCTCAATTGGAGTGAGTTGGTCCCCGGTGCTGAGGATGGCTCCATGGCCTCCGCTTCAGGTGATAAGAAGAGCTCAGTCACTGAGCAATGAAGCAACGACCCCAAATGGGCAGAACATCACCCTCTAGTGGGCTTGCCAGGTAGCTCCTGGTCCAGGTGCATGTGGGAATCTGTCTCTGCCTGCCCTTCCCACACTGAATTAAAAAGAAAGAAAGAAAGAAAGAAAGAAAGAAAGAAAGAAAGAAAGAAAGAAAGAAAGAAAGAAAGAAAGAAAGAAAATGGTAGTAAGTTGATCAATGTGTCTTTTTATGTGTCTTAGATATAGAATCTTGCACCCTAAGGAAGGATATAAACTGAGCCAATGGGAATTTGCCCTGGGATTTTTGTTGTTACAATAGGGTGGTCACCACAGACCAACCAATCAGAGATTAAATGTGGAGCAAAGAAATAGAGAGAAGAGAGCAATAAAGTCATGATGGTGTTGCCTGAGCGCTTACACTAAAAGCTGACATTCACTGGGCACTTATGTATTAGGCACCATTCTTAGCACTATTTTAATTCTTATAAACACTTTATACACAAGAAAAAGGGAAGGGCAGATGATTTTTATCTCTATTATACAATTTTTTTGTACTTCAAAATAGTTTCAAACTTACCCAAACAGACTGTGCAAGAGAAGAATAAAGTCTTCACACTAAAAATAAACTACATTTTGGTGATAAACCTTTTAGTGTCACGCATTCGTTGATTGATTCTTAAACGTGCCCTGACTGGGGATCTAACCCACAATGTTGACGTATCGGGATGATGCTCCAACCAACTGAGCTATCTAGCCAGGGCCTAAAGTTTTAGGACAAAGAAAAATAATTGACTTCTGATAGAGAAAATTTCCTTTGGTAAAAGAAATATGAAAAGGAGAAATTAACTTTGTAATTTTTTTTATCCATTCTTATTAAGGAAATTTAAATACAGTGCTTTTAGAAAGCTGATTGCTCGGCAGGTCCTAGAGAGTATTTTGTGCAAGGGCAGCAATTACTTCTTGAAATGTTCAGCCAATCCTCTCTCAGAGCAGAGATGATTTCATCTCCAGAAACTGTCTCTTAAGTTAATATTTACCCCTTCGTGTCTGGATAAATTCAGAGCTATGCCACAGGGGCTGCAAGAGGCTGGAAGAAATTAGGTTAATAGATGTGTGCGGCTCTCCTTTCAGAGATATGAGTGTTTGATCTTGTTTGATCTATTCATGAAATGCTTACAAGAGACAATTAAAATCACTTAATTACTGGTCTCCTGATATCTCAAGCCTCCTCCTAAAAACATATCTCTAAACACCAAAATGACAGAGCTACTCCACTCAAGTCCTTTCACGATGCATTCTGCCTACAGAATCTATTCTAGACTCCCCTTTAGGTGGAAGGGCCCCATGCTATACGTTCCACTGACCACATTACACTCGCCTCTCCACCACTTCCTCAAACTCCTTCTCTCTCTTCTAAACCCCACACATGCTCTTACACTTCAAAACACATGCAACCACCCCTTCACACACTCACATATATAATACATACACATATATGTGCATGTATACATGTGTGTATATATCATGTGCCTATACATCAACACACACCTACATACATACACTCATGCCCACCCACATGCACAACTATATTTACACACATACCTAGCACACACATAAACTCACACCTCTACATACTCACACACACACACTACTAAGCCACAATGGTACATCTAGTTCTCACTTCTCACCACACAAACCTTGAACACCCACTTCCCAGCTTTGCCTGCACTATTTCTTCCACCTCGAATTCCTCACCTTCTCCTCTCCACAGATTGCCATCCTCCCCGTTCTTTCCAGGTTCAGCTCGAATACCACCTCTCCCACAGAGCCCAGCTCCCCAGCTCAATCTCCTTTTGCATTTCCGTGCCTCAGGAACCTTTTCTCTTTCCCTTGAAGTTCTCACTTGTTCACTCATACACACTACATTGCGTGCATCCGGGGCTTTGCCCTGTGCCCGG
The DNA here is from genome assembly GCF_036850995.1 of Saccopteryx leptura. NCBI lineage: Eukaryota > Metazoa > Chordata > Mammalia > Chiroptera > Emballonuridae > Saccopteryx > Saccopteryx leptura. Next base: position 206,402,432 of record NC_089506.1, on the reverse strand, counting down.
CACTGTGAAAGGCTCTGGGGCTACCACTGTGAACAGTCCGGGTCTGGTCCCTATCCTCAGCTTCCAGTCTGGCTGGAGAGAAGTCAAAGCTCAGTGGCGATCAAGTGAGATAACGGCCAGGCTTGGTATGCACAGGATGCTACTGCAGCAGACAGATTCCTGCTCCGGAAGGAACCAAAAGATGCTTCCTGTAGGAAGTGGTTCCCAACTAGGAGCCAGCCCAGCAGGGTTGCAGCGTGGCTTGTTAAAGGTTCTGTCTTTATCCTCAGGACAATTCAAGGCTTGATATTGAGCGAGGTGCAGGTGGTGATGACTGAATGAAGACTTTTAACCAGGGGAGGGATAAATCAATTCTGATGTATTAGAACAGTGGTCCCCAATCTTTTTTGGGCCACGGACTGGCTTAATGTCAGAAAATATTTTCACGGACCGGCCTTTAGGGTGCGACAGATAAATGTATCACGTGACCAAGACAAGTGACAAGAGTGAGTCTTAGACGGATGTAACAGAGGGAATCTGGTCATACTTTTAAAATAAAACTCTGTTCAGACTTAAATATAAATAAAACAGAAATAATGTAAGTTATTTATTCTTTCTCTGTGGACCGGTACCAAATGGCCCACATACTGGTACCGGTCTGCGGCCCCGAGGGTCGGGGACTACTGTATTAGAACACTTCTTCCCAATGCAGTGCAAAGACAGGGCTTGTGGCTTAAAACATTGTGAACCCAGAGAAACGGGTTATGAGGTAGTTGCAATTATCTGAATGAGCTGGACACAGGGCCACATTGGGGAGGCCAGCATAACTCATGAGGTCACAAAGTGGTAGACTCAGTAGAACTTGGAGACCAATTGTATAATCGTATGGGAAGTGGGAGGCAACGGCCCAGGTTGCGTTGAATTATAGTTCTGTTGAGTATCCAGCCTGGCCAGGCTTCACAACCACGTGACCCACATCAGATACACGACCGCGTTCGCCCACAAGCCAGTTCAAGAAATACTGGCTAAATTGAACTCGATTCAGACTGCAGCATACCATCCGTTTTTACTTGGAATTCAAAGCTAGAGGAGGAAAATGGCCTGTTTACTCAGCTCCTCTCCTTGGAGACAAGACAATGGGGATTGCAAAATTAAAAATCAGAAAGGAAATTTATTAAAACTGACAATGGAAGCAGAGTTCACGCTGCCTACGTTCTAGCTTGACTGGCCCGATTAGCTCATTGGGTGATTTCATAACCAAGGCGGAATCAGGTCTTAAAACAAACACTTCACGTGCGCAAAACATCGGAAAACATTTCACTCTGGATAATAAGCAGTGATTTACTCCCAAGCTGGAGAAAATGAGTAATTAACTCTTCAGGAAGATGAATTTAAGGCAAGAAAAAAAAAAACACAACAGAACAAACAGGAGGCCAATTTCTCTCCACCTGAAATATAAAGTCTTCCAAAGGGCATGAGATAAATGGCCGCGAAGGAGATTTAAAATGATTTAATGTCCATATTTAGCATAACTAGCATCATCGATTAGCATCCCTTCCTGGCCTCTGCATGCAAATCTAACGCACAAGTGAGCTGATAGCAGGTTTACACACAAATAATTGTGTGTCTTAGGCTGCGGCTTGAAACCAAACCGAGATTTCAATTTGATTGATCGGGAATCTGCAACACTGATGTTTGAGCCAGGGCTTGATACTGAGCTGAAGTGTGCTCTATCTGGAGTACTTCGCAGTTGGGCCCAGTAATTTATTTTTTTTTTTAAAAACCATGACCCAAGCCCAAAGACGGATTAAGGTCGGTTGAGGCCCTGGGCGCAGAAGAAAATATTGGGCTCCTTACATTAGAAAAACGTGTAAAGTTCAGGTTTTGTGGGGCCCTTCAGAAGCCGGGAACCAGGATGCGTGCCCAGTACACCCGCCATTAAATCCGCCTCTGCCCAAGCCAAAGTTCACCCAAAACAGCCAGAGTCCGCTGAAACCAAATGTCTCATCAGAACCCAGTCTCCACCGGCACAGTATGTTCAGTTTCTTCTCCAAAGAAACTGCAGAAACAAAGCTGTGGGTCAAATCTACTTTGTCTTTAATACCCCGGGGCCACATATGGCCACTGGAAGAGGGATACTAGAAATTGTTTTTCAGGTACAGAGGTAATATGTCTGCTACCTTTGAATGCACTGTCTTAAATGCAATTATCGAAGGTGCGCTGTTTTAATGTAATTATCGAAGGTGCTCTGTCTTTAATGCAATTATCGAAGGACTACAAAACTTCAGCATGAATAAGAACCTTCCCTTGGGGGCTGATGGAGAAGGTGGACTCCTAGATCTCGGGAGTGTTCACATCAGGAGGTTGGGGATGACCCCTGGGAACTTGATCTAGGTCATTCCACCAGGATCTAGGTCATTCTGTTCTAGGTGGTCCAAGGACCACATTTGGAGAAGCACCAGAAGGACCATCCCTATGGGTCCCAGCAGGACTCAATGCAGCATAAGAAAAGATGGAAATCTTTCTTCTTGGGTTACTTATGTAACCAGTGGCAATTGCCAGCAGATCTAAATGAGTTTAATCAGCTATTAGAGCCTTAATTAAATTCCTCTCAGTTGAAATTTCAGAATTGCCTAATTGTTACACAGCTCACATTGGAGCAGTTGATTTTTTTTTTCTGCTATAATAACTGCTCTCAGGATAATCTAATATCTGCACAGATAACAGCGTCAGCCGCCTTAGAACCCAGCGCTGAGACGGTAACTCCTGGAGATGTGTTTTGATCATCGTTGTTCCCACAAACGACTCGCGTATTCCCCCCCCCCCCCCTCGCTGTTCGGCCCACAGCGGAGGAGCTTGGCGCCCGTTCAACCTCTGGAAGTATCTGGGACCAGGAGCCGCCATTTCCTTCAGAAATTCATTTATAATCTTCAGTCCTCCAGAGTTCCCCAGTTGCCAGGTCGCCAGGGATGGATAGGAATTCTATTTATTTGGTTTTCTTTTAATTTTTTGCATGCTCTTGAAAGTGACATGTCCTGGTAATTAGCTCAACAGTGAACAGCATTTCTGTTCTTTTCTTTGGGACCTTGCTGGAGTGGTAGAACATGAGAGGCTTGAAAATTCAGCAGAACGTCAAAAGGAGCTCTTTTATAATTACTAATTAATTTTTTGAACATGCTCTTGGGTGTCCTTCATTGTATAACTTAACGTATCGGTCAATCTTCCATGGGCTGTAATAATGATCATTAAATAATTAATAAGTATCATAACTGGCATTTCTTGAAGGACCGTGATCACCCCAACATGCCTGTTCTCATTTTGCCCTCACAACCCTGGCAGGCAAGGGCCAGTATAACCTTTATGTAACTGGGAAGTGAGGAGTCTAAGTCATTTGTCGTGGATCGAACAGTGAGTGAGAGCTTCTGGAATCTGAGCTCAGGCTCCCTGACTTCAGAGCCTGGGGCCATCACCAGTCCTTGATAGTGCCAAGGTCGCCATCAGATTTGCTTCGGGAAATAGGACGGTAAACCGGAGCAGCTGGCTTTGACGCAGGAATATTCCACGGACCAGGCGGAACAACGCAGGCGCAGAAGGAGCGATGGCCCGGGGAACTGGACCACCCGAGTCCCGAACCTGCCCGTGCATAGCCTTCCCACGTTGGAGAGGGGCGATGTCTTCCTTCTCTGGGAAGCATAGCCAGAGGTGGTCACCTGCACTTTTCTTTCACGGGTGCCCATTTTATCTTCTCAGTTTACTTGTGAATTGATTCTTCTAAGCTAAGGACCTTGAATTCCACCATAAAAACGCCTCTGCCAGCAGAGCCGCAGTGAGTGAGCCCCTTGCCGGCTTGAGGTTGAATTCCACTGCTATTAACACAAACATCCAAAAAACAATTACAGTAATAAATCAGGGGGAAACATCCATCGCTCAAATGTGAACCAAGCGACAATTAGTTAATTTAGGGATTTCAACCAAGAGGAATGTAATTAAGTCTCTTAACAGCTGATTAGCCTTTTTCTTCGCCTCTGGAGTCCTCTCCATGCCTTACATAAGGGACCTTGGAGGAGAGGACTCCATCTTCGCTTTGTGTCATGTTGTACTTGAGATGCGGACGGTCATGACAAAACGTCTGTTTACAGGGCTGCGTCTGTTCTTATCAAAGCTCAAACATAAGCTCGGTTGAACTCCTTAAAGGGCTGCTGCCTTCGAGAAGAAAACCAGACTGCATATAGGTTGTGCAAAAAACAGCCCAGGAGGAGAAGTGGGGGAAAACTGGGACAATCACAGAAACTGAAATGGGGTGGAGGGGAGGGGAGGGGGCTAAGCCTATAACACTGGATCAGAACTTGACCTAAAGCCAGTCCTCTTGAACAATCATAGTGATAGCCATTATTATTTTTCATACAGTCACAAAGACAATTTAGAAATCCTTGGCCCTGGCCGGTTGGCTCAGTGGTAGAGCGTCGGCCTGGCGTGCAGGGGTCCCGGGTTTGATTCCCGGCCAGGGCACACAGGGGAAGCGCCCATCTGCTTCTCCACCCCTCCCCCTCTCCTTCCTCTCTGTCTCTCTCTTCCCCTCCCACAGCCGAGGCTCCATTGGAGCAAGGATGGCCTGGGCGCTGGGGATGGCTCCTTGGCCTCTGCCCCAGGCGCTAGAGTGGCTCTGGTCGCGACAGAGTGACGCCCTGATGGGGCAGAGCATCGCCCCCTGGTGGGCAGAGCATCGCCCCGTGGTGGGCGTGCTGGGTGGATCCCGGTCGGGCGCATGCGGGAATCTGTCTGACACATTTCTAGCTTCAGAAAAATGCAAAAAATAATAATAAAGAAAGAAAGAAAGAAAGAAATCCTGTAAAGATTTCTCTTGAATCTTCTGATGTACTTTTTTGGGGGGTAAATTTCAAAGATCAGTGTTGTTTCTATTTGTAAGATAAATGACATGCCATTTGCAATCTGGCAGAGTAAATAGCTCTTTCTGGCAGTATTTACCCTGGACGGTATTTAGCAGCTCTTGTTGACTCGGTAGAGTTGCCAGGAAGAGTTAGAATGCAGTCAAGAGGGGGCAGCCTCTGATGCTGGGCTGATAGCTGAGAGCGCCTTGCATTTACTGGGATTATCAAGTCGTTCTTACCAGTCTGAAGATTGTGACAAGGCTGGGTATGAATACATAGATAAGACTTCTTCTCTTACGGTTGGGCAACATTTTAAAATAATAATAATAAAAAAACCTTGGAAAGTAGCAATATTTTGAGCTGAGTGTCGAACAGTTTATGAGAAGAGATAAGTTCTAGGTGATTAAGTTGCAGGCTAAGGAAGCAGACTTCAGTGCATCGAACCTGACTTGGGGGGTGGAATAGGCCAGAAGCTGATGGGTCTCCTCACTCAGCGTTATGTAAAACAGCCAATTCCATTTGGATCTTGCCTCTGAGCATTCAAAGTTAACCCCATTGATGGTGTCTGCTGAGTTTTAAAATAAGGCTATAAGACCCAGGGATATCAATCAGCTGTAACGCTTTTAGCCCCCACACCCGTGAAAAGTGACTGGGTTGTCAAAGTTGAAATGTTTGGAACTTGGTGTCAGGTCTTTGATGGGCATTTGTTGTTGTTGTTTTCACATCTGGGGCAAAACAAAAAATTGAAATCTTTGAGAAGGATGTTTTATTCCCTCCAAATGAAAGGGTGAGCCAGGGGTTGGTGTCTGAAGCCCCGCTGGTTATCAGGAAGATGCTAACCAAAGCCTATGTGCACGGCTGAAATCCATCACTGTGATGAAATGCACACGGATAGGAATTTCAATCCTTTGTAGAGAAGATGGTATTTTCACAATCGTTTTTCTTTGCCCGGCTCTGGCCCCAAACAACTTTGCTCCAGGCTTGTCTGAGTCCTAAAGTATTCCAGCGAGAGGATCCTTTGAAATACGAAAGCCAGCAGAAGATTTAATGGTGAGGAAACAGTAATAAGCTTAACCACAGCTTTTACCTACTGTTAAGAACATGATTAGAAGGCAGTGGGGGAGACGAGGATCCCCTTGGGATGGGCCGGAGAAGACTTGATTATTTCAAACAGAAAGCCTACGTAACCCTCTACTGTCAGCCCAGTTTCATCCAAACCTATTATCCTTATCTTGGACACTAATGAACAATACCAGATCCCTGTAGAGTTACTGGAAGGAAATGACAACCTGGGTGACCAACTAGGCAAGCTACTCGGCATTGCTTTCTCTGCTGAATTTTATACTGGCAAACTCAGTAGAGTCAAAGAACCCTGGAATTGGAGTCAGAAGACCAAAAGTCAAGTTCAACTATGATGCTCATAAGCTACGTCACCTTAGTTAAACCAAAATTTTTCAGATTCATACAAGCTGTAGCCTGAGCTAGAATCCCAAGATTCCTAATTACTCTGCTACAACCAATAAGTGAAGCTATTCCCCCCGTGTTTGGTCACTTAGGGTTGGATGACACTGATTTATTGAGTGCCTAGCATGTGCCATCCGCTGTTCGATGGCTGGTGATACAGCAGTAAGCAGGCTCCAAGCTGGGGGTCACCACACTTCACCCCCAGAGCCAACTGTTTCTGTATAGTCCATGAGTTAAGAATGGATTTTATATTTTTTAAATGATTAAAATAAGATGGAATAATATTTTGTGACACGGGAAAATTATATGAGATTTGAATTTCAGTGCCCATAAATAAAGTTTGATTGGAACACAGCCATGCTCATTTTCCAATGTTATTTATAGTTGCTTTCACGCTCAAACAGCAAAATCGAGAGTACTTACCATGCTCCCAGTATGGCTGACACACAAAACTAATGTTCACTAGCTGCCCTTTACAGAAAACGTTTGCTAACCCCTGATCCAAGTCCTTGTCCATAAGGGACCCACCCCCCAGTAGGGAAAGGAAGAAAAAAAAAATGCCCTCAAAATTAACTATAAAATAAAACCAGCAATGACAAGTGTCAAAGGAAGACAGATGAAATAAACGCACAGGGCATCAGGATCGAGAGAGAAAATCTGAGGAGAGAGGGAAGAAATTGTGAAAAGAGTAGCAACTGAGAGCAGTTTGGGTAAGCAAAGGAGTTGAAAAGGCAGAATGGAGAGAGGCGACTTCTGGGTTGAATGAAGAGTGTGGACAAAAGCACAGAAGTTGAGTTTCAGGGACATGTCTGTGCACTAGAAAGTGACCCCAGTTGGATGAAATACCCAATATACCAAGGGGATGAGAGAGGAAAGGGAAGGAAGGAAATAACTGAGATACGCTCACAGCAGCCCCTGGATGGTGGGGTGAAATCCCTGTGTGTACACTGGAATTTGGTGACATGGCAGTTCAAATTGGCAATTGGCCTTGGGACCCTTTAATGATTTACTAAAAAAACAAGGGGGATAATATTGCTAATCTCACCCAGGTATGGCGGTATGGCTGATATTTATCACCTTACATCTTTTGGAACTGTCCCGTTTTCATGTAATTATATCATTTTTAAAATAAATACATTCACACTTGTCAGACTATTTTAATATATTTAGAGATCAGTTTTGTGACCTTCTCTTTAGTGACTAGCTTCTGTTCACTTTTGCCACCCATACCCATAAAAGGGAAACTCACTTAGAATTTGCTTGATTTTAATGATTCGAAATTTAGATAATACCTAGCACTCTCATTCAGCTATTTGCATATCCCTTCTCCAATATCATTTTGGCCATTGGCCCCTGGACTGCTCAACTGAGCTACTCACTCATGTCTCCAACTCCTCCCAGTTCCAATCTAGACTTCATCTATCACGTCAATCATATTCTGTTTGCCAGATCCACAGTTATTCTGCTTCCGCTTTGTCCTCCTGTCATACCCACCTGGCACTACTCCACCTACCCCCAAAGTCTGAGTCAGTCCAACCACTTCTTCACCTGTGAACCACTGAATACAGGCAAAGAATACCACATAACCACTCGAAATGGAAGGACTCCTTCTTTGGCTGGAAATCCTTCTCTCTTTTTCTGATTGGCCATCTCTCGTTCCCTAGAAACTATTTTAAGCCTTCACACCTGCCCACAAGACTGCAATTCCGCCTGTTCCATCCTCACTCCCAGATGATGAATCTGTCCCTTATTTCACAGAGTCTATGGACAACCCACACACCCCACGAACTTACCTGCCTCTGCACACGTCTTCCTTCTCCTTTCCTTTGATAATGAAAAAGTTATCCTTCCTCTAACCTAACACTAATCCCATTGTTTGTGCTCTGGACACAGTCTTCTTCTGCACTAACCTTTCTTCTCAAAGCGGCCTCACCGAGGTCAGCAGTCACTTTCTCATCACTAAATCCAACAGGTGCATTGCACTTGACATTGAGGCGACTCCCAACTTCCTTGAGTCTCCTGCCCTCGATTGTGATGATCCTGCCCTTTCCAGGCTGTTTCCCACCTCTTGGACGTCTCCAGCTCTGCCAAACTGCTCCTCTTTCTCTGCACACGTTTTGCATGTCCATCCCCTCTCTCTGGCCCCCAGATGTCCACGCTCAGGCCTCTTCTACTGCCCGCTCTTCACTTCGCATCTCTATGGTGGTGTCCCTCACACCCGACTGTCTTTCATCGGCTCCTCTCTACTGCCTCTGAGAAACCTCAGACTCCATGAGACAGGAGTAGAACTCATCATCTCACCTTCGACCATTAAAAAAAAAAAAAGCACATTTCTCTCCCATGTGCCAAATATGAGTTCTTGAAAGCATTCTTTAATTCACCTCTCTCCCTCCGCCCTCAATATATTAAATCAATCACCAAGGCTTGGCAGCTATAATACTTGAATATTCCCCCTTATCTGTGTCTTCCCTAACTGTGACCAGTGCCGTCATTTGGGCCTCCAACTGGTGTCCCTGCCCCCGAGAGTGTTGCTCTCCAGTGATCCTCCAAGCAGTAGCCCGAGCCATCACTCTAAACATCTCTGCATATGTGATCACTCCACTCCCCCCTTTAAAGCCTTTTGAAGGTTTCTTACTAAACTTGCAACCAAGTGAAAATGCCTGACCACAGTGTAAGTGACCCCGCCCGCTCCCCGGCCTCTCTGGCTCTCTGCACTCGTGCTAACCTTGTTTCTGACAACCTCCTTTGCCCTCTGCCCCATCCCACCACCCACACCAACTGATGAGTCCCCTAGAAGCAATTACAGGCTTCTGAGTACAATGAGCTTCACTCCATGCCAGGTTTCAACACATGCTCCTCACCCTGCACAGAAAACCCTTTCTTCTTCTCTGCCTTATACCCTTTGATTTGACCTTCAGAACTCTACATAGAGGACTGTGACCCTGTAAAACTGGCCAGGTGACCTCCTCTTTGCTTATCTCTTTAGGTATTTCAAGTACGCATACACCCACCTGTCTTCCCTGGCTAGCTTGCTGAGCATAGGGGATTGTGTTCTGTTGACCTTAGAACCCTTTACACCGGCCCAGGGCCTCTTATATAACAGAGGCACAAAGGTTTGTTAAGTAAACTACTGAATAAATAAATGTACCAACATGAAACACTGTAGCTATGATCTTCCTGTAATAAATTATCAACTTTATTTGGTCTCTTCTGGTAATTAACATGTCCTAAAAAATAATTCGGATTTTGGAGTCAGCTGAAACTGAGTCTGAATATCAGCTCTGGTGCTTACTAGCTGTGTGACCTTGACTAAGTTTACCTCCTGGGCCTCAGTTTCCTCCTCTGTCAAATCGGCACAACAGGAGTAATCATATCATATGATTGTTGTGAGAATAAATAAAATAAGGTCTACAAAGCACTTACCCTGTTTGCCACATGGCCATTGTTCAACGAATATTAGTTTTTGTATTATGATATACAAGGTTTTTGTAAGGATTATATTAATTTATTTATGTGACCTCTCAGGAAAGCCTGGCCCATAGTAGGCATTCAGTTAAGGTTAGTTTCATCCCATCTACAATGTGCATATCTCATGAGGTTGAAGTTAATCCCTGGATGTAGGGCACTGGCTATTACTCCAAAGCAGGGGAGAGCAAGGCATTGGCTTTATCAATAATCCAGGCGTAGGGCTTATATATCAAGATGACACTTAGGAAATGCATTTTCTTTTTTCCTTCTAAGGGGAGACACATATGTTCTTCACTTACTGCTCTCAATAGGCAACAGATATTGCCTATTAATATAATTCTGTGCTCAGAGAAGGAGGCCCTGCCAAGAGCAGCCTGGCATGACTTTAGCTCCATCAATAAGTCCAAAGACCTGACAATTATTTTTCATTCCCTTGCAGGTTTGAGATTCTGCACAATTAATGCATACCATTAACCTCATCGTTATAAATGTAACCCTAGCTTTCTTGGCTCCTTAGGCCAAGAAGTGTGTGTGACCTTATGAATATACTTTTCAGAGCTTGACTAGCTAAGAAACTATAATAAGGGAAAAAGAAAAAGAAAAATAAATAAAAAAGGAAATTTTCAGATAACAGACACACTTGCAAGAGGCATCCTGACCAGAGTGCTATATGTCATTATATGGATAATAATACAGTGTGTTTGTAAAGTCATGGTGCACTTGTGACTGGTCACAGGAAAGCAACAAAAGATGATAGAAATGTGAAATCTGCACCAAATAAAAGGAAAACTCTCCCAGTTTCATACCTATTCAGTGCAGTTCGATGTGGGCTCACGCACAGATTTTTTAGGGCTCCTTAGGTAGCTATCCCGTATAGCCTCTACAGACTCGTCACTGACTGATGGCCTACCAGAAGGGGGTTTCTCCACCAAACTGCCGGTTTCCTTCAACTGCTTATCCCACCCAGTAATGTTATTCCTATGTGGTGGCGCTTCGTTATAAATGCGCCGATATTCACGTTGCACTTTGGTCACGGCCTCGAATTTAGCGAGCCACAGGACACGCTGAACTTTTCTCTGTACCATCCACATCTTGACCGGCATGGCCGTGGGCTGCTCCGCTGTATACACGGTGTTACATCCTCATCTGTGCATGCGCACATGCTGCCACATCATCCTACAGAAACTGGGAGGGTTTTCCTTTCATTTGGTGTAGGTTTCACATTTCTATTGTCTTTTGTTGCTTTCCTGTGACTGGTCAAAAGTGCACCATGACTTTACAGACACACTGTATAAGCTCCCCAGAGTTTAAATAGCCCATTGTGGGCTACAAGTTGCGTTTATTGTCTCATTCCATTTGACCTTCAGGGAAGAGAGTCACAAAAAGGTAAGGAAGATATTATTACAGTTTTTCAGAGCAGTAAACTAATGTTCAATCCAGTAAGCACAGCAAACCTGACTGCTGGCTGAGGATTGCTTAATTGTGTATGACTCAATTCATCTCCTGATGTGGGACTTAAAGTAAAAATAAAGGGATGGTGACTCTTGAGTCTGTTCATCTTTATACCGAGAGCCCAACTCCTCTGAGATCGCCAGCAGCAGGTTTCTAGAAATCCTCAAAATGCAAAACAAAACAGAAACCCCACAAAATATTTTTTAAAAAAAACACTCTAATAATTATCATTTAAAAATCCATATTGCACTTCGCATAATAATTCCCACTTATTCAATTTTTTTTCTGTTTTGTACCAGACCCTATGCGAGATGTTTTACAAACATTATTTATAATCTGCACAAGTTATGAAGTAGCTGGGTGACTGTTCTAATTAACTCACTTCTCTAGCCCTCAATGTTCTCAACTGTAAAACAAAAATAGTTATAATATCTACTGATTAGGGCTGTGGGGAACTAATAATGTATATGATATGTTTGGCTCAGGACCTTTGACAGAGTCAATGCTTAGAAATAGTTCAGCTTTTTGTTTTCATTATTTGGAATTGAAATTACATAGGAAACATAAACCCCACACTTTGCCCACTTGAATCCTCTGCCTCCCCCAACACTGGGTGATGTCACCCACACTCAAGAAGGTGGTTGAGGAAGATACTAGAACTTAGTGGTCACAGCGTGGGTTTCAGAATCAGACAAAAGGGGGTACAAAATCCAGTTCGGATTCTTGGACATTAACTTGTTCTCTGTATTATTTGGTTTTCACATTTATAAAATGGGGAAAATAATAGTACCCACATAGGGTTTTGTGTGAACTGAGAGAGGTCATGTATCTAAAACTTTTTCTGCCCCACAGGAAACATTTAATAAATGGTAGCAGTAATATATTCACAGAAACCCCATTTTATTGATGAAAACACTGATAGAGAAATACAAAGAATGACGATTTTTCAGGGCTTGCTTGGATCCCAGAACTAAGTGTTATCCATGGCCAACTCAGTCCTAAAGGTTGATCAAAACCCCTTTCTTCCCAAAAGGTCCCAGCTACTAATGTGAGAGCATCAGCCGACCTTTCCACTGACCATGGTGCTGATCTCTTTGTCAGCATGAACTGTTCCTTTATCTTTTGACATTGATTTGGGACTTGGGACTCTGGATTAGATACACCCTTGTCTCCAACATCTGTCCTGGTTGATTGACAGTATAACTTGGTGGGTGCCCCTTATTTTTGTTTTCTCATCCATTTTCAAAGCAATGACAATTCCTGAATGCAAAACCTAGAGTGTCATTTTAGTAACAGAACTTAGACCTTGCTGTGTTGATTCAAGTTACAACTTCTATGCTATCTGTGGAGAGAGTGTGTACAGTTCGTGGTGAGGAACCTTGAACAAGCTGCTTATTCGGTGTGAATCTCAGTGTTCTCACCTGTGAAAAGGAGATTAATATTCCTACTTTCCCTTTAGAAAGGGTGGTTGTCAGGATTCAACATCAGAATCTGATTTTTGCCCTCCTTTCCTATCCTGTCCTATTTTCTTCAAACAAATTTTAATCAGAAAATTAAAAAAAAATGCCATCAGCTATAATCCCCTGGTGGATAAGAGGTCAGCAGTGTGGGGGACAATATGAAAAATCAGGATTCTTTCAACTCACATGGTCTGTTTCAAAACTTAAAGTTAAGCACAACATAAAGAGAGCAGCCAATGGATTCCTCAAGTCATTCTACAACTCCCTTCAAGGGGATAAAAGTTGAGTCTCTTGTCTCTCCCCAGCTTTGGATTTTCCCCTCATATGCATTTCCAATGGACTCTATATTTGCACGCTGAGAAAAATCGGGTGGTTCAGTCCCTACCTCCTTCCTTCTCAAACAGGTCCATTCAGTCTTTCTAATTTGCAAGATGATAATTCAAATGGAAGGAAAATATACTCCAGGAACTCTATAGATCTGATTGCAATGGGTTTTAAAACACATTTTCAAAAGACAATGACTACAGATAATGAACCATATGGTGGAGTAATAAAGAATAAACAAGCAGCTTACTGCAGGAGTCTGGGGCGATTTACATCTTCAGGTTAGAACAGGAATGCTGACTGGCTTTGCACAGAGATGCAGGAGACTGATTATGTGGCAGATTTGCATGCAGCTCAGTGGGATGCTCTGAGCTAAGCTCAGAAAGAGGAGCCTCATCATGGGGGCATCTTGTACCTGTAACAGCCCTTCTTGCAAACACTGGGATGTCCCTACACAGGGATGAGGGATTCCCAACATAGGTTTTATAATTAATGCAGTGACAGCCTTCACTACTAATAAACAAAGAACCCCACCTCTACCATATGGCGTCATCGAAATAAAACGAACTTTAGTGTCTGACAGACTTGAACTGAAATTTAGACATTGCCACTTGCTCTGTAACCTTGGGAAAAATCACCCGTCTTCTCAGAGACTCAGTTTCTTTGTAAACAAACTGGGGAGGGGGGTATGACAGTTTATACTGAGTATCTGTCAAAAGGGGATGAAAGTAATGTATATACAGACTGTAGGCTATAACTAGGAAACAGTAATCATTATTTTTCATTTTTAATTGTTATAAAGTGTGGGACTCAAGGCATTAGGTGTCCAGTGTCTTTGTCTTCCAAGTCTAGAAAGCCCAGTAAGTCTTCCACAGTTTAGCAATCAATACTGGGAATATTTAAAAATCCCTTCCCTCTGGCCCAACCCCGGCTCCAATGCCGAGCAAACAGCGTAGTGGGTGCACAGCTCCTGCTGCCAACAGCACAGCTGAGAAGTCCCAACCGCGGCTCCAGAAGGCAGCCTGACACAGCCACGTGTAGCCGGGAGCAGATTGCTGGGGTCCAGTGCTTCACTGTTCTCTCCTTTCTTACAGACAAATGTCATTCCTGTCTGTACCATCAGCCTGCAAATGGGGAAATAGCAGAAACCGACAGGGACAATGCTAAGGAAGTGGGGAGCAGGCTCAGATGTCAAACCACTGAGGTCTGACCGTCGTAGGTGAGGCAGGAAGCAACCCAGCTGCTGCTACACCGATGAACCGTGAAGTACAGAAGAACAGTGAGGACACTCAAATATTTGTGCTTCAGTCAATACAGAAGGTCAAATGATCCTTGCCCTTTGGATAAATATGTCTTCATCCTGGAGGACTCAGGACATGTGTCAGCTCTTTAGGAAGCCTTTTCTTATCCCTTTCATAACACCTGGTTGGGTAGTTGTCCCTCTGTGCCATAGGCTTAACTATACTATCAGCTCTCCTCTTACTGTCTTATAATTAAAAGTTCATTTATCTGTCTCTCCATTAGACTGAGCTTCCTGAGGACAGGAATATTGTATTATTCATCTCTGCTCCACCCATACCTACCACAGACTGTCACAGACTAGGTAATTAGTAAATACTTGCCAAACAGATTAGTAATGGGTCAATGGGTTGGTTTGAGAATGGAAGACCAGATGATAAATAAAAGACAGTTGTTCAGATGGGTTGAATTGTGGATTGGTGAATGGATAAATGGATAGATGAATGGATGAACAGACAGATGGGCAGACAAACAGATGGATGGATGGATGACCAAATAGATGGTTTATTAGATGACTGATCATTGAATAATTGGCTTGGTGGATGATGGGTAAATAAGTGAACAAATAGTTAAATCACATCAGATATTTATAGTTAATAGTTCATTATCCTAAAGAGTAAGATTTGTGTCTACTTAAAAGGCTAGTTATTGTCATTTTTTCCCCCTCCACTCAACTTCAAAGGCAAATACTATCCACAGGAATCTCTTGGTCTTTTAGGAAAACTTACATCATTCATCCTAGAAACTGTGCAAGGGGTGCAGTGAGTACCAGACTTTGAGATTCACAAGACTTAAATTTGAATCTTTTCTCAGCTATTGCTAAGAAATGTCTCACAATATCTCTAAGTGTTCTCTCCCACCAAATCAGAGAATACTACCCACTTCACAGGGTTATCATGTAGCTAAGGTGAAATAATAAATCTGAAAGCCAATATTGTAGAGTTTGAAAAATAACAGGTGTGCAACAAATTTGAGCTTACTATTATATTCAGAGTCACACTAAATTCAATCCCTTGACTCATTTTCAAATTTATTTTAGAAATATTACATCTTCTCCCCTAAATGAAAGCTCACTTAGAACACCAATATAGCAACCAGAGAGAAAGCGTTACCATATCTGGTTAAAGTCGGATCCTGTCTTGGTAACACCTATCTTCTCAGAGACCCTGGTGGCACTCTAAAAGAATCTAATTTCCAGGGAACATTGTTAGAGAAAACCTTTCCCCTATGTGACTCATGGAAGTTGAAGTCTATGTTCTGCAGCGCTGGGCCTAAAGGTCACTGTTCTCATTCTCCCTGACTCCCTCCTACTCTCCCTCTCTCCCTCCGTCTGTCACAGGCACTCGGGGCTTTGCATTCATCTACAACACAGATGAGTTGATGGCCCTGTTGGAAAAATGAAAATGGTTTTCAACGGTCTGTTCAGGAGTTTCTAGAAATACTTCTGAGAGACTCTTTGAATAATTTACTCATCTGAGATCGTTTAAATAATCTATTCACTCATTTTCATAATTGATGGCAATGGCAAACTATCAAGGGTGCAGCTTTTGTCTTACATTTATACCATCTGTCGGCTTAATCATGCCCCCATAATGCTCAGATAGCTTCCTTACCCACTGGGTTTGTGAGTTAGGTAGAGATGGATTCTCTAGACGACATAATTGTTGTCTCTGGCCCTACTGTAATGCTGCCTGGACTCAATTCTGCCTTCACTGCTCTTACCTTGGGCAAGCCATTTATCCCGTGTAGCTTCCAATTTCTCTCCTATAACCTGGAGCTCCAATTCTAATCATGCTGGCATTTATTGATAATCAACTATACTCCAGTCAGTGTTCTAAGCACTTGATGTATTATTTTGTTTAATTTTCCCAACAACCCTATGAAGTAGGTACTACGATTATCTCCCTTTTAGAGATGAGAAAATGCAGAGAATATTATTATATTAAAGCAAGATAATGCATTGAAAACATTCTGCGTGGAGTCTGGCATATAATGGAAGCTGAACTAATGACTCCTGTTGCCATCCTGATTATCACATCAATCAACAACATCACCACCACCATCACCATCAGTCATCTTTATCATTAACATTCTCATCAATATATGTTTCCATACAGAGATGTCTTCCCTATGAATTGCTTTTTTTATTTTTTTATTTTTTTTTGTATTTTTCTGAAGCTGGAAACGGGGAGAGACAGTCAGACAGACTCCCGCATGCGCCCGGCTGGGATCCACCCGGCATGCCCACCAGGGGCGATGCTCTGCCCACCAGGGGGCGATGCTCTGCCCCTCCGGGGCGTCGCTCTGCCGGGACCAGAGCCACTCTAGCGCCTGGGGCAGAGGCCAAGGAGCCATCCCCAGCGCCCGGGCCATCTTTGCTCCAATGGAGCCTCGGCTGCGGGAGGGGAAGAGAGAGACAGAGAGGAAGGAGGGGGAGTGGAGAAGCAAATGGGCGCTTCTCCCACGCGCCCTGGCCAGGAATCGAACCCGGGTCCCCCACATGCCAGGCCGACGCTCTACCGCTGAGCCAACCGGCCGGGGCCTGAATTGCTTTTTTTAAATTTCAGAAATCTAGAAAAATTTTAGCAAAATGTTGCCTGCAGGAGAGCATTGGTTCAATTGCTGTTCTTTTTGGAGCTGGGCTAGTGTTACAACTGAAAACAAAAACAAACAAAAAACAGTGCAAGACAGAAACACACATACACATGCACAAGGAAATGACATCACTTATTTCGGTTTGATGTGTTCATTTGTTAGAGACTTACTATACTTTCCCCACTGTGACCTAACATATTGAACTGGGTGCATATTTAAAATAGTCACTATGCATGACTCTAGATGATCATTTCAAATCTTTTGTAATGGCTTAACTTTCCCTTCTCTATGGCTCACATAATTTGAGAAACTTAATGATCATTATATAAGAAAACAAATTAAATTTCACATAGACTCTGCTAAGGTAGTGATATTACCAAACCCATTTTACAAAGGGGAACTCGGCTTTGAATGTGGGATGGGGAGAAGAAAAAGAAAAAGAGAGAAGAAGGTAAGAGCAGGAGAGGGAGGGAAGAAAGATGACCAATGTCACAGGAATGGCAAATTTCTTCTGGAAATACTCAATCCAAAAATGCCTGTGCACAGACCCATACCTAAAAATTGTTTCTAAAAACCTGACTGATTCCTCTCTGTCACAAATCTCTCAGCAAACTATCCAGTCAATGCCGAGTGCTTTCAATTCTGTTTTTGAATTTTCTCTCCGATCCCATGGCCACTGTTCTTGCCCACACCTACATTCCCTCTAACCTGAACGACTTAAATAGCCCCTTAGAAAGTATCCCACAGATTTGTGCCAAACACCGTTTTATTTCTAAAGAAGTAGTCTAGTTTATGGGGTTCATATATCCTGGCTTTGCAACTTACTAGCTCTGTGACCCTGAGCAAGTTATTGAATTTCCCTGGGCCTCATCACCTATATTTGTAAAACAGGGTAATAGTCATATCCGTATTACAGTGTTCGTGTGAGGATTAGGTGGGTTTATGTGTTTGAACGCTTAGCACCCTGCATGGCATATCATCAATATCAAAGAAATGTTAGCTATTGCTATTATTATTTTTATGTTGTTCTCTTATCTGAACCTTTTCTGTAGTGCCCAAAAGAGTACTGAACAAAGTCCCATGGTCTGTAATTTCGATTCTAACATGGTCCTTCAGGCCCATAATTTCCCTTAGAGTAGTCTGTATTCACTTTCTACTGTCATGTAACAAATTACCTCAAAGTTAGCTTCTTGCAACAATACTCCTTTATGATCTCATCATTCAGCAGGACTCTGCTGGGTCCTCTGTTCAGGGTCTCACAAGGCCAAAGTCAAGGTATCAACCATGCTGGGGTCATAGCTAGAAAACCTGGGAAACTCTGACTTCCAAATTCATTCAGGTTGTTGACTGAGTTCAGTTCCTTGAGGCTGTAGGACTGAAGTCCTTGTTTCCTTACTGGCTGTTGGCTAGGGACAAAAAAGGCTCCTAGTGGTTATCTGCATTCCTTGTCACTCACTCAGTCCTCAGATATAGCAGTCATTCAAATCTTTCTCTTGCTCAAATCTCTCTGACTTCCTTTTCTGCTATTAGTTGCAAAAACTCTTACTTTTAAAAGAATCATGTGATTAGGTTAGGCCCACCTGATAATCTTCCTTTTAATTAATGCAAAGTCAACTGAAAACCCCCTTTTGTTATCTAAAACAATTACTGAAGGCATATTTCATCATATTCATGGCCCCACTCACAATCCAAGAGGAAAGGATTATTAAAAGGCGAGGGTCATTCAACACACACGAGCTATGTTTCAAACACACTGAACTCTTCCTCAGATGGGCCTTGACACTCTTGCCTCTGGACTTGGTCGTCAGTGTTCCTCCTGCGTGAAATGGCCTTCCCACATGTGTTCAGAAGTCCAGATCATGCTTATGCCCTGAGACCTTGTTCAAATGAGAAATCCTCTGTGTAGATGCCCTTGACCTTCTCACTATGTTTAACATATCTCTTCTCTAAATACCAAAAAGTTTTATCAGAACACCTTTTGTGGCACATTTCACACTATCTTGTAAGTTCTGAGCATTTCTTAGTGCCCTATTAGACTCTAAGTATCTTAAAGGCTGGTCCATGCCTTATTGCATCCTCTGCAATGACTAGCACATAGTAGGTACATGGGAAATTTTGTTTAATGGGATAAATGTGTGACTAAATAAGGGTTATATGTCCAAAATTCAACATACTCTGTTTATGGGGAACAGATATAACTGAAAAAAAATTTAATAGCTCAATACTTACTGAAGACTCACCAGGTAACAGGATTTAAATCAGAGGTCCCCAAACTTTTTACACAGGGGACCAATTCACTGTTCCTCAGACCGTTGGAGGGCCGGACTATAAAAAAAAACTATGAAAAAATCCCTATGCACACTGCACATATCTTATTTTAAAGTAAAAAAATAAAACGGGAACAAATACAATATTTAAAATAAAGAACAAGTAAATTTAAATCAACAAACTGACCAGTATTTCAATGGGAACTATGGTCCTCTCACTGACCACCAGTGAAAGAGGTGCTCCTTCCAGAAGTACGGCTGGGGCTGGATAAATGGCCTCAGGGGGCCGCATGCAGCCCACGAGCCATAGTTTGGGGACCCCTGATTTAAATCATGTCCATAAACAAAAGTTTACTTGTCATTGTTACCATCTCATTCATCAGAGATTACTCAAGGTGCAAAGAGACTCCAATTTCATTATTTGCTTCCCCCCCCCCCCATATTATTTCTCTTAAGCATTGCTACTAAGCAGTGTATAATGAAGGAATAAAGAGGCACACAGACTAAAAAGCAAGGACTCTTGATGACTAGGATGACCTAGATGAAACCATTTTGTCACGGTTACAAGGACTAAGTCTATGCCCTCAAACAGTTGCTCTACATTTTAATGGACATGAGCATCACTAGTGGAGCTTATGAAAAAGCAGAGTCAGAAATGATTATTCTCTAGGTATGAGGTAGGGCTCAGGTCTTTACACCTGTTCATGGCAACTCTGACATAGGAAGCCCAGTGGGCCACACTTAGAGAATGAGCACACTAAGGCCCTGGCCAGGTAGCTGAGTTGATTAGAGCATCGTCCCCGATATGCCAAGATTGCGGGTTTTATCTCCAGTCAGGGCACATATAGGAGTCAACCAGTGAATGCATGGATGAGTGGAACAACAAATCAATGCTTCTCTCATTCTCTTTCTCTCCCTTTCTCTCTTTCTTTAAAAATCAATTTTAAAAAAGAGAGAAAGATATAGGATGATCATATTAAACAATGTTCTTCATTTGGGAAAGTTCATCAAAAAATGTTTCCATTCATTCTCTATCCATTCTACAAATATTCATTGAGTCTCAGCTATTGAGCACCAGAGATGTCATGGTAAAGGAAAAATTAAAAACCTGAAAGCGAACAGACTATTTTCTCGGCCACAGCTGGAATTCACGGTTTAATCCATAGGCTGCCATAGCTTTTCTAAGCAAGGTAGGCATGTAGTAGAAGCCATATGATGTTTCTGTCTACTTGCAGGATTTGTAAACAATGCATTTCCTTTTCAGCAACCCACACAAATGTACTATCAATTGTCATATACGGGTCTCAACTATAATTTCCCTCCATTTTTCTTTTACATAATCATTGAAATGTGTTTGTAGAAGACAGGTACGTTTGCATAAATACTTCGATCCTTAGCAGGATGAACATTTTTGCAGACTACTGATATACACCAACACACACACATACACACCCTGAAATCTTCTGTACATCTTCATGTGTTCTGGAGACTCACTGGGCCATTCTGGGATAAATGTGGTAGGAGGGGTCATGGAGGGGCAGTTAGGATACAATGATATAGAAGGAAGAAAGGTAGAGCATTCTATAATTAGGAATCACATCACATAATAACTGTACCCCCCCCACACACACACACACACGCAAACACAACACTGTTGGTAAAAGCCTCACTCACTCTAGCACGTTGAAAGCCCACAGTCAGAACTACATACTCCAGAGACCAATCTCGGCTTTTTCTAAGATCCCTATATCATCTGTCCTAGCAATTTTTTAACGAGAACTTGCTTTATAATGCACAAGACACAGGGACTGGGTACAATCCCCTTCTTTAATCAGACAAATTGGAAGGTGGAACCGCTTTAACCACCTAAAAAAGATAAGGTCTATGAGATGTTATAAATACTTAGAGCCTAAGTTCCAATTAGTGAGGTTTGGGTGGGCTCTGCTGTACCTAGGGAGATGGATTTTATTCGAAGGGCAGAAGGAACTCCCTTAATTCCTCTTCTAAATTATCCTTTTCCTATTAGCAGTATGATGTAGTGATCGGGAAGGCAGTCTTTGGGGTCAAGCCCTCTTTTGACATCTGCTCCCATCACATACTAGCTGGGGCGTCTGAAGCTGCTCATTAGCCTCTCTGAACCTGAACCTCTATTTATGAGGCAGGGATAAAAATACTGACTTTAGATGAGTTGTCAAAATGACTAAATGAGATTATGGATGTAAAATTCTCAGCAGAGTTCTGGGTACAGAGTAGCTCTTAAAAAATGGTGACTGAAGTCATCGTTGCCGGCAGATTGTCTGGAGGCCCTTTTATGCATCTGAAACAAAGCCTTGTGAGTGGCAGAGCTATTCCTGATGGGTCTCTAGTCGGAGTGAAGATGAATATGCAAGCAAACAATTACTATGCAAGCTGTTGACACTCTTGGGAGTTAGTACACAGATCTGGAAAATGAAGTGGGAAGGACTGAACCCACATTGGATTATGCGGACGTAGAATCAATGGAAAGGGTGTCCTTGGCAAGGGGAGGGGGAAATGTTCAACGGGGCAGGAACATCAGGACATGCTATGCATGAGCAGATGACAACTGAATACGAGGGCCTAGGGGATGTCGGGAGGCTCAGAATGAAGCTTTCTGTACTGGGCCCGGGACAATAACCATATCCAGGAGAGGAAGGTGATGACTTTGACTTTGGCAAGCGGAAGTTGGAGGTCGGTGGATGATCCACATGGGCATGTTCTGCAGGCAAGTCTGAAGGTCGAGAGATCTGGGCTGGAGGCAGAGGTGACCGTGTGGAAGGTAGCAGAAGACAGAGGCGCCAGGGAGAACACAGAGTGGTGAGGATAAAAAGAAGGCAGGGGGGCCCTGGCCGGTTGGCTCAGTGGTAGAGCACCGGCCTGACGTGCAGGAGTCCTGGGTTCGATTCCCGGACAGGGCACACAGAAGAAACGCCCATCTGCTTCTCCACCCCTCCCTCTCTCCTTCTTCTCTGTCTCTCTCTTCCCCTCCTGCAGCCAAGGCTCCACTGGAGCAAAGATGGACTGGGTGCTGGGGATGGCTCCATGGCCTCTGCTTCAGGAGCTAGAGTGACTCTGGTCTCAACAGAGCGACGCCCTGGATGGGCAGAGCATCGCCCCCTGGTGGGCGTGCCGGGTGGATCCTGGTCGGGCACATGCGGGAGTCTGTCTAACTGCCTCTCTGTTTCCAGCTTCAGAAAAATACAAAAAAAAAAGAAAAAAAAAAGAAGGCAGGCACATCAGAGCAAAGGGAACAGGACACTTTGTTCAGGAAGACACAATCACAGGTCTACCTTATGTCTTCTGGGACATCTCTATGCTCTTTAATTAGCACTTCTCTAGAAAATAAGAGGGTTGTTTTTCTTTCATATGTATAGGTTTTGTCCTATTTATGCTTGGAGTCAAAACTTCTAAACTGTTTTTTAAAATTTTTTCTTTAAATCTCTCTTTCTGTCTTTCTCTATATATCCCTTTTAAAGCTGCTCTGTGTGTATACACACACACATACACACACACACACACACACACACACACACACACACACACAAATATATACAGTGTAAACCAGCGGTTCTCAACCTGTGGGTCGCGACCCCGGCGGGGGTCGAACGACCAAAACACAGGGGTCGCCTAAAGCCATCGGAAATACATATTTATTATACAATACATTTTTAAATAAAATATGTATAAAATATGTATTCCCGCCGGGGTCACGACCTACAGGTTGAGAACCCTGTGTAAACATATATATTTTTCACTTTAAAGCTAATATAACCCTAAAATGGTCAATAGGATTATTCCCAAAGCAATTTTTCAGAAATTGATTTGGCTTGAAGAAATCCAATCTGTCACTCAAAAACCAACGCCAGTGCCGCTATCCTCATGAAGATTTCCCAAAGTGACCAAGTCAAGTTCCCCCCGCTTCCCCCAGAGGTGGCTCAGTTATGAGCTACTTGAGGAGAGGGATGGTTTTCTACTCATCCCTGCAGCAGCCCAGGATGCCTGATGGAACGTTGGCCATGGAGTTGGCCCCCCAGGGGACACTGGCTGTTCTGGCCCGGGGTTGATAATTGGCTTGCCTTCAGGGTACTGTTTTGAAGCATCTCTGGGAAGCACTGGACCCACCAAACTCCAAGGCAGAGTAAACCCACTGAGAAAAAGGGGCAGCAACAGGCACAGAAGCCCTGGTTTGCAAGAGAAAGCCTGCTCTCCAAAGGAGTTCTGTCTGCTGACACAGGCAGGCCCTGCACAGAGCACTGGAATAATCCTCAGCAGCCACACACAAAGGCTCAGCGGGAAGCAAATGCCCCTCTCAGGGCTTGTTATCTTTTTCTAGACACCGTCATTACATGCTGCTGCTTCCAGTGACGCCACTGAGTGACCTCAGAGATGAAAAGAAATTGCCTCTCAGTCCCAAAATAACAGCTCTGCCCGTCTGTAGGCCTCCCCCTCTGCTGACCTGCTGTACCGCTGTGTGCTGCTCGTGGGGCAGACTTCAGGAAAACATGACTGGTATTTACCTGCTCCGCTGGCTTCCCCTTGCTCCGAGACAGAAGCACAAGGAGTTATTTCTGAAACGCTGGATCTCCTGAGTGCCAAGAGAACAGACCAGCGACAGGAAGCGTCTGTACGTTCCCAGCTCGGCTCAGCAGCAATTCCCCAAGCTGCCTTTTTGAGAAATTGCTGAATTTCAATGGGAATTTGAAGGAGGTTGCACAGAATATAAAAAGGGCATTTTCTGTATCCGTTAATGGACGATATCAATGGCAGCTTCCCTTAAAGCGATGCTATCTCTTGCCCCGCAGTGGCCTCCCCGTAAACAGGCTCCCTGGCAAATAAGTGAGGTCCAAAGGCAACACGGAAAATTCACAGGGGCGAGCCAGGCCTGACCCAGGACTGGTTATAGTCAAGCAGGGAGAAGGATTTTACAGCTCCAAAAAGTGATCCTCAGATTGTGTAACTTCAAAAGGTTGAAAAAAAAAAAACAAAAACAAAACCCAACTCAACAACATAGGCAGAAACACTCAAATTCTCCACCTCCCATTAAGGATAGGAAAACAATAACTTGAATTTTGGCTTCACTGGTCACGTATAAAGGGACTCACGTAGTGTGGTGGTGTGGGGAACACAGGGTATGCCAGAGGACAGAGAGGAGGAATCGAGGGGGGGTAGTTAACTAGAATCCAACGTTTCACTCAAGCATCACAAAACTCCACGGAACTCCACCCACCTCCCTCCACCACATGCTATAATAGAATCGAACTTCCATGGGTGCAGAAGTTACTTAGTGTGTTTCTCTTGCTCACTGATAGATTTCATACCTCAAGCATAGTGCCTGGTGCATAGTAGGCTCTGGATAAATACTTGTTGAATGAACAAATAAACAAAGCTGTCACTTGGTACTTGGGTGTACCATCTAAAAAAAGAAGCGTCACTGTTCCCTAAACAAGGGCTGATATTCTTATAATTAGTATTCATTTCTGGGAGTTGAACATGAAACTCGGTCCACATTAATAATTAATTGTACTGGGTATCTCTATTTGAAGGGCTTCAAAAATTTTTTTAAATTGAGCTACAATGACATACAATAAAATAAATATACCCTGTGTATTAGTTTGATGCATGTTCAAGATAAGGAACACCACCATACATCTAGAAAGTTTCCTTGTGCCCCTTCCCAGTTAAGGACCCTCTTCCACAAAAGCAACCATTATTTTGATATCTAATCTCACAGATGAGTTTTGCCTCTTCTTGAACTTTGCAGAAGTGGAATCATACATAAAAATCTTCTGCATCTGGCTTCTTGTGTTCACCATAACGTTTTTGAAATTTTGTCCACATTGCCATGGGAATTACTGGCTCATTCCTTATTAACGAGCAGCATTCCATTTTATGAATATACCGTAGTTTATCCACTTCCTTGTTGATGCACATCTGAGTTCTTTTTGATGTTTTTTCTGTTATGAATAAAGTTGCAAAGAATATCCTCACATAAATATTATTTTTTGATATCTGTTTATGCGTCTTTGCAGTGAATATCTAGGAGTAAAATTGTCGGATCATAAAGTTTGTGCACATTTACCTTTATAAGAAACTCCCAAGTGTTTTTCCAAAGTGGTTGTAAGTTTACATTCCCACCAGTAACATATAAGATATCCAGTAGCTCCCTATTTTTACCAACACTTGTTATTCTTTCATTTTAGCCATTCGGTGTGTGGACAGTGGTATCTCACTGATGCCAATGATGTTAAGCCCGTTTTCGTGCTAAAGTCGATTTCCCATTTTTAATTGTCTTTTTTTCCCATTATTGACTGATAGTTGTTCTTTATATATTCTGGACCCAAGTCTTTTGTTTTAGATATAGATATACATTTATTTTCTTTCCTTAAAAATATTTTTCCCAGTTTGTGGCTTGTCTTTTTCATATTTCTAACAGTGTCTATATAGAGGTGAAAGTTTTAAATTTTGAAGTAGTCTAGTTTATTATCTTTACTGGATGCATAATGCTTTTGCATTCTGTGGTCTCAGATCACAAAAAATATTCCTCCCATATTTTATTCTACAACGTTATAGTTTTAGCTTTTACATTTAAGTCTGAAATTTAAGTTATTTTCTTGTGTAGAGCCTGAGATCAATGTTTGTTTATTTATTTATTTATTTTGGTGAATATCCTGTTGATTTAGTACCATTAATTAAAGATACTTTCCTTTCCCCTACTGTCATAATTATTCATCAAAATAATTTAAGTGTATATTTGTGGATCTATTTTCATTATTTCATCATTATACAATATGTTAGCTATGGGGTTTTCATAAATAACCTTTATCAGATTGAGAAATCTATACTGCTCACAAAAATTAGGGAATATTTTATCACTTCATATTCATTTTGAAATATCCCCTAATTTTTGTGAGCAGTATACTTTCTTTATCATGAATGGATATTAAATTCTGTCAAAAGCTTTTTTTTTTTTTTTTTTCATTTTTCTGAAGCTGGAAACAGGGAGAGACAGTCTGACAGACTCCCGCATGCGCCCGACCGGGATCCACCCGGCACGCCCACCAGGGGCGACGCTCTGCCCACCAGGGAGCGATGCTCTGCCCATCCTGGGGGTCGCCATGTTGCGACCAGAGCCACTCTAGCGCCTGAGGCAGAGGCCACAGAGCCATCCCCAGCGCCCGGGCCATTTTTGCTCCAATGGAGCCTTGGCTGCGGGAGGGGAAGAGAGAGACAGAGAGGAAAGCGCGGCGGAGGGGTGGAGAAGCAAATGGGCGCTTCTCCTGTGTGCCCTGGCCGGGAATCGAACCCGGGTCCTCCACACGCTAGGCCGACGCTCTACCGCTGAGCCAACCGGCCAGGGCTCAAAAGCTTTTTTTATGTCTATTGAGATGACCATATAATTTTCTGCTCTACCAGTCTTACATTCCTAGGATAATCCCCACTTATCCACAATGTATTATCTTTTTAAAAAATATATTGGTGTATTATTATTACTAATATGTTTTTTAAA
This sequence comes from Saccopteryx leptura, assembly GCF_036850995.1. Taxonomy (NCBI): domain Eukaryota; kingdom Metazoa; phylum Chordata; class Mammalia; order Chiroptera; family Emballonuridae; genus Saccopteryx; species Saccopteryx leptura. Next base: position 206,375,710 of record NC_089506.1, on the reverse strand, counting down.
AAACTTTGTGTAGATTGGAGTCTTTTTAAAACATCTGGTAGAATTTCCAGTGAAGCCATCTAGGACAAGATTTTCTTGTTTAAATGGAAGGTTTTTAGTTATAAATTAAATTCCTTCGCAAATTCAGAGCTATTAAGATTCTCTATTTCTTTTTGTGTCAGTTTTGAAAAATTGTGGTTTTTCAAGTACTTTGCCCATTTTATCTACATTGTCAAATTTGCTGACATAAATATTTCATAATTTTAAGAAATAATTTTAATGTCTGTAGGATCTTTAATATCTGTAATTACCTCTCTTGCATTTCTAGCATTGGTTATTAGTATTTGTGTCTTTGTTTTTATTGTATGATCATTCTTGCTAGGAATTGTGAATTTTCTTAATCTTTTCAAAGAACTAAGAACAAAGAACTAGCTTTTGGCTTTGTTGATTTCCTCTATTTTTTGTGTTCTGCTGTGTTGATTTTTTATTCTTATGTTTATTATTTCCTTTCTTCGCCTTCATTTGCATTGACTTTGCTCTTCTTTTTCTAGCTTCTTAATGTAGAAGCTTAAGTCATTGACTTTACATTTTCCTTATTATTTTTTGTTTTTTTAATTATAAGCATTTAAAGCTATGAATTTCCCTCTTAGCACAAAAATCAACTTTATTCTTCCAACTTGGTATGTTATGTTTTCACTGCCATTTCATTCAAAATGTTTTATAATGTCTTTCTGAATTTTCTTTGACCTACAGGTTATTTAAAAGTGTTAGGTAATTTCCAAACATCTTTTGATTTTCTAGATATATATTTTTATTACTTTTTATTTTAATGCTGTGTGGTCAAAGAATGTATTCCGCATTATTTCAATCTTTCAAAATATATTCAGACTTGTTTTATGTTTCAGAATTAGTCTAGATGGTGAATTTTCCAAGTACACTAGGAGAAATGTGTATTTTGTAGCTGTTGGATGCAGTATGCAAAGTCTTTCAAAGTTTCATCATGTGACATGATGGCAACTAATTTGAGAGTTCAATTATGGGGGAGGAGAGAGTGCAACTGGGACAGATATTGTCACTGTACGCATGGCAACACCATCTGAAAGTCCCTGTGACATCTCCCCTTTTAGACTCAGGACATAGCTTATATGGAACATTAGATGATTTTTCCTGCACAGTTATTTTTTACAGTTAATATAGATGTACTAGAAAATGTGCTTTGTAAAAAATACAACCTCCCTCTCCAACCTATGCTTTATAGAAGTGACACACTTAAATTTTGGAAATTAGTTGATTTAAAGTAAAAGACTAAGTAAATGAAAATGCAGAGGGTTCATCCATATGGTTAAATGTGTAAACACGATACACAATTATGAGGTTTAGGCAAGCTGGTGTGATCACTGCTATACAGTCAACATCTGCTACTGCAATGATCTGAACAAAACTCCACCATCTTGAAATTATCCGAAGTCCTTAAGGACCCTTCCTCCCGAGATTTGAGAACCCAGCATAGAGAGTGGCACAATTACCACAGTGTGCCTGTGGTTACCATTCCAATTGCATCTGACAATATTTGCCTGCCTTGTTCCAAGAAAAAGATCCTCCCGTGGCCATGGGATGGGATCGGAGCAGCTCAATGGGAAATGATTCAGGAAAAGGAGTGACCAGAATGCTTAGCTGCTCAGGCTTTCACCCCTCCTCTGCATTCAGCACACAAAGGATGCTCACCTTTTCCCACTCCCGGTCCTTGTTCAGCACAATCACCACCAGCCTGGGGTGCACCTGATAGCCTTCTTCGGTGAAGGACAAGTCTTTGCCATCCCATGTCACATTGACCATAAATCTAGAAAGAGGAAGAAACAAAGACAAATTTTTTAGGGAAGAATAAAGAGGTGTCAAACAAATGAGTGGATGCCACCATTGGTGTAACGCTGAAAAAGTGTAAACTTACAATGCCATCACCCATCTCAAGCAGCCTCTATCTGTGGATGTAATAGTGCACATACAGGCACTGCTAGCTGACCGGGTACCCTTTCCCTTGAGCCTGTACTCATTCTCAGGCTCGCTAGTCCTGTACAGGTGTTAGTATTGACTGTAATCAGCACATGGGATGAAGCCTTTCTGTCCTGCCAGATTCATATACCCTTGTTCAAACAATCTTCTTACAGGAGGATCTAAAGGCATGCTGTATTATGTTTTAACAAACTCCTTAGAGGAAATTCATAAACTCATAAACCACATGATATACAACTTCAAAGAAATGATTTCCCATCCATCATTATTCATTCAACTAATATTTGTTAAACACTAACTCCGTGCCAGGACTCAGCTAGTTAGTTGGGGATAAATAAGGAAATAGACATGATCCCTCTTCTCATGACGCTTATAGTCTAAGAGAAAGTATAGACATTAATTGATTAATTACAGATCTATGACAAAAACTACAATAGCAAGGTGGGTGTGCTAGGCAACAGTGAAACAAGGATCATCAGGCTAGACTACTATAAGAAAGCGTAGCTTGTCCTGAAGGATGAGTCAGCATTAACCAGGTTTAAAAAAAAAAGACATGAGTATGTTCCAAGCAAAGAGAAAGGCATGTACAAAAGCCCTGTGGTCATACATATGAGGGACTGACTGCAAACCAGTGAGGATGAAGCAGAGAGAGAAGGGAATGTCAGCTGTGGTGTGACTGAGACAGTGAATAGGAGCAGACAATGCGAAGCTTTTCAGGCTGTGTTAAGAAGTTCCATTTTGTTTTAAAATAATGGAAGATAACAAAGGTTCTAATTAGGGGGAGTGATAAAATCAAACTTTCCTTATATAACATGACTTGAAGGCTGGGTAGAGCACAGGTTTGGAGGAAAACAAAGTGAATACAAGGGGCTTGATTACTGTGTTCCTATTATCCACGTGAGAGATGATATTGGCTTTGGTCCTGTTGTGGCCTCAAAGGAAGCGAAGGAAGAGTAGGAGCAGCATCAAAGAGGACCAAGTGCAGAAATACTGAGCAGGTATTTAGTGACGGATTGGATGCGAGGGTGAAGGAGACAAGTATCAAGGACAATGCCTCAGTATCTGCCTTATGTAATACCTCTGTAGTCAGCTTTTGGCATAGGTATTCTCATCGCAGGTGACATCTGTCTGTCTTACAATACTCTTATCTCCACCACTCCTCAAAGCCATCTTGCCTGTGGTCCGGTTGGACTCAGATGGAGAGCTCATCCCCAGCATTTGGGTGGGGAATCCCCAGGGGTCCACATCTCCTCACGGCTTGAGAAAATGTGAGGTTGTTATAGACTTACAAGAAAGCATACCTCTAAGCAGACACTGACTAAAGTATGTTACTTCCCCAGAAAGACACAGTATCTCAAAGTCATAGCATTTTCTTGGTTTATATTCCTCTGTCACTAACAGCAGCTGAAGAAGCAAAAATGTTAAAGAGGAATACTAGCTTACATAAAAATTACAAAAAGAGAGATTGGCTTTACTGGTCACATGTCCACCGCTGGACCACCATCCCAAAGGAGACTGTAATATATGTGGGGAGAATCAGTTCTCTAATGACAAGGTGAAGACATTGGGGTAAAGTCAAAGAATGAGTATTGTGTAGCCATTCAATACTCTATTTGGGTCACTAAAATCATTTTTTTTTAGAAACAAGTTAATGGCATGGAGAAAATGCACAGTATTTAATGCTAAATAAGCAGATAAAAAGGATAAAGGCAGGGCTTGTCTATGCATGGAATGATTACAGGTGCTTTTTATTTTCTTTTGTGTGTCTCTGTAGTCTCCAAATTTTATGCAAATACTTTTAACAAAAATACTGTTTTTACCATACAACACTGCTATTTTAGGAAAAGCAAAGGGAAATCACTATTCTATTTGGTGCATTTGAGGTATCTCAGATCATTTTGTAGTAAAATAATTTATTGATTTAATAACTATTTACTGAATGTCTACTATGTGTCAGGCCTAATGGTGAGTCCTACAAACACAGGCAGAAAAAATAATGCCTGTCTGCCCTCTTACCCACATTCTTATAACTCAGTGGCACAGACACATAAAGAATGATGGCGCTAGAATACTGTTGTGTACTGACGGACAGTAAGTGTGAGAAGTTGTGAGAACATCGAGAAAGGGCCCCTAACTCAACCTAAGGGATTTAGGGATTTCCCTGGGGAATTTTGAAGAGTGAAGGGATTGACAAAAAGTGGGACAAAAGGATTCTGAGCAGGGGAATAATCATAAGTAAAGACGTATCAGCAAACAGGTAACACACATCAGGGGAAGTAGGAAATAGCTTAGTCAGGTTGGTGGGCAGTGGGATTTGTCCGGGCTGAATTTCTGTAGCCAGATCACATGGGACCTTGAACGATATCCTAAAGGGTTTAGATTTTGTTCAGAAGGCTATGGGGATCCAGGAAAAATTTAAAGTAGAGTTATGATGCACTCAGATTTGTTGCCAACAGAAGCAGAAATAAAAATGCTTTTCTCTGCGTTTGAAGACAACTTCAACATTTTTGTGTATGGTTAAAAAACAAATGTTAGCTACACAATTGCAACTGGGGTTTCTTTGTTTGTTTTTTATCCTTTGATGCTTCCTGGCTGGTATTTGATAAACTGAGTGGATGTGGTCCAGGCAGGCACATTTAAAGAGTGTTCTCCTTCACATTCCTTTATTGAGACCCTTGAGAGACAATTTGCATAGATTGGGAATTCAGATGAGGACTGAAATTTGGTCAAGTTCCTCATTATCAACCAGCTTTCAAAGTAGCTAATTGGGCTCTAAATTAAGCTGTTTATATTTTTTCAAGCTGACTTTTTGGTTTTGTTCCCTGTGGTTATTTTCAGCGCTATCACATTATCTGGCACACTGTGGGGGTAGAGTTAATTTTTGGTGGTGTTGACAGATCATCACCAGAAGTGCCATTCATCCATCCATCCATCTATGACCATCCATCCCTCAATACATACATACAGACATACATACATCTATCCATCCATCCAGTCAGCCAGCCAGCCACCCATCTAATAGACATGTTTGAATACCTATTTTATGTCACTCCCTATGCCAAGAATCATGCTAGGAAAATAATACAAAAATAAGCAAAAATGTATCTGTAATAAATAACTGCAATAAAGACCAATAAGTGTAAAATTAGAGATATGTATGTACTAAGTAGGTTGGTGAAGAGCATAAGGAATAGAGAGGCCAATTCCATTGTGTCGGCAGCGCTGAAATCAGGGAACAGAGAAGATGTGTGGTTGTGTTGGGGAAGAAGGGTTGGCCAGCGAGTGGAAGGGGAAAGAAAAGAAAGGCACTGCAGGAGACTGCAGAGTCAAAGGCACAGAACCATGAAACGTGATGGAACTCTATTCCTGGAATCTCAACATAAAGAGTGCAAAGACCACCAGTGTCCTTTACAGACCATTTTGTAGTGCAGTTGGATGGACTAGCAGAAAATCTGTTACCAAGTTGCTTCAGAGCTGCCAAAACTCATAATTAGGCCAGCCAGTTCATTGAGTTTCTTTTTTATTTTAATTGAACCCAATGAGTTCTCATGCCATGTTTGGATTATCCAAATACACTGGGAAGAACAGAGTTCAGGTTGGATCAACTGAATGCCCTAAATTTGGGTGAAAGTGAAAAACTGTTGATTATCAAGAGGTTGGGAAATATTCAATATGTTATCTGTTTGGAAAAGAAAAACCAAAGAACACATGTTTTGGGTTTGACTTAGACACATGGCCCTGAGGAGAGTCATTCGCAGGCTTATATCATATAAACCACAGGTGACAGTCACCATTTTCATCAAAGAGCTAGTGGCATGTACTGTTGAGTGCCCAGGGCCCCTTTTGTTTTGACAGTTGAATTTACTCAAATCCCCTGCTTCTTTAATTGCCCACCTCTATTTCCTCCACTCGTTCCCTTTTCTCCCATTTTATAGTACAATTAGATGAAATTAGCATGGTGATTATTTAGATACAATAATTCTTCTTCAGGGTTTATGGAAACAATTATATGGGAATTCTCATGCTCCAGACTTTTTTGTGTTCCTTTAAGATTCAATATTCTGGACCAATGAGTTCATATATACAGTGTTAATATTGTCCTTTTCCTTCCTTCCTTCCTTCCTTCCTTCCTTCCTTCCTTCCTTCCTTCCCTCCCTCCCTCCCTCCCTCCCTCCCTCCCTCCCTCTCTCTCTCTCTCTCTCTCTCTCTCTCTTTCTTTCTTTCTTTCTTTCTTTCTTTCTTTCTTTCTTTCTTTTCCTTCCTCCCTTCCTCCCTTCCTTCCTTCCTTCCTTCCTTCCTTCCTTCCTTCCTTCCTTCCTTCCTTCCTTCCTCCCTCCCTCCCTCCCTCCCTCCCTCCCTTCTTTCCTTCCTTCCTATCTTTCTTTCTATTAAGACTCTTTAATCCCTTGGGAGGAAAATAAAAACTCTAACACAAATCTTGCTCAATGGTAATTTCATTATGAAGTTGGCAGGGAGCAAGAACCTATTACCTTCAATTCCCCCATCCAATTTCTAAGAAGGACAATCCATATTTCCTTGGGCTTTCTTCCTGTTTAAACTTGTTCCAGAGCAAAATTCTCCACCTAGGGAAATAGCATTATACACCCCATTGCTGAGTCCCCATGAACACCCACTGGGCACTTGCATTAAACAGTACAATTTTATCACTGTTTTGTTCACTTCTCAAAAATTGATTATAAAACATTTGGTGACCAGATAACGTACGAAAAATTCTGGCTTTGTTAAGCTTCAAATTTCATTTTCCGTCTTCCCATCAAGAGCAATAAATACATGAAAGCATACTGGAAAAATGGGGAATGGAGAGGCTCTCATGGTTTGCAAAGGGTCCACTTCTGTGTAATCATCATCCATGGATGGTAAAGTGTCAAGTAGCTAATCTTTAGTGTCAGTGATATACACAACACTAAACCAAAAAAAAGTAAACATACTATATGACTTACATACAAGTTTCCTTTGGTATCTAGTCTTAGGGGATTAAGAAGCTAAAGTCCAAGGCCCTGGCCAGGTGGCTCAGTGCATAGAGCATTGGCCCAGTATACAGACATCCTGGGTTCAATTCCTGGTCAGGCACACATGAGAAGCGACTTTTTCTTCCCCTCCCTCTCTCTCTTCCTCTCTTGCAGCCAGTGGCTTGGCTGGTCTGAGTGGCCTCAGGCACCGAGGATAGCTCAGTTGATCTGAGCATTGGCCCCAGACAGGGGTTGCCGGGTGGATCCCAGTCAGGGCACATGCAGGAGTCTGTCTCTCCATCTCTCCTCCTCTCATTTAAAATAATAATAATAATAATAATAATAATAATAATAATAATAATAATAAAGAAGAAGAAGAAGCTAAAGTCCAAGTAGTAAAAGAAACGTTACTTGCTTGCAATCTGTGCCCTGTGATGTTGTGTGTGGGGATCAGAAATAACACTGACGCACGTGGAGACCATTTCCCTATATATATAATTATGACTGTGAAAAAGTTGGGCCAGAAGCATCATGTTCTCTCTGGAGCTGCGCTAATTCGGTAGCCAGCACTACAAGTGGCTACTGCATGCTTGAAACATGTTAGTCTGAATGGAGGTGCGCCACACGGGCCTGACACACTGGACTTAGAAGGTTCTGCGTTAAAAAATAGCACATAAGAGCTCATAATTAATTTCATATTGACTTCATGTTAAAATAGTTTAGACATGTGGAGTGCAATAAGATATATGATTACAATTTATTTTTACTTGAGTAATGTTCAGCCAGAAAATTTAAATGACTATGGCTCACATTATATACATATTTCTACTGGACAGCTGTTCTAGACTGTTTCTTGTGTTTGTCTGTTTGTCTGTCTGTCTGTTTTAAACCAATAGACAGTATGCGTCCTGAAGGCAGAGACTGCTTCTGCTCTGTTTAGTATTGTAGAGTGCCTGGCACATAGCTGGTGCTGAATGCTCAGGATGGATAAGAGAAAGAACTGCTATTTCTGTGTTGTGCACAGCTGGTGCTGAATGCTCAGGATGGATAAGAGAAAGAACTGCTATTTCTGTGTTGTGGACAACAGAACTGAGAACAAAGGCTGGCTCCCCCACTCCCTCAAATATGTCCTGTTAGACAGTATATTTCAAATTCTCCCAGTTTTCATCTCTTTCTTTGTAAAAATGGCTCAAGTTAAACCGTATTAACTAGCCATGACAGCTTCATGTAGGTTAACCTAACAGATACCTAACTCTCAAGTTCAGGAGCGAGGTTTGCGATAATGCATATAAAATGCTCAGCACAATGCCTAATCAATGCCCGTTAATATTTACATAAAATTTCTATGCATTTTTTACTACTTTTCTACCCTGTTGTAATTTTGAACACACCAGCCGGAATGCAAGCTGGTCATTTTAAAGTCACACTTGCCACTGCCATTCATACTGATTTCTAGGGTCCCTCTGTCCTCTTCTCAAGAGCCAACCAGCCACAAATGGGCTGCATTCGCTTCTTTAACTTTAAGTAAAATGTCTCATTCCTCCAGATTTCTATTTTCTCCTCTTTGCCTTACAGTGCTAAGTTTCCTTTAACTTCCCGAATCTGATTATTTGAAGTGTTCTCTAGACATATTTATTATTGGCTATTTCCCTTCAGACTTTAATTCTCTTACTGTTTCATAAATGCCACCATAACCCATTTAGTGGGTCTCAATTTTAGGTTAATTTCCCATCTGCTTTGCCATTTCCCAGGTTCCCCGGGGCCTCTCCCCACATCACACTATCCCTTAAATACCTCTTTGAACCGCCTTGGGTGTCACCAGTTTTCATTTGTCATTTAATTTACATGTTGTTGTTGTTGTTGTTTTTTCCAAACAGAGTCACTGTTTTCTCAAGACGCTCTCATTTTTTTAAAAATGGTTTTGCTCTTTCCAGTTTTCTCTTGTAGGTTTGAAACCCTTTCAACTTTGATGTCTGTCTTAGCACCCTCTCATCCCCTCTCCCTGAAGGCCATGAGCCCTCTCCTTTCTTGGGAGCAAAGTCCTGGAGCTGTCACGGGTTTCAGTTCCCAGCTCCTACCCTGCCCTTCCTGCGCCGTACCCCCAGACACGCACGCACCCTTGCACGATTCTTTTCAGCCAGTTTCTGAATGAGTGCTCTATCCTCTTTGTCCAGGGCTCCATTTCTCCTACTCCTCGGTGGCTTCCCATTTCCTCTGAACGATTACCAAAGGCATGACTGCAGAGCTGAGTCTTAAATGTCAGGACAGAAATGTCCTAACTCCAATGCACAGACCTGCATAGTCCAGCCCAGCATCACCCAAAACAGGCTCAGAAACCACATAACGCAGAAGAAAAAACTGGGTTTAAAAAAAAAAGAGGGGAGTATTTATTCTTTCAATTCAGATTTTACTGTGACCAATGGAAAAAACATCTGGTTAGTCATCCTGGCTGAGCAATACTGATGTTTTTCTTTTTAATTAAAACAGGAGGCCCTGGCTCAGTGGTAGAGGGTCAGCCCAGCATGTGGATGTTTTGGGTTCGATTCCCGGTCAGGGCACACAGAAGAAGCGACCATCTGCTTCTTCATCGCTCCCCCTCCCTCTCCTACAGCCATGGTTTGACTGGTTCGAGTGCATTGGCCCAGGCGCTGAGGATGGCTCCATGGAGACTCTGCTTCAGGTATAAAAATAGCTCAGTTGCGAGCATGGCCCAAGATGGTCAGAGCATCAGCCCCAGATGGGGTTGATGGCTGGATCCTGGTCAGGGCACATGTGGGACTCTGTCTCTCTATCTCTCCTCCTCCCATTTGGAAAATAAGAAAACAAAAGCATACAAACAAAGAGGAGATGGTAAGATCCATAAAGGCAGGGATCTGTTTTGATCACTGGGATTCTAAAACACCTAGAAGAAAGTGTGTCTTGCAGGGAGCACTTAAAAGAGTTTGTTGACTAAATGAATGAGCAGACAGAGACCTCCAGGAAATTGCTCATTCCATGTTTAATTCCTGTGCAACAACTTCAGCAGGCAATTCTGCAAGACAGGTTCGGTTTGGGGATCTGAAGGCTGATTTAGAATGCAGTTCTGGGGCTTTCAATCCCGGGCTGGTTGGTACCCTAAATTCTCAGAGCCTCCGCTTCCTCATCTGTAAGAGTGAGGTTATAATTGCCACATCACTGTCATTATAAGGACTGAATTAGATGAAATTAAATGAGATAAGGTATGTAATGTGGCCAACAGAGTGTTTGGCACATAATAAATGATGGTAGCAGTTGCCATGCTTTTACATAATTATATTTCCTCCTAAAATTTAGATGAAAGGCTTTTTTTTAGATGCTGAAGGATCACTGTAGCTGCTAATTCCAGTCTCCCAAAGCAAGATGATGTGTCCCCGAGGGCCCTACTCCAAGAAAAGAGGAGGAGCTAACCTGATTGCTCTGAGCGCTCAGTACCCCCAGATCAGGCTACGGTGCAAGGTGGTGACTCGGTACTAGCCTGCTCTTCACAACTCCTGGGCCTCCTGTCTCTATTTGGTGAGTACACCCGAGTCAAAGGTGACATTTTGGAGACATGTTCCGCATGCTGTCTGCTGTAATTCAACTTCCGAGCCTAAAACTTATAGTAAGTAAGGGCAAAGCTTACTCTGTCAATATGACTATTCCCTCTTGCTAACGCTCCCCCACCAGAAAGCATACCTGAACCATTTGGCCAAAGGTTTACATTGCGAGCAGGACATACAGGGTGGGATCTAAGATGCATGCCCTAATTCTACTTCATCAGGAGATATCGGAAGCCCGAGCGTCCATTGATAAAGGGGTTCTCAGAATCTCACTCTGCTCTTGTTCCATACACAGGTAGGGTTCTTTCAGGAACCTGGTCAGGGATCTGGAAATTCTTGAAGTTCTGGACAGTAATTTGTAGCCCTATCAAAATAGCACCAAATAGAGCACCACTAACTTCTAATGACTCTGCCCCCTCTAACCATTCAGAACTGGCTGGCAAGAGATCAGTGGAACCGTCCTTGTGATGGTCGTCCATTCCTAGATAGCCCCCAAAATTAGATAACTTGAAAAGCAGTTTCTGTGAGCTGACTTGATCACCTGCATCTAAGCTTCCAAATTATTTGGGATCATAGAGGCAGCTGTGGGTGGGTGCTTCCTCTTCACCCTCCAAAAATGTATAGAATGAGGTGATATGGGTCAATTCAAGATGATAGGGTCAATTCAAGGTGGGATTTTATCCAGGGATTTCTGGATATCCCATACTGGAATATGGACTGTGTTGGCAGTATCAACATTCTAGCGCTGGGAACAGCGCCTGGCAGAGAGGAGATGCTCAGCACACGTTTACTAAAGGAATAAAAAGCCTCTGGGTTTTTTTTTTTTGTCATTTTCTTGCCCTCTCCCAATGAGTCCGACTTTATCCACCTGTCCAATGGGTGTCCACTGGTGCCCTGTCAATCACTGGGGATCTGATGAGGTGCCCCAAGGATGGAGGAGAGGTTGGAGGTGAAGCTACTGGGCTTCTAGGATGTCCACCTCAGCTTGCATCTTTCATATATTGTACTTTTTTAAAGTTATTATTTGAGGGGAAATCTACTACTTATATCAGTCCATTAAACAAATGAGACAGAAAACAATGGGTAAACTCGTTCCCCCAAGCTGGTGGTATGCAGGAAGAATTCTGGTCTTCCTATCAGGAGACGGCAGATCTTGCCCCACCTCCCTGCATATGTGAGCAATAACAACTTTTTAAAGAAAGGGACGGAAATGTAGTTGGCACTTAATACATGTTAAGTGTTGTACCAGATACTTTCCATATGTTCCTGAATTTTTACCTAAGAACTAAGTGTGGATGTTCCTATTTTACAGAGAAAGAACAAAGGCTCAGAGGATTTTATGATGGTGCCAAAGACTACACAGGGTGTCAGACACTTGTGGCGGTCCCTTGATATCTTCTCTCCTCTTCTTCCTCAGTGGTAGAACCCCCATTTTTAGCTAGCACATAGCCTTCTATAGTTAACTGTACATTTTTCAGCCTTCCTTGTAGTTAGGCATGGCCGTGTGACCATGTTCTGGCCAATAGAAGAGAGGAGCTATGCCATGTATCACTTACAGGAAGTGTCTTATAGGAAGGGGATGAGCCTCCCTCTGGCCCGTCCTCCTTCCTGCTGGTGCAACGCAGCAGACAGGCTAGCTGGAGCACTGACAGCCCCCTTGACCACTAGGACGCAGAAGCTACTGGCTGAGGGCGACACAGTCACAGGGCAGAAGCAGCGTGGGTCCCTGGCAATGGCGCACTGCACAAGCCTGGACCACCTGTGACTCCTTTTACAGGAAAGAGAATTCAATGCCTACCTTCTTTAAGCCACTTGTATTTGTTTTGGGCTTTGTGTCACTTAAAGCCAAAATTAATTCTAGCTGGATAAAGTGGTTGAATGACTATCTACACCAAAATGGATTTCAAAAAGACTTTGAATTACACTGTACCAGCTACCATTTAGTCTCTCTGCACAGCAGGTCACCTTCTCTGAAAAACAGGGGCATGGACCACAGACCCCTTTTTCCTTCCGGGTCTGCAATATCTGATCCTGTCTCCTCATCACCTCCTTACGGGCTGTGCTCCCCGCAGCACATAGTCCTGTATTTGGTACTACTCATCTCAGTGTATGCTGCTTCTCTCACCCAGACTGCCTGTCCTCCTCATTAAGCTCAATCTAAACCCAAACTTTTTTTTTTGGAAAGCCTTATTGTAAGCTCCATTTCTGCCATGTGGTCTTTCCCGATAATCTTGCCTTTTCTTAGTTCTTTTTAATCCATACCTCACGTGATAGCCCCCAGCAATACATTGTCCCTGACTGTTTTCCAAGGATTTCACATTCACACATTTGGTCTCACCAGAAGCAGAGATCAGATCTTGGATTTAGTCATTCATGTTTATCTAACATCACGCTGTTGGACACAGCGTGCTCAACATTTATTGACTCAATTTGAAAAGCAGTGCATTAATCTTCACCTCAGGGCCGCATTTTTCCCACTTAACGCCAAACACAGGACTGAGTGGTGATGACAAGGCGGGACAAATGTCTTTTCTCACAGTATCTTCTGTAGCTGTAATTCCTTTTCAGCCCCCACATCACGTGCATTGACCATCCTTCAGGATCACCTCAAACCTGGCCCTCAATGTCTTACCTGATTCCTCCAAATCAGGAAGTCCTGTTTCCCATGTGGACTGCCCCTCTCACAGAATGTACCTTCATAATCTATGTGTAGCCCCAGCCACTTGGACAGAACTTTTAAAAGACATTTTTTGGAAGACCCTTGTGATGGTTGATTTCGTGTGATTGGGCTAAGGCAGCGATTTTTAACAGGTGTGCTGCAAGAATTTTTAAAACATGCAGAAGCTGACTATTTAGTAAGGGGCACGGACCTCTTTTCCCTCAGATTGTGAAATAAAGAAACTACCACAGTCAACACAACAATAGCCATGTGGTGTGAATGCTCCATCCTGAACCAGAAATATATGAATCATATGATAGACTTGCATCTTATTGGTCACTTTGCACGATAAGGTTGTATCTAATTGGTTACTTCTTGGTACCAGACATCCTTATACACAAGTATAGGGCCTGATTTTTTTTAAAAAGTCATTTTGAAGCAAAAAAGGTAAGTAATTATTTTATCATTATCATTACTACTTTGCAAATCAATCAAAGCTATACCTACTTTTTTTGTCAGATCGGTTAAAAATATAACATATTTTTTTGGGTGTGCCACAGAACTGTAGTAATGAAATTGGTTGCAAGTCACTGGGCTAAGGGACAGTGGGATAGCTGGTCAAACATTATTTGTGGGTGTGTCAGTGAGGGTACCTCTGCAAGAGATCAACGTTTGAATCAGCAGAATGAGTAAACATCACCCTAATCAGTGTGGGTGGGCATCATCCAATCCTTTAAGAGTCTAAATAGAGTAAAAAGGCAGAGGAAAGACAAATTTGTTTTCTCTGCTTGAGCTCAGATGGCCATTTTCTCCTGTCCTCAACATCACTGCTCCTGGTTCTCTGGCCTTTGGACTTGGACTGGGATTTATACCACCAGCCCCCTGGTTCTCAGGCCTTCAGGTTTGGACCAGAACTATACCACCGGCTGTCCTGGGTCTCCAGCTTGCAAATGGCAGGTTGTAGGACTTCTTAGCCTCCATGATCATCTGAGCCAGTCCCTCCTAATAAATCTCTTTCTATGTAACTGCATACATCTTATTAACTCTGCGTCTGGGGAGGGCCCCGACCAAGACAACCAGATCCCAGCCTCGGCCAGACCTGTGGAAACAGAAGAGCAACCTTTGGTGACAATGATGCAGAGGGAGATTCCTGGATTTGTGGTGTGCGTAACCTGCACAATTTTGTCACCTCTGCTGGAGTATAAACCCCTTGAGGACAAAAGATCTGACCCATTCCTTTGAACTCTGGGAACATTGCCGGGTCGAAAGAAGAGCAGGTTTAGGGACAGACAAGTTGAAGTTGAGTTTTAAATCCACCATTATTGGCATTATATCCTTAAGCAAATCACCCGAGTTCTCTGAGATTCAGCTCACTCCTGTGTTGGTGGGGTAACATCAGTTTTAGTCTGCTCCGGCTGCTATCATAAACATGCAAACACTGGGCGGCTTGAACACCAGCACTGCCTCTCACAGTTCTGGGGGCTGGAAGTCTAAGATCAAGCCCTGGCAGATCTGAGTTCTGGTGAGAGCCCACTTCCTGGTTTACAGACCTCGTCTTCATGTTTCATTCTCACACGGTGGAAAGAGACGGGCCTCATGTCTCTTCCTCTTCTTCATCAGAAAGGTCCCCCTCATGACCTTATCCAACCCCAATCACTTTCCAAAGGCCCCACTTCCAAATAACATGACACTGCGGATCAGAGTTTCAATGTATGAATTCGAGGGGATGCAAACTTCCAGCGTATAGCAACCACACAGCTTAGTGGTGGTAGCGCTAAGAGTTAGATAAGGGCCCATAACATCTACCTTTCTTGGTTGAGATCCATAAGTAGTGTAAGCGATTATCCTGATTTTCCTGAAACTGAGGGGTTTCCTGGGGCGAGGAACATTCGGTGCTAAAGCCAGGATCACCAATTATAGGCCATAAATGAAGAGTTTGGTCTACTAAACAACACCTTAAAAGCACATCTACCGCCCTGGCCGGTTGGCTCAGCGGTAGAGCGTCGGCCTAGCGTGCGGAGGACCTGGGTTCGATTCCCGGCCAGGGCACACAGGAGAAGTGCCCATTTGCTTCTCCACCCCTCCGCTGCGCTTTCTCTCTGTCTCTCTCTTCCCCTCCCGCAGCCAAAGCTCCATTGGAGCAAAGATGGCCCGGGCGCTGGGGATGGCTCTGTGGCCTCTGCCTCAGGTGCTAGAGTGGCTCTGGTAGCAACATGGCAACGCCCAGGATGGGCAGAGCATCGCCCCCTGGTGGGCAGAGCATCGCCCCTGGTGGGCGTGCCGGGTGGATCCCGGTCGGTGGATCCCGGTTGGTGGATCGCGCTCGGGCGCATGCGGGAGTCTGTCTGACTGTCTCTCCCTGTTTCCAGCTTCAGAAAAATGAAAAAAAATAAAAAAATAAAAAAATAAAAAGCACATCTACCAAAAGGCTTCAAATCCATTTCTAAGAAAACACATATTCTAACAAATATTAACTTAGTACTACTATGTACCAGCCACGTGCAAGAGATCAGACAATCAGTAAAAAAAGGGAAAGACTTGTGGTCCTTTCCCCAAAGACATTTAGAGTTTAAGGGAAAACAATTATTATCAGGAAATATTTATAAGAATAAAAATGATTCTAATAAATGGAACTATTATATATTCGCACCTAAAGCCCCGGATGCTGCTGGAACATGAGCAGGGGGACCTAATCTACCAGAATACTGGTCAGTCTTCCAACACTCCGTCTCCACTTGCTTTTCTTAAGGGCAAACACCAAGCTGAGTTCTCAGGAGGAGTGAAAACCTCACACTTCCCCAGATATCGTGAGCAAAATGGGCCAGGTGCAAGATTCTAGAGTGGTGAAAACCCCAGCTAGAAGCATTCCATTTCATTTAGAAACAATGCTTTAAGTGAAATAAAACACACCCACTGACCACTTGCTCGAAATCTGTTCTGTCTTCAAACTTAAGAATATCTGTGTTCCTTCCTCTAGCAAACATGCAGGCTTTCTTCTCCTATGGCATCCTTTGTAGGGAGGCTTGTTAACATGCAAAAGGCCCTAGTTTTTGGAAAAGGCCTCCCCACTACATACACCTGAACACGTCTGCTTCCCACCACCACTCTGCTTCCCGGCCATGAAAAGCAGATCTGGTGTGTGGGGTGGGTATACCTGTCCCAAGCTGGATCCATCAGATTCTCTGTCCTGGGAATTTAAAACTTGATAGGTGAGGCAGAGACCAGAGATTTCTGGATCTGGATCAACATGGTAGCACTTTCCCCCATCAATGAATGTTGCCTCACTTTCTGACATTTCCAAACCTTTGACTACTCAAATTTTACTTTGATTTTTTACGATGGAGTCCCAATATATTTTCTATCATTCTTTCTTCCTTGACTCCTTTTGTTTAAATTAAGTTGGTCAGAGTTAAGTTCTGCTACTTACTGCCAAAATAGCTTAAGTAATACTCACTTTGTTCCTACCTGGACTGTTACAGCATCTTACCTGGCCTCTAGGTTCCCTGTGTATCATGCCCCATGCTCATATTAATAAACCCACCTGCCAGAAAAATGATCCTAAACCTTAGTGCTGCTTACGTACAACTCTGCTCAAAAGCCTCCAATGACTCCCTATTGTCCAGAAATAAAATCTACACTCGTTAGCCAACTTGAACTTCCCACTTTACTTCCTAAAACTGTTCTTTATATATCAAGCATTTCATGGTGTCCTGCTAAAGCCGTATGATACCCCACTTCCTGGCTTTTGTTCCTACATTTTCTTCCACTGAGAAAACAGCAATAGTCATTATTTCTGGCTACTCCCACTTCCTGGTGATAGATCTTCCTCTTCCTGGCCAAGAGGAGAGCCTCTGGCAACTGTGATTTGTTCAGGGATGGATATGACACATGCTCATCTAAGCAGATTTCCTTCTCTGGGAATGTTCCCTTGCAGCTGGAGGAGATAACTGTCTCTCTTGACCTAGGAGACACAGTGAGGAAAGTATGCGAATTCACACCTATTTTAGATGACTCTCTTCCTCATCTCATGGTGTGGGGCGGGGACAAACGAGTCACAATGGAGAGACGCATGGGAGAGACAGAGAGAGGAACAAAGAGAGAGAGAGAGAGCTGAGAGAATAAACTGAAGATATCATTGGAGCCTTTATCTAGACACACCAACTAATACATAGCACACCTCCAACATTTCCAGTTGAATGGACCAATAAATCCTTTCATTTTTACCTTGTTTTCCTTAAGTGCATGAGAACTGGCTTTCTATCACTTAAAATCATAAGTGTCTCAATTAATATAAAGATTTTTCTCCCCTAAAGAGTCACATGATCAGACCTTCCAAAACTAAGCACAGGGCTCACGTCTTCCCAAAGGGCTCACCAAGCTTCCGGCCTCCACTCCCTCCTCAGGACCCCATCACTTCCTCTGCAGCTCCCATTCCACCTTGTTATTAGAGAGTTTCCCACACGCACACATACACACACAAGCACACACACGCACGCACACACGTTTCCTTTGCTGGAGGGTAAACTCCTGAGGAACAGGGACTGGATCTGAGCTGTTGCCACACGTCCCACACCCCAAGCACAGCATCCAGCATATGGCAGGTGATCAGTGACCATTTGTTGAATGAACAGGAGCAGATTTTCATCTGGCCAGAGCTGGAGTCCTCAGCAGCACAGCGAATATCCTGGTGTGTTGAATGACACCTCAGAACCATCAGGACAGAGTTAAATATGTCCTGGCCTAAATAGCAGTCTAAATGCTGCCCAGACTCATAATGAAACTTGACAGCCCTGTGTAAATTCGGCAGTAAGAATGTTTCACATCCTGCCACAGATTTCTGGCGTGGAATTGTGTGCCCCAGAAGACAGTTTGGCAGTCCAGGTCGCTGCTCTGATATTCGGATCTTTGCCCATAATGCTAGGTCACTGTCTTGGTGGAGAAGAAAACGGTTTATTTACCTCCTAACTAGCAAAGAAGAACCATTAGATCAAGGAGGGTCCAGGTTTTCTTCTTTGTATAAATGATAGAAATATAGCTTTTAATTTTCCATAGCATCTCTTCCTGTTTGTTTTCCAAACAGCTTCTAAGAGTTAATTTTCCAAAGACAGGGAAATAATGAAGAAGAAAAGTAAGAAGAAAAAGAGAAAACCAATGAGTAGAAAGGAGAAAAGAGGAAGAAAAGTTAAAGAGGAGGAAATGCCTGGGGAAGGGAGAGGACAGACAAGAGACCAGGGAGAGAAGTGTGGGAAAAGGAGGGTTGATGTGTTCTCACACTTATGTAACGAAACAAAATGGAGTCTGGAGCAGAGCGGGGCCCTTCAGGGAAGCTATGTGGGAGAAGATCCTCGTCAGTGAGACCAGGGCGAGAGAGTGACAAGATGGAGTGAGGCCAGGTTGCTCTAGCTGCAGGCAGGAAGGGGAGTGGCGAGAGGAGGTCCCACGCTGTGGTCTGGCACCACGCCCTCCATGGTGACATTGGAAAAGTAGGTCAGTTTCAGAGCTGGCTCAGAGATGAATGGTCAGCCAGGAGCAAGTGATGTGAAGTGAGGATGCCGAGTGAGAGGCTGGTCTGACACGGGACCTGGGAAATGGGGCACTTCCCGAGAGCAACAGGAAAAACGGAAGCCAGTTCTAGACAGCACTGCCCGACAGATCCTTCCCCAAGGATGGAAACGTGAACTACTTGTGATATCTGGTAGGGCAGCCGGTATCTGTGATGTCCAGCACGATAGCCACCCATCGCCTGTGGCTACTGAGCACTTGAAATGTGGATAACGTGGCTGAGGAACCTAATTTTCAATTTCATTTCATTTTTATCAATATAAATTTAAACAGTCACCTATGTCTAGTAGCTGCCCTATTGCATAACGAAAGTCTAGAGCAGGGGTCCCCAAACATTTTACACAGGGGTCCAGTTCACTGACCCTCAGACCATTGGAGGGCCGGACTATAAAAAAAAACTATGAACAAATCTTTATGCACACTGCACATATCTTATTTTAAAGTAAAAAAACAAAACAGGAACAAATACAATACTTAAAATAAAGAACAAGTAAATTTAAATCAACAAACTGACTAGTATTTCAACGGGAACTATGATCCTCTCACTGACCACCAATGAAAGAGGTGCTCCTTCCAGAAGGGGGCCGGATAAATGGCCTCAGGGGGCCGCATGCGGCCCGCGGGCCATAGTTTGGGGACCCCTGGTCTAGAGGATGAGTGCATTTCATTCAAAAAGGATTGACTGCCAGCGGAACTGAAGACTGCTTTCCCCACTGTCATCAGTGTACTTCCGGCAATACACAGACAGATGCACTAGGATGGCGCATGAGTTAACTTTATTTTTGGAATTAAAATTTGTTTATTTTTAATGTATATTTGAGACATAGAGTTAGCAACATCAAAGCCATTGTTTCATAGATATTACTGCTTAAGAAGAAAGTGTGGTGGAATTTTATGTCTCTACAAAAGTTAATCAAGAAATGAAGTGTACTATTTAAAAAAAGTACAGTGTGTCTGTAAAGTCGTGGTGCACTTTTGACCGGTCATAGGAAAGCAACAAAAGATGATAGGAATGTGAAATCTGCACCAAATAAAAGGAAAACTCTCCCAGTTTCATACCTATTCAGTGCAGTTCGATGTGGGCTCACGCACAGAGTTTTTAGGGCTCCTTAGGTAGCTATCCCGTATAGCCTCTACAGACTCGTCACTGACTGATGGCCTACCAGAATGGGGTTTCTCCACCAAACTGTCGGTTTCCTTCCACTGCTTATCCCATAGAGTAATGTTATCCCTATGTGGTGGCACTTCGTTATAAACGCGCCGATATTCACGTTGCACTTTGGTCACAGATTCGAATTTAGCGAGCCACAGAACACACTGAACTTTCCTCTGTACCATCCACATCTCGACTGGCATGGCCGTGGGCTACTCCGCTGTATACACGGTGTTACGTCATCATCTGCACATGCACACATGCTGACACATCATCCTATAGAAACTGGGAGGGTTTTCCTTTTATTTGATGCAGATTTCACATTTCTATCGTCTTTTGTTGCTTTCCCATGACCGGTCAAAAGTGTACCATGACTTTGCGGACACACTGTGTAATAGAGGGGTTTACAGATCTGACAAAAGGCAATGAACAGACGAGATTGGGCATGTTCAGGGTGATTTAGATACAGAGAACAGACTGACAGCTGTCAGAGAGGAGAAAGTTTAGGGAACTGGGTGAGAAAGGTTGAGGGGATTAAGCAAAAAAAAAAACACCCCAATTTCATAGACACAGACAATAGTATGGCAATTACCAGAGGGAAAGAGGGGTGGGGGGAAGGGAGAAGAGAGTGAAAGGAAAATAAATAATGATGGAAGGAGACGTGGCATGGGGTGGTAAACACACGGTACAATGTACAGATGATGTATTATAGAATTGTACACCTGAATCTATATAATTTGATTAACTAATTATAACCCAATAAATTCAATAAAAATAAAAGAATTAAAATTGACAAAAAGCAATGAACATATTTCATATCAATGGATTTATACAGTATGTGGCTTTTTGTGTCTGGCTTCGTTCCCTTAGCATGATGTTTACAGGGTTAATCCATGTTGGGGCATGTATCAATATTTTGTTCCTTTATGGTTGAATAATCTTCCATTGTTTAATAGATGGAATATTAAGTTTATCCATGCATCTGTTGATGGACATTTGTGTTGTTTATACTTTTTAGTTATTGTGAGTAGTGATGCTATGAACATTCCTGTACAAGTTTTTATTTGCATACCTGTTTTCCATTCTTTTGGGTATATAACTAGGAATGGAATTGTTTGGGGTGAAGAAGAAGTCCTGGAACTAGATAGTGGTGGTAGTTGAACAACATTGTCAATATACTTACTGCCACCAAATTGTACAGTTTTAAATGGTTAAAATGGTAAATTTTATGTTATATGTATTTAATACAATAAAACTTTGTTATTAAAAAAGTAATGAAGAGACTGACCAGTTGTGGCACATTGGACAGAACATCAACCTGGGCTGCTGAGGTCCCAGGTTTGAAACCCCAAGGTCACCGGATGATCGCAGGCTCATCCAACTTGAGCACAGGCTCACCAGCTTGAGTACAAGGTAACTGCTTGAGCATAGGATCATCAACATGATCTCATGGTCACTGTCTTGAGCTGAAGGTCACTGGCTTGAGCAAGGAGTTACTGGCTTGGCTGGAGCCCCCAGTCAAGGCACGTATGAGAAGTAATCAATGAACAACTAAAGTGTTGCAACCATGAGTTGATGCTTCTCATCTCTCTCCCCCTTCTTGTCTGTCTGTGTGTCTCTCAAAAGAAGAGGAAGAAGAAGAAGAAGAAGAAGAAGAAGAAGAAGAAGAAGAAGAAGAAGAAGAAGAAGAAGAAGAAGAAGGAGGGGGAGGAGGAGGAGGAGGAGGAGGAGGAGGAGGAGGAGGAGGAGAAATGAAGAAAGTAAGTATATGGCTGAATAGACAGAGCTAATTCAAATAATGTAATAAGTAGCTTCAATCAAGATAGGAGGTTTATCGGAAATCCCAAAGTATCCTTCTGTCTAAGAATTATTTTACAACATTTCTGGTGGAAAGATGAGTCTGACACCAAGAGCATAAGAAATAAAAGCAAAAATTAACAAATAGAACTACATAAGACGTGCAGAGCAAAAAATATATATCAACAAAAAAAGAGGCAACCTACAGAACAAGAGAAAAATCTTCACAAACTATATATCAGTTAAGGGGCTAATATCCAAAATATATAAGAAACTCACAACTCAGTAGACATGGAAACCTCTAACATTCCAATATAAAATGGGCAAAGGACTTGAATAGACATTTTGCCAAAAAAAACCATACAAATGGCCAAGAGGTACATGAACAGCTGCTCAACATCACTAATCATCAGGGAATAGAGAAGCCAAACCACACTGAGCTATCACCTTGCACCTATCAGAATGGCTGTATGGAAAAGACAAGACAGGACAAGTGTTGGAAAGGACGTGGAGAAAATGAAACCCAGGTGCCCTGCCTGTGGGAACGTAAACAGCGCAGCAATCCACTTCTAGGTATGTATCCAAAGGAAATAAAATGAGGATCTCGAAGAGATACCTTCACTCCCATGATCATGGCAGCATTATTCACAATAGTCAAGACATAGAAACAACCTAAGTGTCCATATACAGATGAGTGGATAAAGAAAAGGTGAAATATATACACACATACACACACACACAGCTACAAAAAAAGGGGGGGGGGTATTCTTCTGTTTAGAACAACATGGATGGGCCCTGACAGTATAATACTAAGTAAAATAAATCAGACCCAGAAAGACAAATATTGTATGATCTCACTTATATGTGGAATCTAAAACCTAACAAACAAACAAACAACAAAGAACAAAAAACAAACAAGCTCATAGATACAGACAATAGGTTGGTTGTTGCCTGAGGCAGGGGGTGGAGGGGTGAGTAAAGTGGGTGAAGGTGGTCAAAAGGTACAAATTTCTAGTTATAAAAGAAGTAAGTTATGGGATATAATGTACAGCATGGTGACTATAGGTTAGCATACTTTGTTGTAGATCTGAAAGTTACTAAGAAAGTAAGTCCTACAAATTCTCATCACGAGAAAAAAAAAATTGTGACTATGTCTAGATATTAACTAGACTTATTGTGGTAATCCATTCCCAATATGTACAAATAATGAATCACTGTGTTGGTATACCTAAAACTATTGCGTGCTATATGTTAATTATACTTCATTAAGAAAACAATACTCATCTCGTGTGGCTCTGGTGAGTATTAAAGGAGCACTGCACACAAAGCACTCTGTGAAGAGCCTGGAGCAGGTGACTGAGAAGTCGACATTAGTTACCATGGTATTCATGGGCACAGTCAAAGGTGGAGAGGTCTGGGGCAAGGAATGAATGCAATAGGATTCCATATCTAAAGGCAGTAGTAGTAGCTGTGCTGTTCAGCAAATGTGGATAATAAGAGTCTAAGGCAGACAAACCAATGGACCTGAATGGTCTCTACATAGAGGATTTTAAGGTTCTTTATCTAAACTGATAGAACTGTCTCCCACTGCACTTGGCCCCCTGCCACGCCTCGCAGAACCCCTTCCTGACAGACAGCTGCCCATCTGATGGGAGGTTTCCAGTGTCTGAGAGGTATCTCTCTACTTCCTAGGAAGGCCCCTTTCACTGAGAGCTCTATGTTTTTTTTGCAAAGATTCCCTTCTACTGAGTCGGAATTATATTTCCTGGGAATGTCAACCCACTGACTGCAGTTCTCCATTGTAAGCCAAGGAGACTAATTCCACTCCGATTTCCAGATGGCGATCCTTTACAACTCTGAGGATGACCCCTGCGTCACCCCCTCCCCCCTACATACATTTATTAAACGTGGGTGCTCCTTCCCATTCACAAACACACTTCAGATCCTTTTCTCTTCTCTCCAAATAGGATCTGGAATCTTCAGAACATTTTCAGAATAAAATCCTATCCCACGGACCTCTGTGTAAAGATTTACAAGCATTCATGACAAGGAATTACACAATCTTGTATTTCTGGTCAAAGAAGTAATTGAAACACATTTCTTTATGTTTCCTCTCTACATAGGAATGGTTAACCATAATAAATTCGGGGGGGGGGGGTCCAACATGTGTTAGGCGCAGTGCTCGGTAGGTGACATAAGTTATCCCATTTCATACCTCAACGGCTCTGCAACTAAGCCACTAATACAATCAGTTTAGAGAGTGTTCTCATGTTTCGGAAATTGGGTCTTACATCCTGGAAAGGAGCTCTATTCTATGCTTCATTTGCACTTCACTCATAAAAACACCCTTTGGTAAGAGCCATTTGATGTACACAGTCCCTTTTATAGCTTTTGCCTTTAACTGGGAGGTCACGTTTTTTGCATTCTCCAACTCAATCGTCAAAGGCTCTTGGGCTGCTGACAATGTAGAAGGCAGCTCATATTGTGTGAGCTTGAAGTTTGGGAAAACATTTTCCCCATCTCTTCTTTGGGAAGGATATGTATTTCATCCACAGGAGTTCTTTTTACTTGTTGCTGATTTTCAAAAGAAAATGACAAAAGTCCTTTATGTGAGGGCACCGGAATGGAGTAGGAAAAAACAATTAGAACAGGCCCTGGCCGGTTGGCTCAGCGGTAGAGCGTCGGCCTGGCGTGTGGGTGACCCGGGTTCGATTCCCAGCCAGGGCACATGGGAGAGGCGCCCATTTGCTTCTCCACCCCCTCCTCCTTCCTCTCTGTCTCTCTCTTCTCCTCCTGCAGCCAAGGCTCCATTGGAGCAGAGATGGCCTGGGCGCTGGGGATGGTTCCTTGGCCTCTGCCCCAGGCGCTGGAGTGGCTCTGGTCGCAAAAGAGTGACGCCCTGGGGGGGCAGAGCATCGCCCCCTGGTGGGCAGAGCGTCGCCCCTGGTGGGCGTCCTGGGTGGATCCC
This sequence comes from Saccopteryx leptura, assembly GCF_036850995.1. NCBI lineage: Eukaryota > Metazoa > Chordata > Mammalia > Chiroptera > Emballonuridae > Saccopteryx > Saccopteryx leptura. The sequence goes on along the minus strand of NC_089506.1, from coordinate 206,351,055 downwards.
AGTCGGGCGCATGTGGGAGTCTGTCTGACTGTCTCTCTCCCTTTCCAGCTTCCGAAAAATACAAAAAAACCCAAACAAACAAAAAAAAACCAATTAGAACAGAGGTTCCTGAGAATGTGTGGTTTTAGGAAAGATAGAAAATTATTCTTGGTCAATATCAATATAAAATCAGAGACTAATTCCTTCTAGTTGAAGTAGAGCCAGAAATCAAACATGCCAGGTCATTATTAAAAAAGGAAAAAATAGCAAGTCTTAGTGCTTCTCTACTTGACGGAAACACCTAGAAAGACAAGAAAACTTTACAGAATTGTTTGTTTCCAGCATGCTGGCAGCCAAACCCAGCAGATGCACCAACAAGAAAGGCAGACCAAAACCAGCCTAGCAGGGGCACCACTTGGCAAATGGATGGCCTGCCAACCACACTGCTTTCTATTTCAGACAACAAAATTGTCCAACACTGTCTAATAGAGTTAACTCAACCAGCTGTGTGGCTGACAGGTCTGCACCTGCTTACAGTATCAGATCTGGCTTCTGAACAACACAGTCTATCCCGGTTCTTCTCGCCACTGTGCTGAAACGCAGCCGAAAATTCCCCGGTGTCCAAGGTCCAGAACTGGTTCTGGTGCCTATGATCTGCTGGGGCACAGAAGTTAAGCTGATGAGAGATGGACAAATGGTCCCAAAGCTTTCAAACCCGAGGCTGAGGGAAAAAACAATGACAATGACATAAACTAGTCCCTAATGCCATGTTAGCTCCACCACCTGGGTATGACAGTAGCAGTCAGACCAGCCCCTCCCCCCATGAAGAGCTTCCATTGGTTAACCGAAGCATCGTGCTGCAAAGTCAGCTAAGGGGAAGAACAGCCAACAGGGACACTTCCCACATGCAGGGCGGTGCATATGTTTCCATTTATTTGCATCCTATTCACTATGCAGAGTTGTAATAAGGTAAGCTGAAGTAGCTGAAGCTGACAGCAAAATACAAGTCAGGAATTAACTGGTTAAGAAACGTATCAGAATTGGGAGGTCTGGAACTGAATCTACTGCCCTTAATAACGGCATCCTTCTTCCTTACGAAGAAGAACAGCAAGTATCCAGACATTCTGTTAAAGCAGGAAATGTGTAGAAACAATGGGTTTCAGGGAGGGAAATAAAAGTGTAACAAGATGGCCCGTAATACAGAGCCGCTGTAGAATGTGGATCACTTTTCTTTTATTCATTCACTTCTGCTTCCTGATGTGGCCAGGCTCTGAGTCTCGGGGCCACTGAGGCAAGCCAAGTTTCAAACTCTCAGGCTGAGGGCTGAGAAGAATTTTATTTCAGCATTGTATCTGATTTGTATTTAAAAGGATATGAATCTGTACGACTGGTCTCTGTCTCTTAGCATTCCTGAATTTTCCATCCTAATTTCTATAAAAATAAAGCAAGATACAGTCCAGAAAGATGGGATAGTTCCAAATTTGGTAGAATATATTATATTCATCTGTTCTATTTATGGATGTACTTATATATAAATTTGGTTAGTGTTTATATGAATTGTTTATTCAGTTTATATAAAGTTTTGCAGATTTTTCATCTAATCTTCACAATCACCATGTGAGATAGTCATTATTCTTAATTTAAGGATAAAAAAAAAACCGGTGCTCAAAGTGGTTATATGAATTGCCCATGGTCAAACAGTTATAAAATAGAATATCTTGAATTTTGTCCCAGGAAAAAGAAAGAAAAAGAAAATGTATAGTCTGGTTATTTATCAAGGCAATTGTTCCCTTGTGGTTTTTTCTGTTTTTTTTTTTTTTTTTTTAATCTATGTGGAAAAAGACAGCATAATAGCATCCTGTTTCTACATTTTCTAGGTTTTTTTTTGTTTGTGTGTTTGTTTGTTTGATCAAGAGAAAGAGAAGGGATTAATAACTAGGAATATGCTCAATGCAATATGATTCCTATTATTATCAGAAGTACGTCATCAATAAGTAGCATTGACGGCACTTGCTTCGGAATTAAAGCGTTAGGACTTGTGAACCACCCCTGCAACTTGCCAGTCAGGTAGACGGGGCTCAGTTGTTACTTCACCTCTTTAAGCCTCAACTTCCTCATCTGTGAAATGGAGATAACAAGAGCACTTACTTCGAGGAGTTGTTGTGAGGATTAAACTAGTTAATAAATCAAAAGAACTTAGCGCAATGTGCCAGGCACACTCGATAAATGCTAACTGTTGTAGAAGTGGTAATACCATCAGTGGTTATTATGAACATCTTTACTACCTCCCTGAGATTGTTGAGAGAGCTGGGACAGTATCACACACCCAATCCTTTGCAACCTTTATCTTCTGGATTTGCAACATCAGAATTAAGTCAATGTCTTTGTGTGATCTTGATTATGTCTCATGACCGCTATGAACTTTATTATCTTTGTCTGTTAAGTGGGAATAATCTCATGTGACTCCGAATTGTTACAAGGATTAAAGGATATTGTTTATTCAAATCTAAAAGAACTATATAATATTATTATAATAATTATTAATTATGGCTATGTAGATGGAGAGCCAGGCAAAATGATGGTCCTCTTATCCACAGACCCTTCCATACCCAAAGCTTCTTCAAAAAGAATAAGTTATATTAAGGAGCCCCTCAATTTCTCAAGGGGACCAAGAGGTTGGGAATGGGAGTTTTTCATACACTCGGAATGTGCACGCATTTATAAAGTGTGATCCTCTCATTCTTCTCTAATTTTCAAATGCCTTCTGCTGAGAAGAAAGGTGCTAAGATGGAAACCATTCAGGACTGAACAGTACAACTTTAAGAGCCACCGCAGTGCCAGGGCAAATGCAATGTGTGTTCCGCTATGTGGGTTAACAGAGACACCTAGTGTTCCAGTGAGGAGCTGGTCCATGACGCAGCTTTGGTTAGGGCTTGGCTGAAGTCAACAAGAATTATCCACCCCCAGCTCTTCTTCCACCACTCTTCCTCCACCACCAGATCCCAAATGGAAACTCTTCAAGTATCTCCTTCAGCTTTAACAGGACAGAAATGGAGTCGATCACATAATCTGAAAGGAATTATCTTCTGGAGGATTAAGTAATTGATGTGAGGAGGTGACTAGCACCCTTTGACAGTCGCTGCTCCATGGTTTTTCTCACCCTTCAAACACTCAACCATCCCTCCTTCAGAAGTAATGTTGTCTATGCTCAGAGAGACCTGGAGCCGAGTCTACCATGATAACATCTTCTTTTTTTGTCATTTCCTTATAAACACCAAGGTCTTACCTAGCTCAAGAACTTTGCACACTCTGTTCCCTTGCCTGGAATGACTATCTTTGCCTCTTTTCATGTCTGCTTTTTCATCCTTCTGCTTTAAGATGCAACATTACCTCCACAGAGATGCAGTCTCTCTTCAACCTGCATAGAGATGTGTCCTCCCATTCTTGAACTTCTTCCATCTCAGTACCCTGTATCTTTTCTCCTCAGCAGCCATAAGAAAGTGTAATTTATTTATTTGCTTCCCTTCTCATTTTTGTCTAAATTCCCTATTAGGCTATAACCATACTTTTGTTTTCGCTGGTGTATGCCCTGCAGGGTTTGACAGTGTGCAATAGATTAAGTCTTCAAGTGAACGGATAAATGCAATTGTGACTCTTGCCCACTAATGATATGATCTTGAAAAGGTCACTTAACTTTTCAGAGCCTCAATCTTCTCATTTGTAAAGTGAGGGTATCACCTACCTTATAGGTAGTTAGAGCACTGGGCAGGGCAGGCCCTGTTATTCTAGTGCAGGGGTAGTCAACCTTTTTATACCTACCGCCCACTTTTGTATCTCTGATAGTAGTAAAATTTTCTAACCGCCCACCAATTCCACAGTAATGGTGATTTATAAAGTAGGGAAGTAACTTTACTTTATAAAATTTATAAAGCAGAGTTACAGCAAGTTAAAGCATATAATAATAATTACTTACCAAGTACTTTATATCGGCTTTTCACTAAGTTTGGCAGAATAAATCTATATAAAACAACTTACTATAGTTAAAGCTATCTTTTTATTTATACTTTGGTTGCTCTGCTATCGCCCACCATGAAAGCTGGAATGCCCACTAGTGGGCGGTAGGGGCCAGGTTAACTACCACTATTCTAGTGCATCAAAGATGTGCAAAAAAGTGCAAAAAAGATGTCTCCTTTTTTATTTTGCATTTTAACCTTTTTGAAATAAGGATCACTTTATAATTGCTGGGACTCAGACCATATAAAATATGGTAGCATCTCACTCTTAAGCAGAAGCAGGATCCATGTTCTTCTTACACTAAAATAAAAAAACCTCTTCTGGAAAGACATGGTTACATGGCTCCATGGGTCTATTTATTGTTTAAGGAGCAAGTTAACAGCAACACTAATGCATTCTACTCCACAATGTCACCACCGCCTCCCTCTCATTTCCTCTCTAAGGACCGTCTCCTCCCCGCTCTCTTGGTTATTAAGACTACCTTTCTAAATTTTTAAAAATCTATTTTTCTTTAAAAAGCCCCAGGGAATGAGAATAATGAAACACAATTAAGCTATACAGAGCAATTCTGCCATGGAGGTGACATTTTTTGTCCCACTTTCCCTGGTCATTCTGAGAATTACATTATTACACAAGCACTGACATTCATAGGTCACTCCGCATGTGCCAGACATTGAGCTCACTGCTTTCCATGCCTGGCTAATTCTCATAAACTCCCCACTATGAGCAGAGACCAGTATTGTCTCCATTTTACAAATGACAAGAATGAGATCCACATGTATTTAGTCATCTGCTCTGTAGCTAATAAGTGGCAGGAAAAGCTAGAATCTGATTCCAAAACTGTGGATTTATAGGCTGCAATTCTCCAAAGACTGCCGATCTATACAAAGCACAGATGATGGCGATCGAGGAGTTTTGTGTCTGGAATTAAAAAGGCCATAGTTGTCTTGGGTAAAACAATTTTCCTGAAACTTTTATTTATAATATCCTCTTATTGGTCAAATTCAGCTTTATGAAAGACAACCACGTTAATTTAAAGGCTATTGTCATGGACTAATTAGCATAATACTACAGATTAGCTGCCAAATATGCATATCCATCAAAGTTCTTTTGGTTGCAATTAGCAGAAATCAACCTGAACAAACACACCGCTAAGGGAGTCTCCTGGTTGAGGTCTGAAAGGCTCAGTAAGAGGGTGGACTTCAGGTGAGGTTCATGGCTCTGGCTGACTGTACCATAAATCTCTTAGTTCTGTCCCATGTGTGAGTCACCTTATCCTCAACCTGATTTCTTCCATGGTAGAAATATGGCCTCAGAAATTCCACATCTGCACACTTGCCAATATATCCAATAATCCTGAACTTCTCCCTATTAGATCACTTTAACCAGGAAATGAGATGAGTCAGGGGAAAGAAAAAGCAAATGATACTCCAGATACAGCCGGGGCAAGCTCAGGGGTCACTGCAGTAGTCCACTTCTCTCCCCCGCTACAGTTCTCCAATGGTTCCCATGACACTTAAAACACAGAACCTTCACCAGGGATCTAAGACCCCACAGAGTGTGGTCTACCTCTCCCAACGCCTGTGCCATCGCCCACTCTGCTTCTGCCGTCCTGGCCGTCTGGCTGTTCCTCAAACTGTTCTAGTGATTTCCCAGCTCCAGCCCTCTGCACTTGCTGGTCCTCTATGAAGAACACTTTCCCCAGATCTTTACATCACTTTTGTATTCACCTCACTCAGACATCTGCCAAAATTTCACCTTCTCAACCATTTCATCTAAAAGAACGCCCTTTCCTTCTCTATCCCCTCACTCTGCACTATTTTTCTTCCTATCCCCTGTCAATGCCAATGGGCATTATGTGTTTATTCATTGATTTTTGGTCTCCCCACCAGAACAGGAGCTTTAGGTAGGGAGCTTCCGTCTGTTTTGCTCATCACTGTGTGTGTCTCGTACCTGAAGCAGGTAGGTAGTATTATGCTGCCTGCTGCAGTTATGAGACACATATTAAGTGCTGAATACCAGAAAGAGTGAGTGAAAACAAATGCAGGCATGAATGAACGGACACATGAATGAACGAGTTCCAGGCAATCAGTCGGTGAACATGGCTAACAGATGCCAGGGACTGTATTTATTGTTTGTTTTGTTCTGTTTCACCTAGTTGACTAAAAACAAACACCTTGAGTCCTGAGTTCAGGGCTTTGAGTCTATTAAAGAAGTAGGCTGTTTCAAAAGCAGAAGATTTATTAAACTCAAAATCTGTAACTAGTTCGGGGGCATGATGGCTCCTCCCCTATCTCCTATATTGAGTGGAGGACATCTGCCTAAGGTTAGGCTTCCCTGCATTTATGAGAATACATTAAAAATCAAGGCAGACAACCCCATTATGACCTGGCTTACACCCAGTATCAAAATTAAATATTACCTTCCCTCTTTCTTTCCTCCCTCCTGCCTAGCCAAAATTATTGAGATATCCTTGTTGACATTTTTGCTTAATTTTTTTCACCCAGTTAATATTCAGCAGCTCTCCTCAGGGATGCACAGAGTCTGAAGGGACTCATTCTAGAACAATTTAAAGGGGGGTGATGACTAGGCAATTGGGCTTTTGGCTAGTCTCACGAAAAGTCTCCCAAGAAATACTAGCTTCTCCCTCTGTTCTCCACTTGCTTTATTCCTGGCGATACCAAACATCAATCTCCATGATACTGACAATAATAATAATTGATATTGATGGTGAGAATAGTAACATTTTCAGGAAGATTTTGTGGTTTACAAAATGAATTCCCATCCATCACATTCTCGTGATAGATTAACTCAAAAGACAAGCAAATGACTCTTGCCCGCACTGGGAGGACCTCTGTGTGTGCTTCACAGTGCTGGAAGACTTCTGGGCCTCCTGAAAACACAAGCCTCGTGTTTCCCTGGGAAGCCAGAAAAATCAGAGGATCGGTGCTACAGCCAGAGGCAACCTTGATCCTGACTCCACTAGGTGACCCTGGGAAAGTCATTTTTATATCTGGGGTATTTCTCTCATGTGAGAATGGTAATAGTAATTACCAACTATTCCATGGAGTTGTTGCGAGAATAAAATAAGAAAAGAATAAAATAGAAATGCTCAACATGGCATCTAGATCAGAGCCATTATTCACTCATTCAACACATTCATTAATGTCTATGGATGCTCCGTACTGGTCTACACAGCTAAAGGGAAGTTCAGCAGCATCATCCATCATCACCATCCCATTATTATTATTAATCACATAGCACCTAGAAGGAGAGGACTGGTGTGGTGGAAGCAACACACCTGGCCTTGGGAGAAAGACAAATTGGGCTCTTAGCATATATTAGCTAGTCTATCGTTAGTGAAAAATGAACCCTGTGACTTCTTGGCCTCAATTTCTTTATTAGTAACAAAGCACAGAGAGCTAATTTGTGATTTTGATGTTATAAAACAAGTTGAAAATAATTTGCTGCAACTAATAATATCTTTTATGAATCTGGGCCAAATGTTATGAATTATTTATTTAAAAAGTATAAATTACAGCAGAGTCCCCATCATCATTCGCTGGCATTCTAATGTTTTCTTGAATGGGAATAAAAACAAAAGGTTTGGAATTAGCACTCACTCTTTAGGCATCATGATGACTGCACAAGCATCCACGAGCTTCTGTACAAAAAATAAAAATACTTCAACATGATTGGTCTACGTGATCTTGTAGCATTCCTTCCTGCTCTGACTTCATGCAGTTCAATTCCAGATGATTATACTCAAAAGCTGAAGAGGTTGAGACCCAGGAAAAGTCAAGTCTTTCCAAAGATGACAGCCATATATAAGAGCAAAGCTTAGATTAGAACCCAATGTTCCAAATCCTAGTTTGCGTTCTCTGATGGTTAATTTTATGTGTCAATCTGATTGGGTCATGAGGTGCCCATATATTTGGTCAAACATTATTCTGGGTGTGTCTCTGATGGTGTTTTTAGGTAAACTGATATTGGAATCAGCAGACTGAGTAAAGGAGATTGCTCATCCCAGTGGGTGGGCCTCATTGAATCAGTTGAAGGCCTAAAAAGAACAACAACCAAAATAACCCTCCCACGAATAAGCGGGGCACACCTGCTCCCTAACTTCCATGAGTTGACACAACTCAAATGGAAACATCAGCTCTTGGTTCTGAAGGTTACAGCTCTTGGATCAGAATTTACACCATTGGCTTTTCTAGGTCTTCAGCCAACTGACTGTAGAGCTTGGGACTTCTTAGCCTCCATAACCACATGAGCCAATTCCTTAATATCTATACTCTCTCTCTCCCTCCCCCAATCTCCCCCCGCCCCTGTTTCTCTGGAGAACCCTGACTAATACAACTTCTATTTCCGCCATCACATAAAAACTTTCATGATGAAAAGGAACACGGATTGCCTGAGAATTACACCCACACCCATCTGGACTCAGTTTTCTATTCTTTTTGTCAGTAAACCCATTCCTTATGCCCTCACATTCATGTACCACTGTAAGGACAACAATCCTGACCATCCCGAGCAAAAACTAACTGAGTCATCTGTCCCATGACTTTGTTACTGGAGGACGTACCTTGTGTCTGAATGATGAACAGTTTCCCATTATTGAGGCAAGAATTTTCTGTGCTCAACCCAATCCTCCACGAAGATGACACTTCCCAGTCTGGCTGGTGGGAACAACACACTACTCCCGGACTCACTGAGTGCTGGGTACTGTTACCTCTAATCTTTGGCGTGTTCCTTTCCCTGGCCTGATTGGTTCCTTCACCGACTTGTATTGATCTGTGTTCAGCTCTGTACTCAAGAGGGACCTTTGGCAGATCTCCAGCGTTCTCCATTAGTGAAGGTCACTTTTCTCAGATACTGTTTTGGAGACTCTCGCTGCCCTGGCGCCCTGAATTCATCTTCAGTGGCTCCCCTCGGAGACTTCCAGGATTCACCTGGGTTCCCCATTCTTAAGTTCCAGCCTGGAAACTCTCTCAAGGCAGTGATCTGGGACATTCATGGGACTTATTTCCAAGGTAGTCAGATGGGGCATTCACAGGACTCACGTAGTTTATTTTCTATATTCTTTTGTCTGATATCCAGGGTCTCTAAAATCATCATGTCATATAATTTTGCCCATTTTCGGTTCTTTTATTTAGAATGTCTCCAGTCCCTGTTGCTTCACCTTGGTCAGAAGTGGAAGCCAATATGATAAAATTTAATGGAGCTAATTATGACCATTATATCTCTCAAACATATGCCTAACAGAATTTACAAATGCAACTTTTTGGTTTTTTTCATTTTCCAGTGGGAAGGCAGAGAGACAGACTCCCACATGCATGCCAACCGGGATCCACCTGGTAAGCCCACTAGGGGACGATGCTCTGCCCATCTGGGGCCATGCTCGCAACCGAGGTATTCTAGTGCCTGAGGCACCAGTCTCCACAGAGCCATCCTCAGCGACTGAGGTCAACTTGCTCAAATCAATCGAGCCATGGCTGTGGGAGAGGTAGAGAAGTGGAGGGTAGGTAGAGAAGCAGATGGTCTCTTTTCCTATGTACCTTGACCTGGAGTCGAACCTGAGATATTAACACACCAGGCCAACGTTCTACCACTGAGCCAATCAGCCAGGGCCAAGAGTTATTTTTATAGCAAACATTGAAAACCTCAGTATCATTAAAAAAAAAAAATCAAGTTAGAACTATATTCTTTACTAGGTTTAAAAAATAAACTAACATTTTTAGTAGGGACCCTTAATAAACAACAGAGGTTCCATCAGACTCCATCATTTGCCATTCCCCTGATAAATGTCAGGATATTACAGAAAAGCTGAATGCTCACCCCACCTTCTACCAGAACAAATATTTCCTCCAAGCTTTAGAAGAACACCCATAAATTAATCCCATCTGACAAGTGGGAACTCTCCTTGGGTCACTCAGTAAGCTCACGCCTGCTGAAGAGTGGGCAGCCATTTAGGCACAAACTACTCAAATTGTCACCTGTAAAGCTGACAGGAGAAGTAGATTTATGACCCTAGGCCACATAAAATGACCACTTAGTCCCAGATGACTATCTCCCTGACACCTCCATCTGAAACTTTAAAAGAACATTTTATTTTGGTTTGAGAAAATGTGAGTTAAAGACTAGAGGCACCTCTCCAATCCCGTGGAGACTCCAGTCACAGAAAATCATGAACCAGCTGTGATTTCACCAGATGTTTGCGCAGTGAAGCTGTGAGCACAAAGCAAGAGAGAGACCCTACTTGTCTGCACAGATCTTGTACTGACTCAAGATAAAGGTCCCTGGGGGGGGCAGGTATCAAAACTCCCTGTCTTCACTCATTCTAATACCCACCACTCGAGTTCTAGCTTTGTAATGACTATAAATAACGATGATTATGATAAAAACTAATAAAGTAAATACAAGACACATTATGATAAAATAAAATGCTTAAAGAAGCCATGGAGATAATACAAATTAGTAAGTGGTCCAGGTGGGGACAAAGGTAGCTTGGGAGGCCTTTCTTGATCTAAAGGTCACTTCTCACATCCAGTTGACCTTTTCCAGGCAGGAGGAAGCTTCCAGTACAAGATGGTGACATAAGAGGCTCCTTAATCCACTTCCTCCCATGGACACACTGAATCTACAGCTACCCAAGGGAGCATTGATGTCCATGAGCTACACACAGGATGATTCGCTGTGGAAGAAATCCACAAGCTGGCTGAACAACTCCCACACACCCAGTGAACGAGACAATACCCACATCAAACTGAATGGAAAGGGCTGACACACTCTCCCAAAACCCCCCTCCCGGCACAGCAACATACAGTCGGGAGGGAATTCCAGGTTCACCCCGAAGAGTGAAGGGTTTGCAAATGCAATGCCCCAATTTGTTAAGACTTCCAGGCAGGAATGTGGGATTATCATCAATTCTTCATATTCTTCCAGATTAACTAAAAATTACAATTTTTATTGAACTCTTACAATTTTGAAAACAGTAAAACCATCCTATTAGTCAATAACAACAACTTCAGGTCAATTTGCAACCTCTGAAAGTAGTATAATGGGGTTTACATCCAAATGAAACTGGATTTAAATTCTGGCTTCATTTTGTATTATTACCTGTGTGGCTTTCTGTCAAGGTAACTAACTTCTCTGGTGTTCAGTTTTCTCATCTATAATATGAGTTATTATGATTTATAATTGACCTGATGACCATCTTACCCAGCATCCATTTCCCTCTTCCTCATTTTTAACAGAACTCATAAGTGTTGAGACTTCATTCTTCCCATTAGAATCCATGGTCCTCAGGGGGAGCTTACCCCAGTTCTAAGAGTATGTCTGGTTTGGTTTAACCTAATCCTATTTGCCTTCTTAGTAACTGGGTCAGGAGTCCAAAATTAAGGCATTTAGCACATGGTAGCTTCAAAATGGATGTCATTGGTCTAAAGATGGGCATAGACCTAGTTTGGCCACAAAATACTTATGTCAGGTATTGCTGACAGCAAAATTTAGGTCATAAAGGAAGCCGTATGAGAGCAAAAATGGCACTTCCCAAAGAGCTCAGTCAAGAGATTACAGGGAAAAGAACCATAACCTGGATCATACTGCACCTGAAGTCCACCCTACCTCTGGAATTCCAATCAAATACAGTGTGTCCGTAAAGTCATGGTGCACTTTTGACCGTCACAGGAAAGCAACAAAAGACGATAAAAATGTGAAATCTGCACCAAATAAAAGGAAAACCCTCCCAGTTTCTGTAGGATGATGTGGCAGCATGTGCGCATGTGCAGATGATGATGTAACACCGTGTATACAGCGGAGCAGCCCACGGCCATGCCAGTCGAGATGTGGACGGTACAGAGGAAAGTTCAGTGTGTTCTGTGGCTCACTAAATTCAAATCCATGACCAAAGTGCAATGTGAATACTGGCACGTTTATAACGAAGTGCCACCACATAGAAATAACATTACTTGGGGGGATAAGCAGTTGAAGGAAACCAGCAGTTTGGTGGAGAACCCCGTTCTGGTAGGCCATCAGTCAGTGACGAGTCTGTAGAGGCTATACGGGATAGCTACCTAAGGAGCCCTAAAAAATCTGTGTGTGAGCCCACATTGAACTGCACTGAATAGGTATGAAACTGGGAGAGTTTTCCTTTTATTTGGTGCAGATTTCACATTTCTATCGTCTTTCGTTGCTTTCCTGTGACCGGTTAAAGGTGCACCATGACTTGACGGAAACACTGTAATTCAATCACAGAAATTATTACCTGCAGCAAAACCATCCAAACTCACAGCAAAGGATTAAAGGTAATGTATGTAAAGTGACTGGCCCAAAGGAGACACTTAATACACGGGGGGGTTGTATCATTAGAGTACTTCAATTATATCACATTTTAAAATACATATGCTTCCATAATATTACTTATGAAACTTTAAGTTTCCCCTTTCCCCACATAATGATGTATTAATTACATTCAAAATTTGAAACCTCTTTTTTATTAACAGTGGTGGAAATGAAAAGGAAGTGAGCACAGGTCTGGGGAGAGCTGTTCTCCTTCACACAGGAAGCCGAGTGGTGTGTGTGTGTTTATTCCTTGTGTTCACACAGTACAGAACCAAATGATACAAATCCTCAGGAAACTGGCAATGGGGATTTGGGTAGGAGTGTATCACACATCAGCAGGTCAGCCAACTCATTCACCAAACTTTGGGGCTTGTGTAAAAATGCTTCTGGCCTCCCATGCCCACACAGAACCCAGCTAGCATCACCAAGAGTAACAGCGACTCCTCGATTCCTGGGACCCATGCCAGCCTTCGAGGCACTGGGCGCCTGCACCAGGGCTCAGTCCCACCTGCAGGCCGGCAGCTCTCACGCGGCAGTGGGTGGGGGAGGCAGAGAAGCAAGAGGACAAAGGCAGAGAGCAGGTGAAGAGATCCATTCTGGCTGTCTAGCTCACACCTGGAAGGGACAACAAGGAGGGCTTCTGTCCTTCATGCAAAGAGGAGCACAGACAGACAGACACCCTTCCACAGCTCCCGCCCAGTATGCTGCTGCTTTCCTTTGCCTCAAAGGACTCACTGCTCTTAGGATTTTTTTCTGGTAGTTTAACCCTGATATAAATAGATAAATTTTACTTTCCTACAAAGTTGCACTAAACCCAGGTAGGTTAGCAATGGGTCTTTGGAAAGTCCATAGTACTGATCACAATGTCTATCATACAGCAGATCCTGCATAGACATCCACGTGGCTCCACTGCAAAATCAAGATTGGAATAGGGCCCTGGCCAGTTGGCTCAGTGGTAGAGCGCCGGCCTGGCGTGCAGGAGTCCCAGGTTCGATTCCCGACCAGGGCACACAGGAGAAGCGCCCATCTGCTTCTCCACCCCTCCCCCTCTCCTTCCTCTCTGTCTCTCCCTTCCCCTCCTGCAGCCAATGTTCCTTTGGAGCAAAGGATGGCCCCGGGCTCTGGGGATGGCTCCATGGCCTCTGCCCCAGGTGCTAGAGTGGCTCTGGTCGCAGCAGAGCGACGCCCTGGATGGGCAGAGCATCACCCCCTGGTGGGCATGCCGGGTAGATCCCGGTCGGGCGCATGCGGGAGTCTGTCTGACTGCCTCCCCGTTTCCAGCTTCAGAAAAATACAAAAAAAAAAAAAAAAAAAGATTGGAATAGGAAGTCTCTATGGGGAGAAACACAGCTGAAATTCACAGCTCACTCTTCCTCCCCAGTATTCTCCTCTCCCTTCAGGTATTATTTACCAATTAATGTAAAGTTCTTTATGGTACGAACCTGTTTCCTCTTCTGATTCTTCATTCTTCCCTATGTGATCTCACCCAATCCTGGGGCTTTAACAGCCATCAATAAACTCAAAACCTGTGTATTGTATTTTAAGTGTGACCTCAGACTCTCCTCTACAATTGCTTACTTGAGATTTCCATATGGGTGTCTCAAAATTGTGTCCAATGGCACGTGTTTGAAATTAACTGTTGCTTGTGACTCACTCTCCCCCAACTTGATTCTTCACCAGGTCTGTAAAGGCTCCGCTATCTATTCAGCTTGTCCAACTGAGACGTTATTAATTATCATCTCTCTTTTATCACCTCACAGTCATCTATCAAGTCTTGCTAATTTTACCTCCAAAACATGCATTCAGTTTACCCACTTCCCCCAAGTCACCGTCTTCTCTCTCCTAGACTATGTCATGGTCTCTGAACTGATCCCAGTTCTTACACATGAATACCCTCTGCCCCTGATATACTCTCTGTCAGCAGGCACCAGAGCGGTAAAGATGGTGCTTTTCTTCGCTTTCTCTTTTCCCAGAAGAGAGTTGCAACAAATTGTTAGTATATGTCACCAAATTAACAAGTTTTAAAATGAAAGCTTTCCTCATGTTCAACCCAGAGGGAAACAGATCACTACATCTGTTTGTTAGGCATGCTGGTCCCCCAAATCCAAAGACTTGCATCCAGATTAGGGCCAACTGGAACGATATTTATATTTTATGTATGACCCCAAAACAACCCAAACCACCTTTCCCTCAAGGTAAGGGCACGGCTAATTTCTGGTCCTCTCAAGTTGTCGGCGTCAGATTTCCACCATTTGTCAAGCTATTCGCTGGCTGCCAACTGGAAATGATGGACTTGCATTGCAGGGTTGGCATACGGTGCTTTTGACTTCCTGCCAAAAAAGAGAGGGCTGTGTTCCAGGAGAGATGCCACAAGCAGAGAGGATGCCGAGGAGAGGCTGTTGACTTAGCTCTCAGAGTGAACACCCAGGGGATGCAGCCCACTTATGGGTCCAGCAGGACACAGGAGGAGTCCAGCTCAAACTACACATCTGGTCCAGGGAAGGAGAGTTAACATCTGCAGGGTGCCACCTACATCCTAGATGCCAGGCTAAATGTATTGCATGCATTTAAGTGTCTCCATAATCCTCTCTGGTTAGAATTATCTCTGTTTTCAATCAAGAAAATGAAGGCTTAAAGTTGTGAAGTAACTTGCCCAGGACAACCCACATCATGAGAGGGTTTGAACACAGCCCTGTCAAAACCCACATGGCACAAGCTTCGGGGGCCACACTTCGGTTCCCAGGGCGGCACCTGCCCCTGGATTCTCTCACTACTTATCTCTTCAAGGTTCAGCCACATGCCCTGTTCCTGAGTCCCGAATCCCAATAGATAAACAGCACAGACCCACAGGACGGCTTGGTCTCCTGGGTACCTGGTATCACTGCCAGAAATGTTTGTCAAGTATATGGTGATCCCACAGATAAATATTTGCAAAAAGTTATCACATTCACCCAGTTCTAACTCCAATGGAGCTCAGAGAATTAACTGAGCAGGCTTTTTTATTGGCCTTAAAGAAGGAACCAACAGTGATTATTCTGGTTATCAGATATAAATATGCCTCAACCGGGTTAGTTCAGGCTCTTAGTGGGTCATTGAACCAGGAACTTCTCCTATGGTTCTTTTAGAAACGAAGGTTGAAAAAAACATCGACGTAACTTGGATACAAATAAAACTCAATCTCCCTTACATACCCGCCGTCCCTTTCCCCCCAGGTGGGGTGATGTCGCTTCTTAAAGCCCAGGCCTGACTTCACAAATCAAGCGGTTAATGTAAAACACCTAAGTGGTCAAGTCAGGCATCATCAATTAAGGCCAAATAATGTTCCTTCAGTACTAATGCATAATTCTCCCAGGAGAAGATGTTCTTTTCTTACTCGTTTGGGCTCTAGACCTACTTGAGCACTTCTATTTGACTTCCGATGCAGTAACTTCTCCACGTCCTACTCTCTTGCCTACAATGGGAGTGACAGAACATAGAGTTGTGATCCAGCTGTTAAAAAATACACTTGCAGGCCCTGGCCGGTTGGCTCAGTGGTGGAGCGTTGGCCTGGCGTGCAGAAGTCCGGGGTTCGATTCCCAGCCAGGGCACACAGGAGAAGCGCCCATCTGCTTCTCCACCCCTCCCCCTCTCCTTCCTCTCTGTCTCTCTCTTCCCTTCCTGCAGCCGAGGCTCCACTGGAGCAAGGATGGTCCGGGCGCTGGGGATGGCTCCTCGGCTTCTGCCCCAGGCGCTAGAGTGGCTCTGGTCGTGGCAGAGCGACGCCCCGGAGGGACAGAGCATCGCCCCCTGGTGGGCAGAGTGTCGCCCCCTGGTGGGCAGAGCATCGCCCCCTGGTGGGCGTGCCGGGTGGATCCCGGTCGGGCACATGCGGGAGTCTGTCTGACTGTCTTTCCCCATTTCCAGCTTCAGAAAAATACAGGAAAAAAAATATACACTTGCATGCCTCAATTCCCTGCCTGTGCAGAGCGTGCAGTGTAACAAGTGTAAGTTAAAGTACTAATAACGATGATGATGATGATGATCATAGTAAGATAAGAAGAAGGCAGGAATGGCAGTTGTTTGTGAAACACCTACCACCTGCCAGGCACAACGAGAAGCGTTACACACACATGCCTTCATTTCGTTCTGCAACAACCAGAAGAGGTGACTCTAACACACACATGCATGTATTTTAGAAAACAAAAAACCTGCTCAGTAACTGGTCAGTATGTGGCTCACTCAAAACCAATCCTGTCCCATTCCCCAGCCCGTGAAGGTCTCTCTGCCACACTGCTCTTCTTCCCCTTGGCCACATTTCCCCCAAGGTAACCAACCCCTTGGCAAGAGGGTTAGATCTAAAAAACACCTCCCTATCTCTTCTGTGATCGCCTTGGTAAGTGTAAAACATGTTCCCTCTGATGTAGAACACACACGAGTATGCACACACACACACATACACACACATTGTGTCAGTTATAGTGACCATTACAGATGACTTTCCATGTGCCAGGCTGTGGGCTAAGAGGGAATGAATTACTTTTCCGATCCTCATGTCTCACCTGCGGGAGCAGACCTGGACGAATTAAGTAAACTTGCCCAAAGTCTTAGATCTAGGAGGGTTCTGATCAGAGATTCAAACCAGGCAACCTGGCGGTGGTGCCCACACTCTTAACCACGAGGCCACACTGCCTCCCAGGGGCCACATCCACCAGTGAACTGGCCAGATCCTTGGGACAGAACCGGACAGCACAGCCTAGGTTCCACACCAGCGAGACAGGTGGTGGTTTACCTGCACAGTTCTGGGAGTTGCTGGTGATTTGCTCTGTGCTTGGCGAAGGAACAGATGTTTAATAACTTTGCAGTAGCAAGGAAGAGGTTACATAACACGGCTGAGCTATTTTTGAACTTTGGGAAATGCTGACTGCTCTTTTCAGAGAGCCTTCTGTAACACCAGGAATGTTAAACATAAATAATATTTTCCCCCACTTTTTAAAATTCTGAAATCCCAGAAATGCAAAATTCACGGTAAGATCACTAACAGATCACCCTCAGCAAGCCCTCCCTTGTACCAATCCAGCATCCTAGGAAATAAGCCATTGTTCCAATATCCTAACTACACAAGCTCTGTGCATAAGATTGCAAATAATATCCACAAGGCCCAACGAGGGACATAACTGGTCGTGCTCAACCAGTCAGAGCTGCATCCCAGGCCCTTCCAGTTACGCATCAAGAAACCACCAGGGGTGGCCTCATCTGAACCTCTTCTCAAGCCATTCGCATCCCCCTTCTACACAGTGGGAGTAACGAGAGCTATTCATCTACTATCTGCTTTACCAAAGAAGACTTTAAAACCCGTTTGAAAATGCAACTTCGCAAGCTTGAAGTGAGCTCCCCTACCTCTAGAGTCCTGGGCTACACAGAAGAAGCTGATGGGTCCGACTCGGGCTGAAGCTAGATCTGTTCTCTGCCTTCAGCATCCAGACTGAAGAGCCCTTACTATCAACAACCATCATCTTTTTAAATAAAAGATGGAAAACATATAACAGAATACAAAACAGCAAGTGAGAGGAATATGCTAGAATTATGTATATATATCTTCATAAATCAATCTTGAACCCATGAAGTTGAGGTAAAGGAAATTCTAACACATTAGATACCATTTTTTTTTTGTGCCCAAGGAAGAACGCTATTGGGCCTAAGGCTGCACGGACATCTCCATCAGAGTATAGAACACGTGGAGGGATTTGAATGACACCAAACTTCTGGCAGTGTTTTCTCTCCCATGGACAGAAAGGGCGAGAAGTGGACTGGGCAGGGTTTGGTCAGGACTTCTACATTATCAGTAATGTTTACTTTTTCTTTTAATTTTGAAACACATGTGACATGTTAACCTTCGTTCTCTGGGGTAAGTATTGGGGTGGGTGCTTGATTGGACTCTGTACTTTTCCGTATATTTCCTCCTTGTCTATATTTAAGAAAGAGTTCTTGCTTTCTGAGCTTGCATTTACCCAAATGCTCCCCCCTTCATCAGACTGTTCCTCCTTTGAGAGGCGAGGTTATGTAGGGGCTGGCATAAGGTCTGTTGGATTGTACGAGTGATTTGTAGAGGATGAAAAGATACAGAGCCCTTAAATCCTTCTCTTCAAAACTGCCTTCTTTGGGTTTCCTCAAGCTCCCAGTCCTCGCCTAGCCTTGGGAAGGTCCCACTCTTCCTTGGGCATGTTTCAGAAGGTACATGACAACAGGGGACAAGTCAGGAGCCTTGCTGGTGCCAGGTCCCAGGCTCCCACACCAGGTGAGCACCACCGTGCTCCATAAATGGAAAGATGTCTCGTTAAATGCCCTGCAGTGGGTGACGGCTCTCCACCCCTGACGCGTTACTTCTCTGGGGCTGAAACATCGTCTACAAAATCGCTACACTCAAAGGCATAACCCCTGGAAATAGCACAACACTATTTCACAGCAGTAGGATTTTTTTTTTTTTGAGGAAAGGAATTCAGGGTGGTCCCTTGAAGGTGATCTGAACGCCTTACCAATTATCGTTCTCAAATTCTTTTTCCTGTATATATTATATTTCAAGTGCCCTAAAATTGAGTTGTTTCCATCAAAATCATACATGTCTGAATATTCCGGCTGCAGGGCACTTCTTGTTAGGAAGAGTAAGAATCCATTAGCCCAGCCCCATCGCGGGGCTGCCGGCAATCTTGCCTCGGTAAGAGGCTCCCGTGTTTCCTGCTCCTTCATCTCAGTTGTTTTCTGATAGCTGGACAATTATTTAAAATGCTGAAAGTGGTGATGGAGAAACAAGATCATTAAAGAGAGGAAGAAGACAGGGAAAGGGAAAATTTCAAAGGACTACAATTTCTTAATTTAAGAGTTTTTCAGGGTGATGTCAATTTCACACACACACACACACACACACACACACACACACACACACACACACACACACACACACACCTCCAGCCCCAGCCCAGAGATAATCCCTGAACTGCAGCAGATTCAAAGTCCTAAAACCTTCCCGAGACATTTCAGAGTGACGTTGCTACTTTGTAAACAGTAAACAAAACCGATCTGCTGGCTCTCATTCCCGATGACCAAAAACAACCTCGCTGATCACCCTGACAGTCATTAAATAATAATTGGGTGCTGGGCTCTGTGCTCAGCAACACTTTTCACGCATCACCTCATTCAATCCTTCAACAACACCTAGAGCATTGGTTCACGACGTGTGATCCCCAGACCGGCAACATCAGCCTCACCCAGGAACGTGCTCGAATTACAAATTCTCGGAGTCCACCCCGGAGCTCCTAAATTAGAGCGTTTGATCATGGGGCCCAGCAATCTGTGACCTGATAAGCGTTGCTAGTGATTCTCCTGCATTCTGAAATCAGAGAACCGCTGCTAGAAAGTAAATACTATTATCGTCACTTTGCAACAAACAACTGAAGCCCAGAAAAGTACAATGATTGTCCAAGTCACACAGAAAGTGGCTGAGACTTGTCTGAACCCTGACGAGTCTAGCTCCAGAGCCCGGTCCCTCAGCATGGTGCTGCATTGCTTATTATATGCAGGATGAGCAGGGATTGAACCAGTGAACATCAGGCAAAATAGATGTACAGGTGTGAACATTCTAAATTTCAACAGCTAAGCCATAATGATGATCCACAAAAAAACAATGACACTTCCCAGAAACATAAAATTTAACTTAAATGTCCACCAAGATGGGAGCCATTATATAAACTACATTGCGAGCACGTGATAGAATAGAATGCAATGTTAAAAGTGGTGTTTGCCAAGATTTCCAAAGATCTACAGAAATAGTTAGGACACGAGAAGGGAAGAAATTCAGATACACACTCAAACAGAGACTAGGAGCACTAGTGTGGGCAGTTTTCCCAAATGTTAACATGTTGGTGAGGATGTGGAAAGTCAAGTGATTTCACAAACTGCTGGTGTGAATATAACTCGGTATAGTTACTTTGTAGGACAATCTGGCAATAGACACTTAAAACTTAAAATGCACATGCTCTATGACCCCCAAATTCTACTTCTCAGAGTCAGCCTTACAGAAATACTTGCACCTGTGCATAAAGAGACATGTAGAATGGTTGGCGCAGCAGTTTTGTTTCTAATGGAGAAAACTTAAAAGAATCTAAATTCCTATCATTATAAAGGTTAGATAAATAAAGTGTGGTATGTGCTTATTGAAGAATGCAATGTGTAAGTTACAAAGATTATAGATATTCACATATGTTTTTATGTATATATGTATACATATATGTATATCTACATATATTCACACATGTGCATATACACACATATATCTTCATATATACACACATATACATACTTGAAATATATCTATAGATAGAAAATGGATGAATGGATGGATGGATGGATGGATGGATGGATCTCAAGTGTATGTTTCCAAGGTATATTGTTGAATAAAAAAAGTAAGTTGCAGGAAACAAAGTATGAAGTTACTTAAAAACAAAGGGAGAGGAGAAGAGAGGAAAAGAGAACTGCAGAATCAAACAAAAAAATGCCTTAAGCACATACACAGCATTCTCCCTTTTCAGTAATGAGTTTGTATTGCTCTTAGTCTTCAAACAAATAAATAACAGCAACGACAACCCAACTCTGATCCCAAGCAAAGAGAGACAAGCAAAGCACCCCCTCTTACTCGTGCAGAGTGTGCACAGGAGCCTCCGGCTTCTCCGTCTGCCCGTAGCAGCTGGCCTTGGCCTCCGGGATGTAGGAGAACCTGTCCAGCATGGAGGACGCGGCAGTCGTCAGGATGCCCAGGCCATCCCGTACTCTCGCCTCCAGGCTGTAGTCCCAGTCATCATAGGAGACTGAAATGAGTCCTGATGGAAACTCTTTGGGGATGAGCTCCGTGTTCCCAGAGACCAAGCTGGGGACAATCCAGAAGAAATCATACCCGGTGAGGCCGAGGGAGCGGGCCTCGCTCAGGATGAGGACGGCCTCATCTTTGGAACAGTAGAGCAAGATGACAGAAGAGTGGATCTTCTTCAACTGGACCTGCGTCTTGGCATCCTCAAAGGAAGTGTCCAGGGTGATCACGTTCTGCATGTCCCAGCCCACAAAGCTGTTGTCCACGGTGGTCTTGATGAAGCTGATGAAGTCCCTGTAGCCAGGGAAGATGGTGGTCACCAGGGAGAAGACGTGCCAGTCGTAATCCTGCATGATCTTCAGCATGACCGTGGCTTGCTGCTGGATGGACGCTCCGAACTGGAAGAAGGTAGACGTCGGATCCTGCCAACAGGTAAAAGAAAAAACAGAAAAGGAAAACAGGATGAGGCAGAAGGCAGTTTATACAGCATCCTCTGTCTTATAGACTTAAAGAAGCTCCTTCTAGAAGTGGGGGAAATTAATCATATAGCTATTCATCCTCAAACATTCCTGAGCACCTACTGTACACCCCACCCTGGAACAGATACCGAAAATACGAAGATGAGAGAGACCCTAAACTTGAAGCCCACACCCCATACAGCAACAAACATCTGTTATGTTTGCCATCTCGTCATCTAGTCTCCTCATTTTCCTCATTCATCCCATCCACCCCACCCCTTTGAGCTCATGTGTTTCCAACAGATGAAATCTCTCTGGCCCCCAGGCTCGTAACTGGAAAATGAAGCCAACAGAGACAAAACATCGTCAGTAAATAGAGACAGATTCCTGATGACACATCACACCACCTGGAGACTGCCGTGCCTGTAGCCATTTACTCTGGACCTTTATTGGTTTATAAGCCAACAAGTTCCCACATTCATCTGAGCCAATTTGAGTAAAATTTCTGTCACTTGAATTCTAGACTCCTGTATAACTGAGAGTATGATCAAAGCTGGGTGGACATTTATCTGCTCGATCAACAAATATTTGGAGGGCACCTAACCGTGCAGTAACATCATTTATGAGCCTGGAGAGATAATGGTGTATAAGACGGACACAGATATTTTCTCAGTCTTCAGAGATCTGGTGGGAATTTGAGGAAGAGGAATGTCCATAAACTGGGAGCTGAGAGAGGCTAAGAGGGTGCTGAAGGGGAATCCAGGTGACAAAGAGGGGAAACAGGTGGACATTAGAGTCAGAGGAGCCTGAGACTACATCTTGATTATCTGGGGAACTGGAGGTAACTACATCACGGTTTGTGAAACAGAGGGGATGAGATGAGCTTGGCAGGAACCCCATCATGTATGGCCTCAGGGGTTCTGTTCGAGGCTTAGACCTCATTCTGAGCATAAGGGGAGTTGCTGAGTGCTTCACACTGGAAAGTGGCCTGGTAACTTGTGTTGGGTTGGAGGACCTCTAATAGTCCTAACGTCTCCCTAAGTCTATGATCTAATCACAAGAACAAATTTCTTGTTAGAAAAGGCAGGTGACGCATACTGTTGTATGATTTACAAATTACCTCCACAGGCTTCGATGAGGTTAGTACATTGTTAGCAGGGGGGAAAGAGGCTCACAGCTAGTAAGTGTCCAAAGTCAGGCTCTGACTGCACGTCCAGCATCCTGTGGTTCCAACACGAACCACAACGTTCTTAGGATCACTGAAGATCTGCATAGAGCAGATGCTTAAAGCATGGTGCAAAAATGCCAGTGAGACAGAAGGTATGGCTCTGTGTTTTAACAAAACAGAGTTAGACAAATGCCGAGATGTATCTCTTTCTGGGAACTGAGAGGATTCTCAGAGGGTCCTTATTGTATCGCAGCCATGCTTTCATTGTGCTTTCTGTATTTACCATGTGCACTTAACACCAACTCAATAGTATGAATATGAGGATTCCATTGTGTGTGTGTGTGTGTGTGTGTGTGTGTGTGTGTGTGTGTGTCTGGGTTAAGCCTGAATGATTCCATTCATGTCTTTTAGAACATTACTTTGTAACTGTTCTTCTCAACTCTTTGAACAAGTCTGCATAGTTTTTCCTGGGGGCTCTCGTTGAATAGAAAGTTTTATCTGAATGGGCTGTAGTTATCTGAAAAGCTGTAGTTCTTCGCAATATGCCCCTTTTCCAAAATGCATGGGTTAGGGGAGATAATTTGAATGTAGTGTGGCTTAAAGGCAGCGAGAAAATAACAGGAATAAATGCCTTCTGGGCCCCTTCCAACATTATAGTTCTATGAATTTTACCTAATTAAATCAATTAAAGTGGCAAACAGATTTAAAGACTTGGGATAATTATCTTTTTTCTCTCCAGTAGCTTTTGGAGAAATGCAATATTCTTGGATTGATTAATCATTTTAAATCATCCTCAACAAGACTATGAACTGCTCAAGGGCAACGATTTTGCTGTCCTCATCTTTCTGTCCCCAGAACCTGGCAGAAGGCTTGGCACATGACACATCAGTTAATGGAGGATGAGGAAATGCGTGAGTGAGTGAACGTGCAAATGAAGCCTAGGAAGAATGTCCTTGCTTTAACATAAAGTGAAAGGGAAGATTTCAGTATCTGACATTGGGTTTTATATGGCTCGTGAATGTCACATCCAAAAACTAAAACCTTTCAACATCGTCACCCTACTATTCTGAGGAACCCCTCCTCCATCAAATGTCCCAAATCCATTTAATGTGTCCTTTATTGATAAGAAGAAGATTATAGAAGCCCTATAATCCTCAGCAGGTGTCCATAGAACTTCATTAAATACCAAAAAAGGGCAACAACATAAAGAACCCGTCCACAGAAGGAGGCACAGACGTGAGAGGTCGCAAGGCAGTTATAGTCACCAACCTCAGGCACTGTCAGGTGCCTCTTGGAATGGGACCGAAAAGTTCCGAACTTAAAACAAATGTCAGAACTCCCACAGAGCAAAGATGTGTCTGAGGCAGCCCAGTCACCAGGTACACTGTGACAGCAGAAGGCCACGGGGGCCAAGCATCTCCTTGCTCTGAGCATGCAAAGAATGAAGAATGTTCTCAGGACATATGTTCAGGGAACAGTTGGAACACAATTAAAAAAAAAATGAGTCTCTGAGACAAGCCGCATACACACACTTCCTTGGGATCACTGGTATTGGTGGAGGTGAAGGTCAAACATGCTCGACGTCGGAGCCGATGGTGTGTGGGATGCTCTAATGCCCTCACTCCACATTCTGTGAGCTAGACATGACCAGTGCACCCAGGAGCAGATCTGCACACAAGGCGGAGGTGTCAGCCAATGCAGCCTTGTCTGGCTCCCCACGTAGACAGCAGGGTACCACTGCACTGGGGACTTTTGGAAGGAGAAAGATAATCATAGGGCTAGCAGTTCATTGGCCAAGAGCTTGGCAAAGGCCATCTGGGTAAGAGTATGTGCAAACTCCTTGCCTTGTGCCATCTCCAGACCCCTGTCCTACAATACTTTAATCCAAGCTGAATCTTCCCTGTTACCCTCCTATGATCCTCATTAATATCTTCTCCCAGAATAAATAGCAGTGTAACTTCCGGGGTGAGGCTACTCAGGTACCTATGCTAATTATTTGGTCTTAGGAGAACTCACTTAACTTTTCCAAGCCTCAGTTTGCACATCTGTACAATGGGTATGAAGATGTGATTATATAATTATACCAGGGCACATGCCAGAAGTGCTTACTCTATGATAGTCATGTGGCGTAATACTTTATATGTAGGATATTCTTTAATCTCACCCCCAACCGTCTTCCTAAACTGGCACTAGTATTATCTCCATTTTATAAATGAAGAAACAGATTCAGAGGTAGAGCAACTTCTCCAGGGTTACTCAGCGAATCAGGATTCCCTGCCTTTAAGATTCCAAGATTTTCACCCCTGCACTATACTGTTGGCAAGGATAGCATTTCCTCATCAAGTTGTAAGAATTAAATACGCTCTCTGTATAGAAGCATCCAGTACAGTACTCACCACACATCAAAGGCGCAACAAATGGAAATCACTTTATTTTCCTCCTGGGTCAGGACTCTCCATGCCTCACATCAGGGGAGTACGCTGCCCCTCCCCTAAAGACAGAATTCACACTCTGGACTGCAGCATCTCAACAACTCACTCTATTCATGGCTGCGTGGGGCTTTAACCATGCCACTTCTCTACTCTATAGTCAACTGTGCCCCCCCCCCCCAGACCTGCCACATTAACTTTAGGCTCTCTAGCCTATCTCTACATGCACACCAGTCCAAACCTTGCAATGGAAATAGCATGGGCTCTGGGTCCATCAAACCTGAGTTCAAGTCCTAGTTCTGCAATAATTAGCCATGTGACTGTGGGCGACCTCTTACATTTTCTGCATCTGAGCTTCTTTACCTATAAAATGGGACTTGTGAGCACCATCTCCTGGGGTTGCTGTGAGCATGGGATGACTGGTGGGGTGTGAGCAGCATCTCCTGGGGTTGCTGTGAGGATGGGATGACTGGTGGGGTGTGAGCACCATCTCCTGGGGTTGCTGTGAGGGTGAGATGACTGGTGGGGTGTGAGCAGCATCTCCTGGGGTTGCTGTGAGCATGGGATGACTGGTGGGGTGTGAGCACCATCTCCTGGGGTTGCTGTGAGGATGGGATGACTGGTGGGCGTAACAGGCTCATCTGTCCATGTGGACTCCAACAGCTTGGGGGCTCCTCTCTCTATCCTCTGTCCTCCAAAACATGAGCACGCCAGAAACCTAAAGGGACCCGTGTCCTATTTCAGAAACTGCTGTCTCCTGGTCTACCAGCCTGCGCGCTCCACAATGCCCCTGCAAACCGGCCCACTCACCCTGAGTGCAAGGAGGCTGCATGAGGAGAAGGAATTGTCTTTCCTCCCAGTGAGGAATAATACTTTGGAGAGAAACCATCAGCTATGTCCTTCGTGGACTTCACGCAGCACCTTCCACCACTTTCATTTCCACTGACATCTGAAACTTCAAAACTGTTGTGGACCAAAGGCATTGTAATCCCCTCAGAGGGAAGGAGGCCAGAGTTTTATGCAAAATGTAATTGCACAGCGAGGCCCCGAAGAGGCTCAGGTTTAGCTTTGGATTTTTCTAAGGTGGTTTTATGACTGGCAGGAGGTGATGGGGGAAGTTGGCCACCTTCCCAGGGCCTGGCAGCTGATATGCCAAACGGTCTTTTCTTCAAGGGCCCTGAATGCTCTTCCCGCCTGGAGAGCAGACGCCATCCCTCCTGCCCTCAACCTTCTCAGCCTGTCCTTTCGCATCCCGGAGCTCAGTCTCTGGCCACCTCTGGCACCGGCGTCCTCAGCAGCGTGAAGCCGGGGGAGAGGAACAGATTTCAGACACCCACTTTGGTTCTGAAGCAAAAGCAGTTCTCTCCCCATGCTCACTGCTCCGCAGAACACAGAACAAACTGTTTTAAACACAGAGCGAGGGAGGTGGGGAGGTGTGGGATTCTGGGTGCCTGCTCTCGACTCTGTTTCAGTCCCACAAGGCTGAGGGCTGACTCTAATGTTCTAGAATGTTCCAGAGCTTGACTGAGTCCTCAGGATGAGACCTGAGTCCATGGGTATCAAAGCCTGATGTTTAATAGAGTCTAATACCAACTCTCACTCTCATTCACAAAAGGCTATAAAGGATACCCACACCCATTAGCTCTGATTCTAACTCCCCAAGACATGAGGTATTACAAGTGGCTGTAACACTCATGGATGGCATTTCGCACAGACGCAGGAGGGGAGGGTAAGTGGTTTCCCTAAAATCCACATGGCCCCCTGATGACAAGAGCTCATTTGTTGCAAAATGCCATCCAGTGTTTCCTTACACACGCCAGGGGCTCTCGTTCCCGGCTGCACAGGAGAATCACTTGGTAAATTATCTGAAAATGCCAACGCTTGTGCCCGATGCCAGTCCACTGGAAACCAAACCTCTGTGACCTGAGTATAGAAACTCCAACACTGATCTGTTTGTTTTCCTCTGTCTCGTATCGGTGGCAGGATGGCAGGTCTTCAAAGCCTTGCACAGTGTCTGACACACCGCAGGGGCCCAGTAAATATTTGGTGAGGAAGTGAATGAGCAGGAAGCTCATCCCCCAGAAGGAATCATGGGAGAACCTGTCATTGTTGTCAACCCTGCTCCTATCTCTGTAGCTTATTTTCCTTCCGTCTGCCGGGCTGGGTACCAAGAAAAAGGAGAATGATGCAGGTGACCCAGCGAAGACCAAGAGGGCCTCCTTGGGAACTGTCTTTATCCCGTCGGAGGACTGACTTGGTGAGCCCTGATATGCTTTCTGCCTCTCTTACTATGTATCAGCTGAGCTTATAAACATATTTTGTTTCCATTTCCATGGATGAGATAAAAAGTAAAAAGTAAAGATATCAAACTTGATAAGCTTGAGGATTCAGATAAATGGCATTCTCACAAACATATAAGCTGAATTTGTCCTACCAAAGGAGTTCTATCCCATAGTTACCCATCCTCCTCCTCCTCATCTTCCAACACCACCATCATCACCGTCCCCCACCATCATCATCATCCATCACCACATCCATCCATCCTCCTCCTCATCATCATCACCCTCACCACCTTCATCACTGTCCCCCACCATCATCGTCATCCATCACCACATCCATCCATCCATCCTCCTCATCATCATCACCCTCACCACCTTCATCACTGTCCCCCACCGTCATCGTCATCCATCACCACATCCATCTATCCTCCTCCTCATCATCATCACCATCACCACCGTCATCACTGTCCCCCGTTATCATCACCCGTCACCACATCCATCCATCCTCCTCCTCCTACTCATCATCACTACCACCATCATCATCACCATCACCACCATCATCACTGTCCCCCACCATCATCATTATCCATCACTACATCCATCTATCCTCCTCCTCATCATCATCACCATCACCACCTTCATCACTGTCCCCCACCGTCATCATCACCCATCACCACATCCATCCATCCTCCTTCTCCTACTCATCACCACCACCATCATCATCACCATTCCCCATCATCATCACTGTCCCTCACCATCATCATTATCCATCACCACATCCATCCATCCTCCTCCTCCGACTCCTCATCACCACCACCATCATCATCACCATCACCACCATCATCACTGTCCCCTACCATCATCATTATCCATCACCACATCCATCCATCCTCCTCCTCCTCATCATCACCATCACCACCATCATCACTGTCCCCCACCGTCATCATCACCCATCACCACATCCATCCATCCTCCTCCTCATCATCATCGTCATCACCACCATCAGCACAGTTATCATCACAGCTAACACTTTGGGGCATATCCAATATGTAGTACAATGTAGCACACAGTAAGAGGTCTTATTATTATCCTTCAGAGAATGTAACTTGCCCAAACTCACATAGCTAGTACTTGGCAGGGCCAGGATTTGAGATCAGGCAACCTAAATCTAGAATCTGGATGCTTAACTGCTGACTGGGAAAATGATTTCAGGTGCTCAAACAGGAAACAGAATGCATGTGCACGTGTGTGTGTGTGTGTGTGTGTGTGTGTGTGTGTGTGTGTTGAACAACCACCACTCAATCTTTCTTTAGGAACCCAACCAGCAAAGAAAATACCCCAGAAATGGGAATCAATGTCAAAGATCTCACCTCAGTCAGCGATCTGTTATGTAGGAGATGGGGGCTGGGAGGGGAAATCATACTCAGGTGCCATTTCCCAAAAGCACATCATCAGCTCCATCATCCACAAACACAGCATTTCATCCCAAAAACCTCCACTTGTTGGACCATTTACCATTTAATAATGACTTGTGTTCCAGCCTTCACTCTCCTTCTATCAAGAAAGAAGGGCCTCTTCCCACATTTACTGCTGCAGCTAACTGCCATTCAAGCTCAGAGGTGTGTGTTCCTTCTTCGTTAACCACAGGTTTCTTTCTTTCTCCTTCCCCTGTTACACCTGCTCACATTCAGACCGCCGGCAGTTCTCTCCCGAGCTAGAGTCCCTGTCCCAGCTGCACCCCTCCCTCACCCACCTTCCACACTACTCATGGAGCTCTTTTTCACATTCTCATTGAAGTATTGTGTCCCCTGCTTAAGTATTTTCAGCAGCAACTACAACCTTCAGGAAAAAGTAGAAAAATATACACCAACCCCATCTCAGCCCGGATTCACATGTCTGGGGCTCTGCATCTACCTCCGTACCTGAGAGAAATCAGGTACTCCATAAATATGTATCGAATTGAATTACTGAGTCATCTAATGAAGCCGACTAAATGTGTGCTTGGCAGGAAAACCAAAGGAAGCCTTCATATATTCCTCTGTCCATCATTTCCTCAAACACATCAGCCCCATCACCATAAACACAGAATTTCACTCCAAGCAATCTCCACCCTTCGGATCATTTTATGATGTATGTTCTATCCCCCAGTTAGCTTCTCTCAGGAGCAAATCCACTAGCGTTCTCCCAAAACAGCCTGCTGCCACTTTGCTCTGCTCTCTCCTCTTGTTTCTTCAAATGAGCAGTTGAATCTTAAGTTTCTGGTGACTGCTGGGCTCACAGGTGGGGTAGCTATCCAAGGCGGCTGGAGTGCTCTGAATCAGAGACCCGGAGAGGCACACCGGTCTTACGTCAGAGTCTGCGCACTAGTCTCTCAGGACAGAACAGAGGGGATGGGTAGTAAGGTAAATTCTAAGAAGAGCATGACAATTTAGGGATCAAGGAACAGAGCCGTGCGGAGCCAACAAGCTTCAACCACATTCGAGCCTGGGATTCTAACACAGCATCTGTTGGCCACATGTGACTATTTAAATAAACTTGAAAGCAGTAACTACAATGAAATATTTGGTTTTCTCAATCACACTAGCCACATTCCGAGGGCTCGACAGTCTTTAAACTTTGAAGCTGATGCTCTCCCACCCCTGCCAGTCTCATGCCTAAAGATGCCAACTCCGTTGGTCTGGGACAGGGTCCAGGATTTCTTAAAAAAATTCTCCGGGTGAGTATAACGTGCAAGCAGGGTGGAAAACACTGATCTAAGCCTCCAGCATCCAACCCTGTAGCTGTGCGTCATCTCGCTTGGGGGATTTGTCATGCTTACAGATTTCTAGGCTCCACGCCACCCCCACCGAGTCAGAACCTCCATTAAGGAGCCCCGGAAATGGTATTTTCCCCAGAATACGCTGATGGACAGCAGAGTGTGGTACAGCTAAGTCCAGCTTCCCCATTTGCTAGGTGAGGCCCCTGAGGCCCCAGCTCCCTGATGACTTGCTTGAAATCAGCAGTCTTGCCCTGGCCGGTTGGCTCAGCGGTAGAGCGTCGGCCTGGCGTGCGGGGGACCCGGGTTTGATTCCCGGCCAGGGCACATAGGAGAAGCGCCCATCTGCTTCTCCACCCCTCCCCCTCTCTTTCCTCTCTGTCTCTCTCTTCCCCTCCCGCAGCGAAGCTCCATTGGAGCAAAGATGGCCCGGGCGCTGGGGATGGCTCCTTGGCCTCTGCCCCAGGTGCTAGAGTGGCTCTGGTCGCGGCAGAGCGACGCCCTGGAGGGGCAGAGCATCGCCCCCTGGTGGACAAGAGCTTCGCCCCTGGTGGGCGTGCCGGGTGGATCCCGGTTGGGCCATGCGGGAGTCTGTCTGACTGTCTCTCCCCATTTCCAGCTTCAGAAAAATACAAAAAAAAAAGAGAAATTAGCGGTCTTGCACAGTCACGGGGCCTCTGGCCGCCTGATTTGGCGCTCGCTCTGCTGTGTCCTGACGCCATCAGGTATGAGATGTTGTCTACAAGGAACAGGGCTCTGTAGGAGGCACACAGGCTCTGCTGACAGCCCACAGGACATCCCATCCTTACCGTGAGTGAGCAATTGAACTTATGCCTCTGTTTCCCCATCTGAAAAATCCATATAATAGTAACAGTCACCACCTTACGGGGTCCCTGTGTGTGTTTTCAGAGATGACGCGCACACAGCACTTGGCAGATGGGAGGCGCTGGGTCAGGCTGAGCAGATGTTAATAGCGGTGATGGTGGGAGCCCTGACCCAAGTGCCACACCCATCATGGACGTTTTACTGTCCCACTTCTACTTATCCCTCCCTTTCTGAATTGCCAGCACCTTTGTCTTTCGTTCCCTTCCCTCAGCCCTGACTTGTGTGTGACTGTGCAGTTGTTCAGAGGCACACATCTCGCCTGCCCCACAGCCTCGGATTTTGGAGGGCAGGGCTCCTGCCCTTCTAAGTCTCCCTCTACACCTTGCATGGCACCAGGCCACTGCCTTGGGAGTGAAGCTAGAGTAGCACTCTGGGTCTGCCAGGCTGCCAGTGGGCAGGAAGGGAGCCTACTGCTTTATGTCTTTGAGTGAGCCCGCTGGATGTGCTGCTCTAGAAAGAAACATTTATCTCCTGATTGCCTTTCATTCATTCAGTGAATCCAGCAAACTCCGGTTATCAGCCAGGCATTGTTGGGGGAAGTGAATTTAGGAAAGAAGGCTACTGAAAGATGCCTGCTTTTATGAAGTTTCCATTCTTATGGGAGTGAGACAGACAAGGAAGAAGGAAATCAATCCCTGGACTAGTTTCCAGGAAAGCAGGTGATGTAATAGTTCAGGAAGGGGGAGGAGAGCAGAGGAGCTCCACTTTAGACCATCAGGTCGGTGGCACTGGTGCTAATCAGAAGAACGCCAAGGAAAAGTCCGCCAGGAAAAGTCAAGGGGTGGGGTGTGAGTACGGAGAGCCATTCACGCAGACGGAACAGCATGTGCAAAGGCAGGAGAGGGGTTAGCAAGTTCAGGGAACAGAAGGAAGGTCAGAACAGCTGGCATTTAAAGGAAAGTGTTGAGTCCTGGTTGGGTAGCTCAGTTGGTTAGAGCATCATCCCAATACACCGAAGTTGTGGGTTAAATCCCTGGTCAGGGCACATAACAAAAATCAACCAATGAATGCATAAATGAGTGGAACAACAATTAGATGTTTCTCTCTCTCTCTCTCTCTCTCTCTCTCTCTCTCCACTCTCTCTCTTAAATCAATTAATAAGTAGAAATTTTAAAAAATAAAGGAGAGTGGTGAGAGATGAGTTAGAACAGCAAACAGCAAGTGTCCCGTAGATCACGGAAAGGAGCCTGGATTTAATTTCTAGGTCAGCTTTATTCCAGACAACTCCTGTGTTAAATGCAGCATTAGTTAAATGCAGGGGAGCTGGGACAGGCTGGGGTTTCCTGTGCGCCAGCCCTCTTCCCTTCGGAATTCAGATCTAGGCCCACAGGGCAGCCTCCACTGAAGAGATTGTAAAGCCAGTAACCTGTGGCTATGTCACACAGTCCATTGGTAACCTAAACTCAAATACCAAGGCTGGAGCTCCCATGTCTACCCGGGCTTCCAGGACTTGTCTCAGTTCATTATCCAGATCCAAGCTCTCCCTGTAGCGAGCAATACAACGCTGGAGGGGAGAGTGCACAAATGCATGGCGAGATGTATTTCTTGATTTCAGATGCAACTAGTTTAGGACAGCGCAACATCCTCTCCATTCATCAGAGCCACATGATGATTGATGCTCTCGGCCCCAGCTCAGCTTTCTGGATCATTAGCAGAGCTGGACAAGGAGGAACGCCTGCTGAGATTCAGGCCCTTATTTCTATGCAAGGACACAGCAAAGGCGGAAGCCGGCTTCCCCCAAGTGCTCTGTCAACCGGCAGGTGAGC
The DNA here is from genome assembly GCF_036850995.1 of Saccopteryx leptura. Taxonomy (NCBI): domain Eukaryota; kingdom Metazoa; phylum Chordata; class Mammalia; order Chiroptera; family Emballonuridae; genus Saccopteryx; species Saccopteryx leptura. The sequence goes on along the minus strand of NC_089506.1, from coordinate 206,318,143 downwards.
ATCTGACTTAAGGCTTCCAAACATGGTCATTAGCAATTACAGATTGCCTGAGGCTACATAGGAGAATCATTTTGTTGTTGTAATGATTTCTTTTGTTGCTGTTTTTTTTTTCTTTTGCCAGTCCTAACTGACTAAACCATTGGCCTTGCTCTGTGCACCTGAAGCCATCCCCCGCCCCATGTATTTTCTTAGAAAAGCATCAACTTCCTTGAGCTACATCATAGGCATTCATTATTCTGATCACTGATCATCCTTTCTTCCTTTACTGATAACAGTGAATTTCCACTGAAAGCCATCCTTTCCCCTCTCTCGGTCAAGCCAGTTGGCTCATCCAATCCCCACAACGTCAGCAATTTGTCCATTCAGACTGACTCCCAGGATGTGTGGAGAAAGCAACTAGGAAAAGACAGTTTCTCTTTGTTAGACTTGAATCTGGAAGGACATTTGGCTAGAATTTTTGGTAGCCATCCTGCCACGACCATACACCATCCTGAGGAGGAAACCATCAGCACCGAAGGTAATGCTGAAAGATGGTCAGTTAGGAAGTTCTAACATCTTTGTCGAGCACCTTGTTCAAGCCACACCTGAAGCCAAATACCTATGCGGTCATTGAAAGTCCCAATTAATTATCTTTTTTTGTTGTTGTTAATTTGGATTAGCATCTCTGTCACTAGCAACCAAAGATTCCTGGTGCCACTTTGGCTAGAAAAGAAGAGAGAGTATAACCTGATTCATTCCTCACTCATCTTCCAAACTTAGATCAGAAGAATTAAAATCACAGAGTGATACATTTCTATGCACCATCCTTCTATTGTCTTACCCGTCCTCTCCCCACCCCCTCCACCGAGCAGCTGCCTCTCCCCACGTTATCTCCCCCTTCCCTGCACGAGCTCTTTCTCTTTTTTTTTTCATTGTTGATTTTTCTTGAAAATGCTGCTGAGATTGGTTTCCTCTCAGAGAGTCTGACAGACACAGTCGCCATGACCCAGATGAAAGACATGACAAGTTGCCACCAATAATAATCATTTGTCATTAAGATGTCCCAGCGAGGAGAAAAAGCCAGCAGGGCCTGTTCATCAAGTCTCTGTCTCTGGCTGTCACACAGAGGGGCAGCTTTATTTTTGGCAAAAGGAGAGTCTTGGGCATTCCCATAACATTTGCGAGGGACAGGCTCCGGTGGTAAACATTATAATAGAAGTGTCCTCTTCAAAAATGCCCCACTGTTCTCTAAGAAATGTCCACAGACAGGTCTGGGAGCTGAGCCTGTGAAGGAAGCTGCTTCTCCCTTTGGGAGTCTGTACGCTCATGTTATTAAAGGCCCAGACATTGGTGCCAAACGGACAGAGGGTCGAGCCTTGGTTCTACCTCTTACTAATGGCAGAATCTTGGGCAAAATCCTTAATACCTTTGAGACACCCATTTTCTCATTTTTAAAGTGGGGAGGACGTTAGTCCCTACTTTAAGGAGGTTGCTGTGATTGCAGTAATGCATGGATTGATCTCAGCACATACCAAGAGCTTGAGCAACGGGAGCTGGGATTACTGTGGCTGTTGTTACCTTGAAAGAATTAACCACGACAACAGTGAAACCCAAAACACTACAGCCCACCCGCTCAGCATCAATGCAAACAAGCAGTTCCCCTGTGGCTCTTTTCCACGCGTTTCCTAAACATCCTAATAACCATGTCACCGCCTCTCCAAAGGAGCGTTCACTGTGCATCAGGCACGAGCTGAGAGCAGGGTGACAATTCAGCCTGGTGTTAAAGCTGAGAGTCCTGTGTCCCCGGAACCGCTTTAGTGCCGAGCAAATCAGTAATACTCTTCAGTCATGCACAGAGCTTGAAGTGCATTTAATCCTCACACTGACCTTCCAGGGAAGCATTTCTGTTCCCATGTTACAGTCGAGGAAGTTGAGGCTTCTAGGGACGTGGTTCATTACCTTAATAAATCCAGGATGCACTGGGGGACCCTGTTCCACAGCAGACCCCATCCAGTGGGGGCAGGCTGGAGCATTGCCAACAAGCTCCCAGGTGGCACCCATATGCTGGTCCAGGGACCAAGTTCTGTGGAGCAAGCACGTTGGACAGGCTCACGGGGCATGCTCAAGGTCATGCACGGCATTTGGCTGAGCAGAGGTTCAGAACTTGGGGTCTGACCCCACAGCAGTCTTCAGCCATGATGCCAGGGAGGGGGGCGGGCTCCTTCTCCAGGGAGGACTGGGGAGTGACACAGTGTCTGCTGTCTGACATCCTCACCTCTGTGTGTTTCCATCAGGCCTCCCCGGCTGCGACAGTCGCATGTCACAGCAGCCGCATGTCACAGCCTGTCAGTCCTGTCGTCTCACCCAACAGAGTGCTTTCAGGAGAGGCTGAGTCAGAATGCACTGCACCAAGTGGAAGGGAGGGAAGAGGGGGTGCTGGGGTGAGCACCCCACTCCCAGGAGGAAGCCAGTGCCACCCAGGAACCCAGCGAGTTCGGGGAGGTCACCCATCATTCAGAAGGTGCCCACGCCCATCTGTCTGCTGAGGAATGATTCCACAGGGAGCGAAGCCACCTTCTCTCTGCGTGCAGGCCTTGCTGCTTTCAAATTTGAGGGAGCCGCTGAGTCCCTCCGAGCTGCTGTGTTTTCATCTTTGACACGAACCTAGTGGGCCTCTGGTTACCTGGAGGCGCTGGGCATCAGTGAGGGGGGGCTGCACAGAGCTCCATGAACTGCAGAGTGGGGGCCGATGTGCCAGCTCTTTGGCTACAATGAACACTGCTGCCTCCTCTCTCTCCTTCTCCCCACCCCCCTCCACGGTGCTCCCAGCACACAGTCCAGGCCTCCACTGTGGATCTCATCACCGGGTATTCTCAGTGCCTATTTAAATATCTGTCTCGGTGCGGCTAGATTAGTGCTAATTCACCTCGGCAGCAACAGCACCCGGTCTAGCTCCCAGGACCTGATGGGGCCCAGCGCGGGCTAGCTGATGGTGCAAATAAGCAAAGGGAGCCCTGGCCGGTTGGCTCAGAGGTAGAGCGTCGGCCTAGCGTGCGGAGGACCCGGGTTCGATTCCCGGCCAGGGCACATAGGAGAAGCGCCCATTTGCTTCTCCACCCCTCCGCCGCGCTTTCCTCTCTGTCTCTCTCTTCCCCTCCCGCAGCCAAGGCTCCATTGGAGCAAAGATGGCCCGGGCGCTGGGCATGGCTCTGTGGCCTCTGCCTCAGGCGCTAGAGTGGCTCTGGTCGCAATATGGCGACGCCCAGGATGGGCAGAGCATCGCCCCCTGGGGGGCAGAGCACAGCCCCTGGTGGGCGTGCCGGGTGGATCCCGGTCGGGCGCATGTGGGAGTCTGTCTGACTGTCTCGCCCTGTTTCCAGCTTCAGAAAAAAGAAAAAAAATAAAAAAATAAAAAAAATAAAAATAAAAAAAAAAAATAAGCAAAGGGATGGATGGATGAAAGAACGAATGGATGGATGGATGGACGGACGGATGGATGGATGGATGGACGGACGGATGACTGAAGTGGCCTGTAGGTACAACAGTATGAAGGAACAAATGACAGACTGTTCAGCGAGAGTGGCTGAGTCAGGGGCGCATCCATGGAGCCAGGAAGGTGGGGTACAGTGAGTGCTGCGTGAACGGGATGTGAGGCGCAGGGAACCGCGAGGCAAATCTGAGTGTCTGAAACCCAGGAACCCTGTGCTACCCGAACTTTCGGATCTGAAGGCCGGAAACAGATACACGACTTTCAGGGTGAGGAGGCCGGTATTCCTTGCTGTCTGAACTCTTGCTACTTACTCTCCAGAACTCAGGAACCAAACACAGATTCAGACACAAATGGGATCCCTCCCGACCCGAACGCAGGAATGGGACAGACTCCATCCTTCTGTGTCCACGCTGCTGTCAGCATTGACTCAGGGCTCTCATGAGCACAGGATGCTCTGTTTCCCTTACCCAAACTCTACGCCCCTCCCTATCAGCTCTCTGGCCTTCCCCTCCCGGTTACACAGCCACAGCGCAGGAGCCGAACGCAGAAGACCACGCCCTGTTAGGAGTCGATTGCTATGGCACATCCGGAACAGGCCACTCCACAGACAAAGCAGATGAGTGGTTGCCGGGAGCTGGAGGTGAGAGGAGTGGGAGGGACTGCTAACGGGTTTGGGGTTTCCGTCTGGGGTTCTGGAAATAGAGAGTGGTTGCATCACATTGTGGAGGGACTTCACGTCACTGAATTGCACACGTTTAATACGATTTACAGTGGCAAACCTTAAGTGTATTTTATCAGGATAAAAAGACAAAGACTAAATACATAAAGCAAGCCGGGCCTACAGCGGAGGCTGGATGCTTCATCTAGCTTCCCCCAGCCTTGCAGCCCCCGCGGTGGGAAGGGGGCCCGTAGGGAGCCCTCGGACCTCGGACCTTGCAGTCACTCGGGGCACTGACCCAGCTGGAAGGAAGAAGTCCTGGGGGCCTGTAGGAGCCCAAGTCATGCATATCTCCCTGCTCCTCCCAGGGATCTGAAGTCCCTGAGCAGCCTTGCAGTCATCAGTTATCCCCTGACCTCGCAGAGCCTGTATCTTGAGTGGCTATGACAACAGTGTCCTCTAGACAGGGCTCCCAGGCAGGCATGGCCCTGCCTGCGCTTTCACACGCTCAAACAGGACGGCGCAATTGCTTGGCCAGAGCACAGCCCCAGCAGAACCACCACGGAAAGAGAGCTGGCGCAGGAGAAGGAAGACACCCAGGTTCAGGGATGAGACACATCGGCGCTCAAGCCTCCGTCCTGCCCTGTACTAGCTGCACGGCCTTGAGAAACTGACTCAACATCATTAAGCCTCCGTTTCCTCCGCTATGAGACAGAGAAAAGCAATCACCACCTATCTCATGGATCGTATGAGCTCATGTACACAAACCTGTCAGGACTGTGCCTGACCCACCGTGGCTACTACCGACTGATTCTTACACGTCATTTGCTTTTTCCACCTTATCTCACTTAATCATTAGTGCAATCCCGTGGAGTAGGCAGTATTGATGTCTAAGTGAGTTCATCTGAATTTTGTTGTATTTCAAAGCCCTCTTGCCACCCTGGGCAATGGGTGCCCCTTTCTTCATCATTCTTAACCTGTTTGTTCCCTTTCCTGGCCCCAACGCCTGCTCCTGCTGCAGACATTCTAATGTGGCCCGAAGCTCGCCCCTTCCTCAGCACTGCACTGGGCATGGTCGGCTTCTCCCTCCGGAAGTAATGTCTCCAAAGCAGAAGTATGAGTCCTAACCTAACGCCAAGAAATTCAGCAAGCTAATCTGCCTCATTCTACTTGAACATAGTATTCCGTTCGCTAATCACTTCCCCGTGAATCTCAAGAGATTCTGCAGCTTCCTCTAACTGTGTTGACAGAGGTGTCGTAGGAGCTTCCAATTGATTGATCTCTCATACTCTCAGAGACTGGTTGACCAAACAGCCAGCAAGCCTGCTGGCCCTTTGAATAGGGCTACACTAAACGTTCACATGTGCATCTGTTTGTGTGTGTGTGTGCTCCCATACATCAAAAAGTTAACATTTGTTTGTTCTTTCCAGCAAATTTTAAGCCGAGATGCACTTGAAGCTCGAAGAAAGAGGATGAACTCATAGTGACTGAAGTTCCCCGTCACAACTGAACTCAGAACATCAATTAGGAGCGTAAACAAGGGGTCTGGGAAGGGAGAGGTTTTTAAAAGAAAAATTGATGGCTTGAGTGTTTTCTGAGACGTGACATAAAAGGGAAAATTGAATGTCAGCCTCTGAAAAGGATCCCAAATTACTATTTAAGGGAGAAAAATACAGATGACAAGGGTCCTGCCCAGCTTGGGGACTCCCAGCAGCAGCAGCACTCAGGGCTAGCCTCAGGCAGGGGCCCAAGCCAGCTGACTGCTCCCAGCTCGGGGTGTGTCCTCCCTGTGTACCTGAACACAGAAGGGACATCTTCAGGGCCTCACAGGCAAGGGGAGCCTGACACGCCACCTGCTCACCGTCCAGCCCCCAGGATGCCCTCACCCTCATACACTTCATGTTTGTTTCAACCCTGCTGAAGCCACGGGAAACTGGCAGATGGCTCTCTTTCTTCCCATTTTATACAAGGGAATCTGAGGCAGGAATGTGGGGAAGGGTGGAGAATAGCAGGAGAGAAGGCGGGTCCAAGGGTAGGTCCATGCCGTCTACTCATTACGTAGAGTACCACTGAATCTGGTTCCAAAGCACTTAACACCTTTACGTTCCAAACAATTCACATGATTTACTTACCATGTTTATTGTTTCCTGTCTGTCCCTGATGGAATAAGAGGGATATTTTGTTTGTTCATTGATGTATTCTAAGTATTTGTAACAGAGCCTGCTGTATAATGGATCTTAATGCATATATTTGTGAAGCTGAATCGAACCTATTTAAGTTGTTGTTGGAAGGAAGGGAGAGAGTCAGGGAAGGAGAGAGGAAGGGAGAAAGACAGAGAGGGAGGAAGGAAGGAAGAAATGAAAGAAGGGAGGGAGGGAGGGAAGGAAGGAAGATGAAGAGACAGAAAAGGAATGAAAAGAAGAAATAAGGAGGTAAGGTTTTCTACAGCGGATGAAAATACTCTACTGAAGAATTTTAAGTAGAGATATGACACAACCAGATTTTTTTTTTCCTGGAAGGACCACCGGCTAGTGCACATCAGCTGAAGAGGGGACAGTGAAGGCAGGAAGAGTGGGTCAAGAGGCCACAGGTGCAATCTGAGAGAAGGGGAAAGGCCTGAATTTGGACAGTGGCAATAGAGACTAAGAAGAGGACAAATATTCCATAGATGATTAGCAGATCGATTCTATTGGCTCTGGCAACAACTGGTGGGGCTGGAAGGGTTTCGGGTTGTGGAGGGGGCGAGAATGGCCAGATGTCACCTACAAAGGTGGAGAACAGGTGAGGAACCTTGTTTTCTTCCTTCACTTGCATCCCTGGCACCTAACACGTACTTCACATGCAGAGGTGGCTCAGTAAATGTTTGTTCAATGTGTTTTAAATTTTCTTAAATGTTTGTTTACTGATTTTATCAAGGGAGGAGGTGGGGGGCACATCAATCTGTCCCTGTATGTGCCCTGACCGGGGATCAAACAAGCAAGCTCTCAGCTTCCGGAGGACGCTCTAACCAGCCGAGCTAGCCCAGCAGGTAGCAGGATGTGCAGGCTTGAAGATCAGGAAAGAAGACAAGGCTGAAGTGTGAGCATTGAGTTGTCCACGTGCCAGGGGTTGGACAGCTGTAGACATCTCTTAACATCTGCAGAGTGAGGAGAGCCTTGAGGACTTTAGGGAAACATCAGACGGCATGGTCTAGCAGGAGGAGAGACACAGGAAGAGGAGACAGAGAAGGCCTGCAGGACAGGGACAAGGAGAAAGGAGGGGAGCATGACGTCTTAGGAGCCAGAAGGCGTGGAGACCCGGAGATGGAGGAAGGGTGGGAGGTGCCTGAAGTGTCCAGGAGGACAGGCGGAAAGGGGCTGCTGCCCAGGGCAGGGAGAGGGTCCCCGGGGTGGAAAGGGGCTGCTGCCCAGGGCAGTGAGAGGGTCCCCGGGACGGAAAGGGGCTGCTGCCCAGGGCAGGGAGAGGGTCCCCGGGGCGGAAAGGGGCTGCTGCCCAGGGCAGTGAGAGGGTCCCCGGGGCGGAAAGGGGCTGCCCAGGGCAGTGAGAGGGTCCCCGGGGCGGAAAGGGGCTGCTGCCCAGGGCGGTGAGAGGGTCCCCGGGGCGGAAAGGGGCTGCCCAGGGCAGTGAGAGGGTCCCCGGGGCTTTCATCTGAGTGCGAGGCACAGAATCCACACCTCCGTGGTCCAGAGCAGCGAAGCAGGCACGAAACGTGAAGCAGAGGGTGGAGGAAGACCCAAACTTGAACCAAGCGATGCTTCCTTTCCAACTCAAAGACACTCCGATGCAGGGAGAAGAATCCCTCCGCTGCTGGGACCAGACTGCGGCCGGCTGGCTCCTCCCCACCCGCTCCTCCCCCGCCCACTAGATCCTCTACAATCTTTCCTCCCGCGATGGACCGAGAAGCACGTGCAAGAAAACACAGGATGTCCTAAAACAAGTCCCTCCGTGCTCAAGGACAATGCGGGAAGCGTCTTTCTTTTCGTTTCATTCCAAAATGTATGCTTGCAATACTCCTCAGTGTGGGAGAAAGGGGTTGCTAAGTTCTTCACTGTGGACAACCCTTGCCCTTTGCAGAGAAAATACAAAACCTCACTGTGTTCTGCTCCCAGGAACGTAAACGAAGTCAAGGTTGAACGTGGTCAGCTGCTCGGGAGCCTCGCAGGCGCCCCCCTGGGAGCCGAGGCCGCTCTCAGCAGCGCACAGGCCCCGCACCACCCTCCTGCTGCCGACCCGGTGGGGGCTGCCGCCTCCCTCCCTTTGAACAGGGCAGAGGAAACCGGACACCTCGGGGCCTCTGAACACTCCGCTCATGAACAGCCCACTCGCATGCCTCTTTTTCTAACGCTCACGTGAGCCGGGGATTGGACAATTCTGGCATGGAAACCCAACTCTCTTCATTTCTTACTTTTAATCCCTTGCCAACAAAACGTTCAGGCTACAAATTAGAAACGAAGAAGCACCGCAGATCCTGAGGAAAGCTGAGAATTTAATGAGCCTTTTGCCTTTAAATGACTCTATCTGCCCAAAACTCAAATTCTCTCTGCGCTCCGATGACATGCGTGGATGAAGCCAACCGGGTGGCAGGATGAGCCCCAGGATTCATTGGTAGTCTAAGTCCGCCCTTTCTCCGGCCGCCGCCGGTGCCTCGTGTCAACCAGGGCTGAGTGTGTAGCCGGCGTGGGAGACTCGCTCCCTGGTTCTGAGGCAAACAGTGACTGCAGCTGTGTGGCCGCCCTCACCTGCGATCCTGAGGTTCTCACAATGCAGGCTCTCTGGTTGGGACGTGGGGCAGTTTGGTACCATCCCTGCCGGCACTCCATAAATCCTTGCAGCCAGTGGCCTGAGTGAGGAGAGGGCTTCATCCTCCTGACACCTGAATTTCTCTCTTCTCCCGCGCTGACCACTCACTGTCAATGGCTCTCAGGACAGATGTCACAAGCAGCAGTGTCGCCTATAGGTGCCAGCAGGGTCAGGGCCTTGTCACCTCTGTGGGCTCATCTCAGACCACAAGCTACCTTGCTCTCTGCCCTTCCTCTGCAATGGCCTCTCAGCCACCTGTGCCCGCCACAGGGCCTTAGCTTGTGCTGCTCCATCTCCCTCCTTCTCAGTCCATTATACATCCTTGATTTCATGGCTGGGTCATTATTTTTTATGGGTCACTTTCCCCGACCTCTTTGATTAGGTCGATTTTCTCTGTTCTGTGCTCTTTCTGGTATTTGCTCAGCCCTTAATGTGGTTACCAATTAACATTTACTTACTGCAGTCCCCTCTCATACACAAGAAATATGTCCCAAGATCCCAGTGGACACCTAAAGCCACAGACAGTACCAGACTCCATAAACACTCTGTTTTTCCTATACAACTATATCCGTGATGCAGTTTAACTTATAAATTAGGCACAGCACTAAAAGAAGCAATTACAACAATTACTGTAATAAAAATTATGTGAATGTGGTCTCTCTGAAAACATCTGACTGAGCTGTACTCACCGTTCTGGTGCTGGTGTGAGGTGATATAACCCCCACGTGATGAGCTGAGGTACCACCCACAGGATGGCACGCAATTTAAACCTGACCGACTGTTTATTTCTGAAATTTTCCATTTCATGCTTTCAGACTGTGGTTGACCATGGGCAACTGAAACCACAGAACGTGAGCCCACAGCTGGGAGCTACAGTCTTGAGTGTGTGTCCCCCACTAGAACACACGCTTCCGTCGAGGCAGGAACTGGGTGTGGTGTTTCATTTTGTTTCTTCGCCTTTGTTTGACTAGTCACTACATCCCCAGCACTCCTCCCCCAGCACTCGGAGGAGCCTGACTCGGTTTTTGGTTTCGTTCTGGTTTCCTGGGATGAGGTCAGGAGTCATGCCCAAGTGTGTCAGCACACAGTAGGTCCTCAGGACACTGGGCATCGCCGAGGGCATTTTGTCCGGACTCCCTCTCCACCTCCAGCTTCAGCATGCCAAGAAGCACGGTAGTTCCACCTTTGTCAGAAATGCCCCACAGTGGGTGGATCAGGCTGACAAGTCTTGGCCAGACATGGGTACGGGTCCCTACCATGATTTCCAGGCCATTCCTTTAAGTTGCTTGTGTCATCCCTGAAAGGTTTTCTTGTTCAAGCTGGTGATCGAGATGCAAAATGATCTTTGCTGGAACCTCGGTTCCTGGCTACGGCCATGTGAACACCGAGGTCGGCGCCCGGCAAGTTCAGAGTAACAGGTCGACTTTGTTCACATGTGGCTCACGTCGAGGGCAGTAGTTTGAACAGAACCCACCATCCTGTGGATTTTGTTGTCTGTCTTTTTGTTCTCGTTGTATTTTGCTCAATTCATTTTCTAAATTTTTAAAACTCCTTTTACCAATAAGTAACATCATACCCATATATCAAGCAAAGATGAATAAAATCTCTGATTCTCGAGGGTTCTGTATGAGTCCGGTTTATGAGGTGTGTGTCATTTCATTGACCCATACAGAACCTTGGTTTCTTCATGGAATGATCTGCTTTACTAACTTCCTAGAACTATACAAAGTACAAGGTGTCAAGTATCACTTAACTGTGTTTTCCTTTAGCCAAAACATTCCATTATCCTCTTATTAATTCATCTCTGACCCAGGCGCAGTGCTGAAGGCTAGGATTCAGTGGTGAACAAAACCAGCCATGGAACTTGCACCCCCAGAGCTCATGTTCTCGATGGGGAAGCATTCATCAAACAGCCACGCGAATGCCACGTTGAGACTGACATCTGCATTTTAAAGGAAAGGTGTATGATGCTTCAAGAACACACAATGAAGGCAAATGTACAAGCTGGATGGTCAGAGACTCTCCTGAGGAAGGGATGCTGGAGTAGAAGTGACCCAGGTGAACAGGTTAGAAAAGGGGGCCTCTCATGAGAAGTGAGCTTTGTGTGCAAAGGCAAGAGGGTCTGAAAGGAATCCACTGAGGCAAGGGTGGGAGAGACCTGTTTTCTGCTTATAAGACATAGTTTTATACTTTTATACATAGAAAACAGGCTATTGCTTCTCTCTCACTTCTCAGTTGCTCGGCGACTTTTCTAGGAGGAAGACCACTGGGCACCAGACCCTAGTTTTACTAGTGGAGAAGATGAGCTAAGAGCCTGCCCACCATGCTCAGTTCACAAATGGTGGGTCCAGGATGGACCTGCAAGCCCAACATGGCTTTTGCTGCATGATAGCCACCATGCGGACCATGGGCCACCCAAAAGGACTGTGGTCTTTCACTTCTAAAAGCAGATACTGTGGTTTCCGTTAAGGATCCTCCTTTATCAAGTTTCCCCCAGTGAAACCCCAAGTCACCTTGAAGGATGTAATCAGGAACAAAATGTCCATCCATAGTTGTGCTCTGCTTATATTGAGCAGCCAGGGCAGCAGAGATGGAATAAATATGAACCCAGAGAGGCAGTTTCCTAGAGGAAAGGGGATTACTAGAATTATGTGATCATATCCTGCCTAGCGACAGGGCTGAAATTCCCATCCGAGGAAAGGGGTCAAGGAGAGGGGTAATCTCAGCTCTTCATTAATTGGGTGATTTCTCAGCCCAAATGATGACCAGTGTCAACTCTGAAGGGCTCGGTGGCTCAATGAGGTGCGCCCTGAACCTCTTTGAGCCTCACCTGACCACTGATTGTAGACGTGGGTGGGAGGAGAACATCACCCAGACCTCTTCCTGAAGGTTTCCAGCAACCACACTTGTAGGGTTCCAGAGTGTCACATGAGTCACCCTCGTGAGCAACACCTGCCAATGAATCCTCCTCAAAGGGCAGGTTGGCTCATTTTTTCATCTTTATGGTGTGCTTCTTTAGGCTCTATGGGGAAGGAGGGGTCGCGTTGGAGTGCATCAGATCCCACTGCTGTCTCCGACGTGGGTGACTTTGAGCAGACTGCTCAACGTCTCTGTGCCCTGGTTTCCTCCTCTATGAATGAAGATGACAACTACACCTTCTACATAGGAGACCTTGAGGAGTGAAGGTGGCAGTGATTTCAAAGCACTTGGCACACCAAGAATTCCCACTACAGTTAGTTTTTCCTGGAATTTCCATCATATGTTATCCACCCTGAACTGCTGTCAAACCAAACTGCTAGTTGCCAAGTTTATTATTGACTATCCCTCCCACCTATGAAAGACGCCACACACCCATGCATATACATGTAAACAACACACACACACACAAGCTCAGTCCCACTGTCCTAATTTACCCATGTCTCTTGGGGTGGCCCTGGTCCCACACACTTTATCTGTATAGTAGACCCAAAGTGTGGCACAGGAATCTGTATTTTTTAAAGCAGATTCAGAGTCACCGGGTCCTCAGAGTGGCCCTAGGATGGACTCCACAGGATGGAAACACCTTACTGAAACAACCATCAAGAGCTGGTGAGCTGGGAAAGAGTGGCTGCCCAGACACCATGTACTAGGCCCCCGTTGCCTACCTCAACTTTCGTACCAGATTGCAAGCTCCTTGAGAACAGAAATTAGAATTTGAATAGTTTCATACTTCTACCTTTCCCCAAGCCACATGTAGTAGGTGCTCAATAAATATCTAAACTGCCCGAACAGATTATATAAAGTCCACATGAGCACGGATGGCCTAGCTCACTGTTTTATCACCTGTGTGAGCATCCCGGAAGTATTCAAAAAAATATTTGTTGAATAAATTATTGAGGAATATAGAGGAGGTGTTATGTAAAATGCACAAAAAGAGAATTAATGGTAATTTATGTTGACACAGACGAATGTTTAACTTATGGCCCTTAGCCCACATTGTTACAATCCTCTTTCCATAAAGCCACTCAACACTGCAGGGAGCCTCCGATCGGTGTGGTCTGCCTCTGTGCTGCCCCATAAGCATTCGCTTCCATTCAGATGTTTGGCTTTGAGTGTCACAAGGATGAATAACCATCTGGACTAGAGAAATAGGCTGGACTTGCATTCATCTGCTGCCATGCCCTGAAAGCTGCTTCAGATGGTTCATGGCCCTTTTGAAAACATCTTCTCCAACTGCCTAAGAGACAAAATGGTGAGCTTCCTTGGCCTACCCCTGACCCACCCACCCACCAGCTCTCATCTCTGAACCTGACATTGTTTCTCTTCCTATTTCAAATCCTCATATGCCCTGCCCTGAAAATCCTCCAATAAGAGCTCATCATGGGCTTGCAGGTTCCATCTGATTCTGAAAATCAAGTTATGGCACTCCAGTTTTGGAAACCCTTCAATCTATTTGCAGAGCAAGCCTCGTTAGTATTTAAATATGCAACCCGAGCTCCTGTGTGTAATCTGTGAACTCCTCACCTGGGAGGATGAATTCTGGGAGTCCCGCTCCAATTTGTTATACAGGGTCCCCGCTGCGCTAAAGCGAGGAGCCCAGGGAGTCTACAGGGAATTGCGGATCGTGTTCCTGCAGTTTCCTTCTTTTAGTAATTAAAAAAGTAGTACATAGCAACAATCTTAAAGATCCATTAAAGGCACATAATTTCAACAACACCAACACTTTAAGGGGTAGGAGATGGCGTGGTTTCAGGATAGGGACCCGACTCTATTGGCTCAGGTAGGGGACAGTAGCATCTAATGGAACAGGCTATGAGCTTTGCATAGTGCTCTGCACACAGGAGGGGCTCAAAAAATAATGTCGCACAGCAAGTAGTCCATCCACATCAGTTGAATGAATAGTGAGTGAAATGCATCACAGCTACTGAGTTTATAACAACCCAGGAAAAAAGTTAAATAGAAAGTAAGATATAATTTTACAGGTGTGCCATGATCATTTCTATATTAGACAAATAATTAATATCCTATATAAAGTAATACAAGAAGGTTGTACATCATGAAATAAAACAGTGATTGTCCTGGGGTGGTGGCAGATGGATGCCTTTATTTCTTCTTCTTTTGTTTTTCTGTGTTTCTCGAATTTTCTATAATTAACCTCTGTTTCCTTTATAAAGGCAAAATCAATTAATTTTACTTTAAAAATAGATAGCCCAGATGGATGTGAGGAACATATCTGTTGGAATCAACTAGTCTAACACTTATTAATCATATGACCCGGGCCAAATATGAAACTTTCTTGGTCTCCATTTCTTGATTTATATATGAGAGATAATAACACCTACAATTCAGATGAGTTATTGTTATGGTTTTCATTTCCATGAGATGATGAATGCAAATTCAGCAGTCTAGTACCTAGTAGTTAGTAAACACCCAATAGATCCTGGGTAGGGAAACACTTGTTCATGTACTTGTTTATTTCATGGCTTTTCATTAAGGCCCTATTGTAGAGGTCCTGAACAGGAGCATAGAACAGGGACACGGTTCAGTGCCTTGAGGCAAAAGCCAGAGTGGAGGCACTGGGGAAAGTGCTGCACACAGTAGGTGCTGAACACAGCACACAATAGGGATAGTGTTAGCAATTCTGATGAATCAATAGGCAGGGTAGATATCTCAAAAGTGAGTTACTTCCCTCGCCCTTTTGTCTGCTCTAAAGAAATTTCCCTTCCTGACTTCCTCGTCCTCTTCTCTTCTTCTCTGCTTCTATTTCTGTGTATCAATAAGTACTCGTAGGAACTACGGGTTGGGGCCGTCTCATGAAACTTGTATAGAGGATTGTGAGGCAGTCTCCTCTAGGTCCCTCAGTGCACTCCGAGTAGCTATTGTCTCCGCCACACTCTATTATGTACCAGGAACCACTGTCTTCCTGAAGCTGTTGCCCTTAAAGAAGACATTCCTAGCCTGAATCACCAGGTACCATTCGGATGTCAATAAGCATCATCATCCAATAAGAGGCTCTCTTCCAGACTGAGAGCTGAGAGAATAATGTGGGGTCACTGGTGAATGCAGAAGCAAAGGCTTTCCATACTCAACATCACGGAAGGACCTCAAAAATTATGGTAAGAATCCAGCCACAAAAAAAAAAAAAAAAAAAAATGCACACTATACAGTTCCATTTACAACATAACATGACAGAAATTTTATATAAAGTTCAAAAACGGGCTAAACTACTCTATGGTGATTGAATTCAGAAAATAGTGGTTATCTTGGGAGCAAAAGAGAACTTTCCGGGGCACTGGAAATCTTTTCAGAGTTTATATGATTAAATTGGACCCTTCTGGATAATCCTGGATAATGTCTCCATCTCAAGGTCACAACTAAAATGTCCCTTTTGCTATCGTCACAGATCCCAGACAGTAGGATGTAGGCATCTTTGGGAAAACCATTATTCTGTCTACCACGCATGGTATTACTTAGCACAATGCCTTGCTTATGTGTGCCAAAGAAAGGTTAGTTGCCTTGATATTACTGTTCCTATTATTACATCAGATTCAAAGGAGAAGGAAATGATAGAGCCTGTGGGGCCAGTAGGCTTGCGATCTGAACCCAATAAGCTGTAAATCTTGAGGCTGCTCAGCTTTCTTGTTTAAATAATAAAAAAAAAAAACTGCTCCAAAAGATGAACAAATCTAGAGTTAGTTTCCATCTGAACAAGAGTTTCTAATACTGTGAGAATTTGTCACTAAATACTATCCACCGCATATCAGATGCTGGCAGAACAAACACTGCCTGGTGTCTCAGCATCTCCATACCAACAGCGAGAATAGATTCCTCCCCTAACCCCCTGTGCCATCCCAGCCAGCTGGTCTGCTCTGACTCATAAATGGCTATCGCCTGGTGGTGGGTGATGAGCTCTCGGTAAAACGTTTGCAAAGAACTCCTAGCAACTGGTGGGGTAGAACCAAAAATGCTCTCAAAAGCTGCCTCACTTCATTAAAAGTTGTGCAGCTAGGAAGCCAGGAAATTGAACACAGAGCATATTGGGCTATGGAACAGAGAGAGGCTCTTTGAATCTCTAGTCCACTTTCTCCCCCCATGTTCACCAGATGTGCAGTAGACTCTGATGCTACTTAACCATCCCTGCCACTGCCGGTTCCATGAGAGCAACGGCCATGCCCGGAAGTTAGCCTCCAATCTCCCACAGCCAAGTTCAGTGTCTGGCACAGGCAGGACCCGATAAACTGTGTTGAATTAAAGAATGAATGGATGGTTAGAGATTCACTGACGGGAAGGCAAGCAAACCAGTCTCACAACCAAGATGGTATTTAGATTCCAAAACAGGGTTGGCAATCTATGGCCCATGGGCCATATCCACTGCAGTCTATTTTATACGGCCCCCAAACACAGCCACCCTCACTCCTTCATGTATTGTCTGTAGTTGTGTTTTTGTTCCATCAGCAGAGCATGTGCCCTCTTTGTCTGCCAAGCCTAAAATATGTACTATCTGGCACTTTGCAGAAAACTGCTCTACAATATGTTAAGGTAGCTCATCAGAATTATCTTGGGATCTTTTATATGCAGTTTCGTAGGCCCAGGATCTGAATTTTAACTAATTTCCCCAAGTCTAAGAATCCTTAAACTAAAAGGGTAGTGATCTGATTTCACTAGGACAGGGTTCTAAACATTTGGATAGAACCAGGATCACCAAAAGGCTTGTTAAAATACAGATTGACAGGCGCTGCCCCCAGAGGCTCTGATGAAGCAGGGCTTGTGTGGCAATGTGCACTTTTTGGTCATATTCCCAAAGGATGTTAATGCTGCTGGTCCGGGGACCACACCCGAGAGCCTCTGCTCAGGGTTACCCAATGCTCAACACTGCTTTAAAGTCACTTGTGTTGCATACGGGTTGTCAGTAGATTCTGGGTTCAGTAAGTCCCACATGTGAAATCTGGAGTAAATTCTTCTTGCAACTCTGTGGCAATAATGAACATGAACTGTGAACGCACTGGGAGGCCGAGGCAGCAACTGACAGAGAGAAAGGCACTGGGTGGCTGTCACTGAAATACAGTTTCACACAGTGTTGCGTCACCTACGAGGTTGATCTTCATCTATTATCTCATTTAAACGCTACCCCAATGCTATGTGGAGGCACTGCTATTACAAAGTGATCCTCATCCCCATTTTTCAGGAGGAAGAATGAGGCTCGAAGGGGTAAAAGATGGAGATAAGTTTCCCCCTCCGCTTCCACCTGCTTGTTTAATGAAAATCTCTCTGAGCCCAGTAAGCTTTCTTCTTTCTTCTCTCTCCTTCTCTACCACTTCTTCCCCTCTATTGACACTTCTAACTTGACCTCAAACATGCCCAAGTCTCTCCCTTCTTAAAAACAAACTTTGTCGCATCTTCTTTTCTCCTAGATGACAATATGATCGCTCATCTTCTCTTTTCTGGCAAAGAGCAAGCAAGCGGTCCCCGCTCTCCAGGGCGAGCACTGGTCTCCTCTTTTGCCTGAAGAGCAGTCTGCTCTCTGGCTCCACCCCCTCCCCTTTCATTCGCTTCTCAACCACCTGCGGTTCTTAGTCCCCCGCCCTCCATGGAAACTCGTCTATGCCGGTGCTGTCCAATACAGATATAATGCAAGCCACATATGTAGTTTTACATTTTATTGTACAAACAGATGGAATCAATTTTAATAAAGTATCTTATCCCATCCAATATATCCAAAATATTATCATTTCAATGTGCAATTGCTATGAAAATGATTAATGAGATATTTTGCTTTTTTTTTTTTTTCACAGTAAATGTGAGATCCAGTGTGAATTTTACACTTACAGCGCATCTCAGCTCAGTCTAGCATCATTTCTACTGCTTGGTAGCCGCACGTGGTCAGTGGCCATCATATTGGATAACAGGTCTCTGTGCTCTAGATGATCTTCTGGTACTTATGTCTACAAGCCCTGTACAGACCGGGGGTCAATGAAGCTTCTATCTACTGACTGTTACCTCTCCTTCCTCCTTGTCCACACTCCTCCATTGTTTTCTGAGAAACTTTTTCTATTTGTCTTTCTCCTACATCCCTGATCATTTCTTTTTTTTATTTTATTTTTTATTTTTTACAGAGACAGAGAGAGAGTCAGAGAGAGGGATAGACAGGGACAGACAGACAGAAACAGAGAGAGATGAGAAGCATCAATCATTAGTTTTTCATTGCGTGTTGCAACACCTTAGTTGTTCATTGATTGCTTTCTCCTATGTGCCTTGACTGTGGGCCTTCAGCAGACCGAGCAACCCCTTGCTTGAGCCAGCGACCTTGGGTCCAAGCTGGTGAGCTTTGCTCAAACCAGATGAGCCCGTGCTCAAGCTGGTGACCTCGGGGTCTCGAACCTGGGTCCTCCACATCCCAGTCCGACACTTTATCCACTGCACCACTGCCTGGTCAGGCTGATCATTCCTTTTCATAGGCAACTCTTCATTCACTCACTTCTTAAAGAGTTGGTGTTTCCAAATGTTCTGTTTTTCGTCCACTGGTCCTCTCTCAGTAGATCAGTTACTTAAAAATTTTGTACATTCTTTATGGTTTTAACTGTAGGCGGATGGATCTCAAATCCATATCGTTAGGCCTGCCCATTCCACTTGGCTTCTGTATCCAAACATCTGGGCATTCCCAGTACCTTATTAGCCAACTGAACTCAACGGATTCTAAAACTGACCTTACAATCCACCATCAGAACCTGCTCAGTGAATGGCACACTAATCCATGGGCCATCCAGGCCAGAAATCCGAGAGCAGTGGTTCTCAACAGGAGGGGATGTGCCCCCCAGGAGTCATTTGGCAATGTCGGGAGACCTATTGCATTGTCCAGGCTTCAGGGAAGGGGTGCTGCTGGCATCCGGTGGGAAAAGACCGGGGATGCTGCTCAACATCCTACCACACACAAGAAAACTCCCCACAACAAAGAATTAGCCATTGAAATTGGATCCGTATCTTCTACCCATACACTAAACCAACTCAAAATAGACGAAAGGCTTAAAGGTCAGACCTGAAACTGTAAACTCCCAGAGGAAAACATGGGGGAAACACTTCCTGACATTGGTCTTGGCAGTGGTTTCTTGGATGTGACACCGAAGCACAGGGAACAAAAACAAAAACAGACAAGTAGGACCAGATCAACCCAGAAAGCTTCTGCACAACAAAGGAAGGACAACAAAGGGAATGAAAACGCAACCTCCATAACGAGAGAAAATATTTGCATCACATATCTGACAAAGAGTTAATTTCCAAAATTTATATGGTGGGATCTTGATAACATTATAAGGAGTGAAATAAGTAAATCAGAAAAAAACAAGAACTACATGATTCCATACATTGGTGGAACATAAAAATGAGACTAAGAGACATGGACAAGAGTGTGGTGGTTACCAGGGGTGGGGGGAGGGAGGACAGGGGGAGAGTTAGGGGGAGGGGGAGGGGCACAGAGAACTAGATAGAGGGTGGCGAAGGACAATCTGACTTTGGGCGAGGGGTATGCAACATAATTTAATGACAAAATAACCTAGACATGTTTTCTTTGAATATATGTACCCTGATTTATTAATGTCATCCCATTACCATTAATAAAAATTTATTTAAAAAAAATAAAATAAAATAAAAAAATAAATAAATAAAAAAGCCCTACAACTCAATAACAACAACAACAACAAATACCCTAATGTTTAACAATGGGCAGAGGACCTGACTAGACATGTCCCCAAAGAAGGCGTTTCTCCAAAGGCCAACAGCTATATGAAAGGGTGCTCAACATCACTGCTTCTCAGAGAAATGCAAACCAGAACCACAATGAGGCATCCCCTCACGCCTGTAAGGATGGCTGTTCTCACAAAAACAAAAGCCAACAAGTGATGATGAGAGTGGAAAAAGGGAACTCTTGTGCAGTGCAGGTGCGATTTTAAGTTGGTATACCCACTATGGAAAACAACATGGAGGTTTTGCAAAAAAATTAAAAATAGAACGACCATATGATGGTCCCACTTCTAAGAAACTGAATGAAGTTATTCAAATCAGTATCTCAAAAGATATCCTCCCTTCCATATTCCTTTGCTGCATTATTCATAACAGCCAAGATATGGAAACAACCCAAATTTGCACCAACAGATGAGTGGGTAAAGAAAATGTGACATCATAGCCATACAACGAAATAGTATGCAGCCTTTAAAAAGCAGAAAATGTTGCCATTTGTGACAACATGGATGCACTTGTGGGATATTATGTTAAGTGAAATAAGCCAGACACATAAAAAAAACAATTACTTTATGGAACCACTTAAATGGGAAATCTAGAATAGTCAAAGTCACAGAAGCAGAGAGGAGACTGGTGGTTACTAGAGTTGGGGGAAGGAGAGGAAATGGGGAGATGCTATCCAATGGGTATATTTATTCACTCATGGCAAAACGAGTAAGCTCTAGAGATCTGTTGTAAAAACACTGTGACTATAGTTAACAATGCTGTATTGTACATTTAAAAACCTGACAAGAGGGTAGATCTCATATTCACTGTCCTTACGATAATAATAATAAAAGAATTATCCAACTCAAAATGCCAAGAGCTCCACTGCTGAGGAGAGCTGCTTCCCAGAACAATAGCATCACAGGAGACATACGTACATACTCTTGGCCGCACCCCAGACCTGCTGAACCATGGCGTGTGGAGTGGGGCCCAGGATCAGTGTTCTCACAAGCTCTCCAGGGGATGCTTACGCACACTAAAGTTGGTGAATCACTGCTCTACGTAGAGACAACTTGAATGTCAGAAACATCCATTGAGCTCCTGTTCCGTGTCAAGTATCAGATTCGATGACAGAGAAAAGGAAGCTCAAATTCAAACTTTGAGTGAGCGCATGACATCAGCCTTCAGGATCCAACTTCCCAGGCCTTCTAGGTAAACCATTTCACTCTCTTTTCTTCCCTTTATTACATGATTCCAGAATAAATAAACTGTAAAATTCATGGTCCACAGCAACAATATATGATACACAATCTGCTTCTTAGTCCTGAAGCTTGGAGCTGATTTCTTTAAGTTTGAAACCTGAAATAGAGCAGTGTGTTTGGTGCCTTGCTCATGAGAGAGAAACTGGAGTAGAGACCAATGCAGGAAAATCTCCAACCTTTTCACCCTATAACACTCAGTTTATATTTTAAAACATGAAGCAAAGTGCTCTTGAGATATAGGGATAAAGATATAAGCTGGAGAGAATAAGAAAAAGAGGCCTTGAAGATTGTTTAGGTTCAATCGGCTCCTGGAGAGCCCTAGAAAGAACCAGCTTGGGGAACATACAAACCTGGAATCCAGCTCTGCCTCTGTCTTAACTGACTGTGTGAATTTCAAAAAACAAAAATCACTTCAGTTCAAGAAATATTTATTAAGCTTCTCTGAGGAGCCAGGCATGGAGCTAGGCACTGGGGACAGAATAAACAGAACAGGTGAAGTCCCCAACCGTGGGAAGACAGGCTACTGAATGAACTCTCAATGGGAGAGGCACTACATGTATCAAATATGATCCCTTCCCCTGAGACACTCAGACCAGCTGGTGAGGAAGACAAACAGGTCTTATCATTGCAAGACAGTGTGGTAAATACTAAAGTATGTACACAAGGCTGTGGAATTATATTGAGATGGAAAGTTCATGCACTCGGGGAGATAAAGCCTTTTAGAAGAAGGCAAGGAGTTGTGCAGAGAGAGTCAAGGCTGGAGAAAAGGGGATGAGTTAGAAGCTATTTCAGTGCCAAGTGGGGTAAATTGAAGATGACCACGCATTTCTTGCCATCCTCCCTATGGACAGGCGGATTCTTTATCCTCCTCTTGAATCTGGTTGGCCCTGGGACTATGTGACTAATAGAAAGTATCTGATTGAAGAATTTACCGGACGCAATCTAAGAATGAAGATGACAAGAAAGAATCAGAGAACTGGAAGATAGATCAATACAGAGTATTCAGCTTGGAAAAAAGAAGGGAGAGACCTAATACACATGATTGACATGTGAAAGAGAGAGAATGGGGTAGGAAAAATACTGAAGAATAATGGCTAAAATCTCCCAAACTTGGTGAAAGACCTAAATTTACAAATTCAAAAAGCTCAGAGAACCCCAAACAGAATAAATGTGAGGAAAACCACGCAGGGCACATCATAGTCAAACTGATGAAAATCAATAGAAAGGAATCTTGAAAATAGCAACAGGAAAATGATACGAGATTATTATTCAACGTTTTCAGTCTTGAGATTAGAAACTAGAGAGTCCAGAAGACAGCAAAAACCATCTTTAAATTGTTCAAAGAAAACTCTTTAACTCTGTATGTGGTGAAAGCGCCCCTCAAGAATGAGAGTCAATGCAAGACTTTTAGAATAAAAGAAAACTAAGAGAACTCACAGCCAGCTGCCCAGCACTCTGAGAAATGCTAGAGGACGTTCCTCAGGCGGAAGGGAAGGGATGCCAGAGGGAAACCCAGATTCCTTCAGGACTGAATGAAAAGTAACAAAAATGGTAAGTATGGGAGAAGGTGGAAAAGACTATTTTTCCTCTTAATTAAAAAAAAAAAAATACATATACATATGATGTTTACACTTACACCGTCTCCCGTGGTTTTAGTGTATGGAAGATGCGAGGCACATGCCCTATGGCATAAAGAGAGGTGAGGGGTGGTGCACAGCTGACAAAGAGAAAGAGGTCTACATTTACGTGAAGAGGTACAATATTAACCCTAGGTAGCCTGTGCAAAGGGTGTTTAATGTAACCCCTCGGGCAATCACTCTTAAAATGCAAGGCCTATAGTTAAAACCAATGAGCAAGTTTAAAAGGAAATTCTATAATATCCAAAAATGATTTTTAAAAGAGCAGGTATTGTGAACAGAATGGCCCCCAAAGATGTCCATGACCAACCCCTAGATACTGAGCATTTGTTGTTACGTGCAGAAAAGACTGCAGATGTATTTAAGGACCTTAAAATAGGTAGGTCCCTTGAGCCCAGTCGAATCAACTCATGTCCTTAAAAGCAGAGTTTTCTTCACCTGAACTCAGAGAGATGTGGCAGAGAGGTCAGAGAGAGTCAGAGATTCAAAGGGGGAGAGAAACATGAGCCCCCCCCCATCGCTGGAAGGGGCCCATGGAATGCCTGACAAGGAATGCAGGTAGCCTCTGGGGGCAAGGAGCAGCCCCCAGTGCACAGACAGCAAGGAAATGCAGACTACAGTCCTACAACCCCTTAATGTTGTGCTAATTTGTGACAGCAGCAATTGAAAATGAATACAGCAGGACAGGGAGAAGAGAGGAATGAAAAATGGAAAATACAGAACACAATAAAATGGTATACCTAATGCAAATGCATCAATAGTTACATTAAATAGTAGTGGGTTAATAGGTAGAGATGATCAGAATGGACCAAGAAACACAAGACCAACTATTTCCTATCTATAAGAAATGCACTTGAAATATAAAGGCACAAACAGATTGAAAGTAAATTAATGGAAAAATTACATATCACACAACCAGTAAGCATTAGACAGCGGAACCATCTGTATCAGCATCAGAAAAACAGACTTCAAAGCAAAAAGTAACACCAGAGTGATATTTTGTAATGATAAAAGGGTCTATTCATTATGAAGATTCAGCAACCATAAATGTGTGTGCACTTAAACACAGAATCCCAAAATGCATGATATTGTTAAAGGAAAAAATAGACAACTCCATAATCATAGCTTCTCTTCCACTTCAACCACTGATATTTGCCACTAGTTTATTCTTTGTCTATAAATCCACTCACTTTTAAAAAATAAAATTAAGTTATTTTTAGGGAAATTGTATAGCCTGCATACATGGAGAACTCTGTCACACAAATAATCACCATGAAAATGAACATGCTGTTTTATTAAATTCTAGCATTCCTGCCCTATCCCATGCTCACTCTGGGCCCATGTTCTTCAGTCTCATTCACCAGGTGCACCCCACATCCTGGGAACCATTGATGGAACCCAACTCTCACGTGTGTGCAAGGGGGTACTAACTGGTCTCCTGTCCTAAACAGGTTGCTGCCCCACTCCATCTTCTGAGCCCCTGTGGAGTGCCCCCTCCTCTGCTCTGCTCACCCTCCTATTAGCAGTAAGAGCAAAACCCAACTCCCTCTCGCAGTTGGTCTTTAGAACCCAACAGAGAACCCCAAGCTCCAGGATCCTGAGTTAAAACCCAACAGAGAAGCCCAAGCTCCAGGATCCTGAACCAAAACCCAACAGAGAACCCCAAGCTCCAGGATCCTGAACCAAAACCCAACAGAGAACCCCAAGCTCCAGGATCCTGAACCAAAACCCAACAGAGAACCCCAAGCTCTGGGATCCTGAACCAAAACCCAACAGAGAACCCCAAGCTCCGGGATCCTGAACCAAAACCCAACAGAGAACCCCAAGCTCCGGGATCCTGAACCAAAACCCAACAGAGAACCTCAAGCTCCGGGATCCTGAGTCAAAACCCAACAGAGAAGCCCAAGCTCCGGGATCCTGAGTCAAAACCCAACAGAGAACCCCAAGCTCCAGGATCCTGAGTCAAAACCCAACAGAGAACCCCAAGCTCCAGGATCCTGAACCAAAACCCAACAGAGAACCTCAAGCTCCAGAATCCTGAACCAAAACCCAACAGAGAAGCCCAAGCTCCGGGATCCTGAGTCAAAACCCAACAGAGAACCCCAAGCTCCAGGATCCTGAGTCAAAACCCAACAGAGAACCCCAAGCTCCAGGATCCTGAACCAAAACCCAACAGAGAACCCCAAGCTCCAGGATCCTGAACCAAAACCCAACAGAGAACCCCAAGCTCCAGGATCCTGAGTTAAAACCCAACAGAGAACCCCAAGCTCCAGGATCCTGAACCAAAACCCAACAGAGAACCTCAAGCTCCAGAATCCTGAACCAAAACCCAACAGAGAAGCCCAAGCTCCGGGATCCTGAGTCAAAACCCAACAGAGAACCCCAAGCTCCAGGATCCTGAACCAAAACCCAACAGAGAACCCCAAGCTCCAGGATCCTGAGTCAAAACCCAACAGAGAACCCCAAGCTCTAGGATCCTGAACCAAAACCCAACAGAGAACCCCAAGCTCCGGGATCCTGAACCAAAACCCAACAGAGAACCCCAAGCTCCAGGATCCTGAACCAAAACCCAACAGAGAACCCCAAGCTCCGGGATCCTGAACCAAAACCCAACAGAGAACCCCAAGCTCCGGGATCCTGAACCAAAACCCAACAGAGAACCCCAAGCTCCAGGATCCTGAACCAAAACCCAACAGAGAACCCCAAGCTCCAGGATCCTGAACCAAAACCCAACAGAGAACCCCAAGCTACGGGATCCTGAACCAACTCAAAGAGCTAAGTATATAAACATAACATATTTTTAAAATTCACTATACATTGTGATGTTTTCACATCATTAAAAAAACCTTTCTGGCTGGGGAAAGATGGCTTCTTTGGGGGCTAGCCAATTCTTCAAGATGGCAAAGGGTTCAGCAGGAAAATGACTCATTCAGAAACAGACCGATGCGGAGTTATACCCCCTCTATCTGGTCCCTTACTCTAGGAGGCAAAATTCCTCTGCCTTAATTATCCAAGGACCAAGGTATTGTTAGGCAACTAGGGACCATGCCTACAGTTTAGAGCCCTCTGAAATTATTCAAAATCACCATCCTAAACTGTTGACCCTGTCCCTCCCTGCTATCCCTTGGAAACTCCAAGGAGAGCTTTGACCCCAACTTTCTGCTCCTTCAAGGCCTCTGCTTCCTGACCAAAACCTCAACCTTCTCTGGAGTATCTCTAGTTTCTAGAACTGGGAGATTTCTTCCAATAGCTTTGACCTCTGTGTACAGTCACTCACTCGGTCACTTTTCTAAACTATGACCCAGGCACAGACAGTGTGCTGGGAGCATCTGAGAATCCCTAGAGCCAAGTGTGTGATGTCTTCCTAACACGACCGATGTCATCCACGGGGTTACAGGAAACCGGGAGGGAGCGCTCCAGCTCCAGGGACAGACTCTGGGGCAGGCACCTCAGCCACACAGCAGTCTCCCAAAGAATGCCCCTCCACTAAAGCTGTGTGGCAGGCAGCTTGTAAGTTTACCCCTTGGAGGGAGCCACTGTTCACTAGGTGGCCGGCCTGGTGCCACATAGAATGAAAAATGAGATACTGGAATCCAACTGACCGGGCAAAGGCCACATTAGCGGAGTACAAAATACCGTAGTTTGTCCTGCTTTTGCTTGGTACTCAGCTGTAAATGAACTTTGTCCACAGCCCGAAACACGAGGGACCAAACCGATTCTGCTTCCATTTCAACAACGAATAGGAAGTTAACTCTCCACATTCCCTAACTGATCCATACGATTAATCTCTAATAAACCAGTTTCTTACACGGCCCACACTCAGCGTGAGGCTGACACGCAAGACACCTGTTGCAAACGTTAAAATGGACCCGGCTTTGAGTCCTGGGTCTTGTCATTTGCTAATTGATAGATCTGACATTATTTAAGCTTCTCAATCTCAATTTTCTAATCTGTAAACACTTGAGAAAATATTATTTATCTCACCCTGAATGGGAAAATTATAATAAAAATGAATAAGGTTCATTGCACACCAGCTTTCAGACACTATTAAGCCCTGCCTGTGTGTTGGAGCACATACGTACGGTCCAAAGAAGAGTTGTGTGCATATCCAGGCGCTTGATGTAGGGTACCACCCACTCCAGGGCGGAGAAGGAAAGGCAGAACTCAAACACATGGTTAGGCAGTTCTACCAGTGAATTTTAACTATACTGCTCACCAAAAGCAGGCGATATTTCAAAATGAATGTGAAGTCATAAAATAGCCCCTAATTTATTTATTTATTTATTTTTAATTTTTTTTTCTTTTTTTTTTTTTTCTTGTGTTTTTCTAAAGCTGGAAACGGGGAGAGACAGTCAGACAGATTCCTGCATGCGCCCGACCGGGATCCACCCGGCACGCCCACCAGGGGCGACACTCTGCCCACCAGGGGGCAATGCTCTGCCCCTCTGGGGCGTCACTCTGCCGTGACCAGAGCCACTCTAGCGCCTGGGGCAGAGGCCAAGGAGCCATCCCCAGCGCCCGGGCCATCTTTGCTCCAATGGAGCCTTGGCTGAGGGAGGGGAAGAGAGAGACAGAGAGGAAGGAGGGGGGGGGGTGGAGAAGCAAATGGGCGCTTCTCCTATGTGCCCTGGCCGGGAATCGAACCCGGGTCCCCCGCACGCCAGGCCGACGCTCTACCGCTGAGCCAACCGGCCAGGGCCAAAACAGCCCCTAATTTTTGTGAGTAGTATAGTATATAGGTAAGCGTGTCCGTCCCCACCAACACCACGCACAGGTGCACATATACAGCTCAGTCTACGAGGCTGACTTTCCCCAGGGGAGTACGCTTTGGCGAATGCATACCTCTCTTAAGTCATAACACCAACTCCAAGAAAACCGAGAATTTTTTTTTCTAATTCACAAAAGAAAGATGTCCATAATTAGGTTTAGCCTGAAGCTTGGACCACAGAGGTAATGAACAAAAAGCCCGTTGGCAAGAGCAAGCAGCCACAGTTTGAGAAGAAGGCAGTAAACTTGGAACTTGTACACAGGGGCTCTGTTGCTTATTCACTGGGTGAGTGGGGACACATCTTCACATTTCTGAGCCTCTTCTTATGTGCAGCCTGAGCCAGTTTGAAGCTATGTTTCTAGGCACCACGGGGCTCAGCATAAGCAAAGCACCAAACACTCACTTTTCAAAGCATCCAAGGAGAGGCTGTGTGCTTCCGGGCTTGGAGCTGCAGAGAATGGCTTCACTTCCCCCTCCCCAGCCCCTCTCTCTTCCTTCTCCCTATTTCCCTCCCCTTCCTCCTCCCCCTCCCTTTCTCCTCCCCTTTCTTTTCTTCCTGTTCCTCCTCCTCCCTAAAGAAAAGGCCTATTCTCAATGATAACATCACATCTCTCCCACTCTGTGACCCGTGTCAAGTTCACCATGAAAACAACTCTGCCAGTAGGAACCATTCCTGCTGAAGGAACTTCTTTCTATTCCTTCTTTTTTCTGAAGAGGAACAGGCAGGGGATCAACAGATGGTCTCTCAGAAGATGAGAGCAAGTGGCCCTGTGTTTGGAGCGGATGCCCCACCCGAATCTGAGTGATGTCTTAGTCTCTGTTCTGGTGACATGACACAGCTCTGGTTCTTCAGCTCAGATGGCAGGTTATTCAGCGAGACAGAGGGAGAACAGCAGATGGATGTGACGGTGAATTCTGCTGTGTACCCACAGACACTGCGGAGACATTAAAACGTTGTGCCTACATTTCCTACTCCCACAGCGAAACCTGTGAAGAGATCCCGGCATCGGTCAGAGGAGCATGTGGGATCTGCCCCCTCTTTTCACAAGTCCCGCACTCTGGTCACGCCACGCACAGCTTAAACTGACCTCTCTGGTTGTAAGAAAAGGAAGGCAAGGGAAGACTAAGACTGTAAACAGGTCTATTTTATCAGCTTAGGAGGAACACCAGTTCTGGATCCTGATGAAAAGAATTCGAGCTGTTCTGTGACTTCCTTGCAATGGCAGGAAAGGGATGCCTCAGTGCTCCCATCTCTATAATGGGAGGAACACTGAGAACAGCTCCACGTGGTTATTCCAAAGACCAAATTAGACCCATCCTTGGGCCACTCTCCCTCTCACCCAATATACTCTCAGCACGGGGCGTCTCGACAGTTTCCAGGCT
The DNA here is from genome assembly GCF_036850995.1 of Saccopteryx leptura. Taxonomy (NCBI): domain Eukaryota; kingdom Metazoa; phylum Chordata; class Mammalia; order Chiroptera; family Emballonuridae; genus Saccopteryx; species Saccopteryx leptura. Next base: position 206,289,471 of record NC_089506.1, on the reverse strand, counting down.
GTGATCGGCGTTTTCTGGCCTCAACATCTTTGCACTGGCTGTTCCCTCTGTCTAGGATGCTTTTCCTCCAGCTCCTTCCATCACTAGCGGTTCCTTCTCCTCCTTCAGGTTTCTGCTCAAGTGTTACCTGCTCTGAGAAGTCTTCCCTTTCTAGAGCAGGCCCTCTGCCCATTAGTCTTTATTACAGCTCTCTGCTTATCTTTGTTTCTCCAGAGCGCCTTCCAACATCTATGATTCTTTTTTTCACCTGTGTATGGATGTCTCTCTACACTGGACTGTAACCCAGAATCTGACCTTTGCATGCTGTGTCATCAAATCTAATGCATAAGTGAATGAATTAGAAAATACATAAAAACTACAAAGTCCTATTTTACATATAGGAGACGTTCCACATCTGTATATGTATGTATATCTACATGCACACACTATATAGAAAGTGAAATCAGACTCGTTCTGATGATACTGGAAAGTTTCCCTGCATAACGTTTCACCTACAGCTAATGTAGAGGAGGAAATAGAGCTGGCACGGGCTCCAGACTGAAAAGGTATCAGTCGCCATGACTGGCAGGCACAAAAGTGGAAAACGCCACCCAGGCTGTCTGCTACTAACTTCCCGAGTGGATGCCTTCTACTCTCTCATCTCCAGACAACCTGGCCATGCTGCTCTCAGAACCTTCAATAATTTTTTAAATGTTGTTACTTCTTTTTCTTCCCTTAATTTATTTTTGAGATACAATTGCCATATAGAATTGTGTAAGTGTGAAGTGTACAGCATGTTGATTTGGTGCATTTATATATATATTGTAATGCAATTGGCAGTGATTACCATGGTAGCATTAACTAAACACCTCTATCACCCAATAATGTTTAAAAGAAATTTAAAAGAAATTGGGCTGGTAGATTTTTGCCAATCTGCAAGGCTTTATTATAACCCAATTATCAATAGATCATTTACAGGAACATTTACATAAGCTTAGGTCACTGTATTCTTTATACTCTTGTCACTAAGAGAGATGTCAAAGATAGAAAAGAGAAAGAGGCCCTGGCTCATTGGTAGAGGGTCGGCCCGGCGTGTGGAAGTCCTGGGTTCGATTCCCGGTCAGGGCACACAGGAGAAGTGACCATCTGCTTCTCCACTACTTCCTCCCTCTTCTCTCTTTCTCTCTCTCTCTCTTCCATTGCAGCCATGACTCATTTGAGCAAGTTGGCCCTGAGCCCTAAGGACGGCACCATGGCCTCACCTCAGGTGCTAAAATAGCTTGGTTGCCAAGCAATGGATTAATGGCCCCAGATGGGCAGAGCATTGCCCCATAAGGGGTTTGCCGAGTAGATCTCAGTCAGGGCACATGCGGGAGTCTGTCTCTCTGCCTCCCTTCCTCTCATTTAATAATAATAAAAAAGAAAGAGAAAAAAAAAAAAAGAGAAAGAATATTATAATGAACTCCTATGTACCACATCACCCAATTTCAACAATTTGTGATTCATGACCAATCTTGTTTTGTCCGTATTCTTACCAATGTCCTACCTTCCTTGGACTTATTTTTGAAGTGAACCTCCAGACATCATATTAATTCATGTGTAAGTATTGCAGTATGTACCTCTAAAAGTCAAGGACTCTCTTTTTAAAATATCACAATAGCACCCTCACATTCAGAATTATTTTTAATCCTTAATGTTATCAAGTGTCTGGTCTGTGTTTATATTTCCCTGATTGTTCTATAGACTTTTCTTTTCAACACTTTATTTCTTTGAATTGAATACAAACAAGGCCCATATATGATAATTGCTATAACACTTAAGTTTCTTTTAACAAATAGGTTCACCTTTCACCTTTTTATTTTATTTCATTGCCTATGGTTAAAAACCTGAGTCTTCTGTCCAGTTTCCAACAATCTGGATTATGCAATGTGAGAAAATTGAACTTCCATGATGTCATTTACCAGACTTATACCCCTCACATATTTGTTGATAACTAGTATCTTAATCTAAAGGCTTGATCAGATGAAGGTTTCAATTTTTTTTCCTATTTCACAGGTAGTGTGGATCTCCTTTAGGAAAAAAATTTCTAGTCATCCTTTTTTTGTAAAATTAACAGGGATTGATGATCATTGCCTAGATTTATTAATTCATTAGAGTTTGCAAGACAGTAATATTCCAATTCTATTATTCCTTCTGCACTTAGTACCTGGAACCATGCCAAACAGATAAACTTTCCCTCATTAACTATTTGGTTAGCCTGATGGCTAGTTTATATAAGAAAGGCAGAGTAAGTATTGATTCTTTCTCCTTAGTGTTGGTTTTTAAAACAATAAGTTGAGCCCTGGCCGGGTAGCTGGGTAGGTAACCCATCATCTTGATGCATCGAGGTCATGGGTTCGATCCCTGGTCAAGGCACATACAAGAAGCAAGGATGAGTGCACAACTGAGTGGAACAACAAATCAATGCTTCTCTCCCTCTCTCTCTCTCTCTCTCTCTCTCTCTCTTTCTCCCCCTTCCCCGCCTCAAATCAATGAAAAAAAAAAAAAGAAAAGAAAAACAGTCAATGAGTTGGTTTCTCAGCATCCTCCAACAGTTCCCAATGAGTTATCTTTCTAAATATCGCATTATAAACCCATGGACGTTATTATAAATTCATGGGTCTCGTGTGTTTCAATCTCTTGCAATTAGCACCCTTATTGATGCCCACAGTGTTCTATCTCGGGCCAGTGGGGACTGCAGATGGGCTTCTGAGTGCTGTGCCCTTGGCCCTTGGTACCTGCTTTGCTCTCTGCCATGAAAAGCTGCTCTAGGAAGAGCCAGCCCCTTCCCTAGAAACAGCCGCTTTCCCAATGGGCTCTCTCTGCGGAAAATACTACACTGGTATTAAGTTATTTTTAAAGTCAGCAGATATCGAAGAAGCTCTGAAAACCTAGTAGAAGTTACCCTTTCATAGGAGACAATAACATTTATAGTTTCCAAGTGTTTCCTAATACATTCATTCAGAATTCTACTTTTGCCTTTTTTTAAAAAAAAAAAAAATCACAATAGCTTTGTATGGGATTCAACGACATACATTGAACAACTTTCAGGTTGTTCTTTTTAAGTGAATTTAGTCTTCCTATACTTTCAGGAGGAAGAAGAGGCCCAAGATAGTGTCTCTCCTTCATGGCTTTATAGTTCCCTGTTCTGTTTCATCATCAAGTGCTTAAAACTATGGCTCTGCATTTTGAGAGCTTCCTCTCCCACTTCTCAGCCGCTTACATCTGGACTCCTGTCATTTCTTCCTCTTGCCTATGTCCTGCCCACTTTGGTTTCTGCTCCTAGCTTGTCCTCCTCAGTGACTGTTGGCCCTGGCTGGTTAGTTCAGTCAGTTAAGAGTGTCATCCCAAAATACCAAGGTTGCAGGTTCGATCCCCAGTCAGGGCACACACAGGAAGCAAACAAAAAATGCACGACTGAGTGGAACAACAAATGTTTCTGTTCTCCCTCCCCTCTCTCTCCCTCTTTCTGTCTCTCTAAAAGTCAGTAAAAGTTAAGCCCTGGCCAGGTAGCTCTGGAGCATCACCCCGGAGTGCAAAAGGTTGTCAGTTCGATACCCCCATCAGGCGCATACAGGGACAGCTCAGTGTTCCCTTTGCTCTCCCAGCTTCTTTCAAAAAAAAGCAGTGCCTGTCTTTCCCTCCACATTCTCACACACAGTCTCTAATGCCACATGGGGGTTGTAGCTCCTGGTGGTTTTATCCACACACTCCTTTGGAGGGTTGATGGGAACATTCTGTCTCATAACTCCTTCATAGCTATTACCCATGAGGTTTGTTTGTTTGTTTCATTACCTTTGTTGATCTGCCTTATTGAGACAGGTTCAAAGATGCTCAAAAGCTTAGGTGCTACTACCTCCCAGATAAGCTTATTCTTTTTCTTTCTTTCTTTTTATTTTTTGCAGCAGAAGTTATCACCTGTACTTTTCACTTAAAGATAAAGAAACTGAGCTAGTATCAGCAGTGGATGCACAAGGGATCACAAACCACAATAGAGGAGTGTGTAAAATTCTCTGAGGCATTTCAGAGGCGAAAACCAGTTCAATGTTCAAACCCCGTCTGTTGGAAGGGGAAGCTCTGTCAGACTCTAGGTGTTCTAGGGGGTACTTTCCAGCCCTCATTTACTCTGTGTAGATGTGGCCACGTCACAGATTGATGAGACCTGAGCGGCTGAGCTTATTCTTGATGTGACACTCTTTCAGCTACAAGTACACATGTCCCAACACACACTTCTTCTCTCACATATACACTCATGTATGTGCACACACACACACACACACACACACACACACACACACACAATCTCCCTCTGTTTCCCTCTAAAGAGTAACTTGACTCTGTGAGGCTCTCCCAGAAATTAAATTATTAACAAAAGTCACCTGATTTGTCCAACTCGGACTCTGCTCCTCAGTTAAATTGGGCCCAGATCAGCTCCCTGGGCCATTGTTAAGAATAACCAAATAGCGTCATTACAACATCCACCGTTGGGGCCAAATGATTGATAGCTTCATTTCTGTATGGTTCTCTATATGGTATGAAAAGAAATTTCAATTGATCCTTCTGGTTCCTATCTGCGTTTATCATCAGGAAGTGATGTTTATGAGCCAGTGTCTTAAAAGGAAAATACATTAGAATGAGGTTGTTCCCTGACCAAAACCATATGCGACCACAGTCATCCTGCTTCTGGCGAGTGGAATGTTCTTGATCATCCGGCTGGGGTAAGAACTCTGAAGGAAAACAGAAGCATTTATCTTCCTCTGGAAACAGAAACCATTAACACCACTGTTCTTGCAGCCTGGGTACCAAGATATACTAATAAGAAAGGAAATGCACGAATAAAAAGGAATTCTGCAACGAAGAAAAAAGTATTTAGGGAGAGGCTGTAATAACATGGGAAATGCATAAGCTTTGGCATTATTTCCTCTGCATATATATATATATATAGGGGAATAAAAGCAGGACACAAAATGAATCTATAAGATGATCTTAAAAAATACTCATAAGAAAAAAAGAAACTACCAAAATATTACAACAGTGATGAGACTGCAAGTGATCTTTTTTCTACTATATTTCATAGTATTTTCTATTTTTAAGAAGGTGCATTTATTATAACCAATGGCTTTCTAAGGAAATACGGTAAATTAGGCTAATATTGTCCATGCTCCGTTTGCCCTTCGAGATATATTAATAGATGTCACTCTCCCTCTTCCTTAAGTCCTACAAGCTCCCACAGGGACTTTCCATTCTTCAAACTTTTAAGAGTGCTAACGATGCTCCACAATGTGGCGAGCATCATAACCACTCAAAGGAGTTATTAAGAAGCATATTCCTGAGTTCCTCTCCAGCACCACTGAATCAGAATCTCTGAATACAGTGCCCAGGAATCTGGATTTTGAACCGGCATACCTAGTGTTATTTATGCAAGTATTCTCTGGACCCTCCTTTGAAACACTGCACTAGGGACCTGACTTTTCACTGGGCACATAAGTTGATACTTTCTGTGAATGGCTGTCAGTTACTACGGAGCATGTTTAACCTGCAACCAGGTTACTAATTGTGGGAAAACAGCCACAACTTGTCCCAAAGCCCTCTAAAATGATTCTGAGCAATAAAGATGACCCAAAGACATGCCATCTCTTCCTTTTTAAAAACATTCATTATAGGGTTGCATCACAAAACCTATTCACCTTCATCCGTAATTCAGAGAAGGAAAAGCAGCTAGGGTAATGGGGTTTTCTTGGTATGCCGTCAGGCACTCGTGTGGAATTCCACCTATCCATCAAGAACAGCTACCTAATGGCTGCTAGTTTATGCCCTCCAAATGCAGTAAAATAAATGAGGACACATAAAAGTAAGCAAATATGCCCGTACATATTTAAAATGTGGCATCCTAAAAATATCTAGTCACCTCTGCCTTGAGCTAAGCTGAGTAAATAAAACTAATGACACCGAATAGAAGCAAATTATTAGACATTCAAGTTGTATACCTCTGGCATACATAAAAACAAAGAGAGGAGTTGTCACTCACATGAGATCTGTTTACTCCGATTAGCCCAATGTAGAAGTAATGGTCTTCAACAGTTCTAGAAGGACCATGTTGAATTAAGATCTAGATTGGGTAGATACAGCCAGTCACTCTGGAAAGGGAAAAGTCTCACGCGTGTAATAAATTTAATTATATCAACAGGCTGCTCTGTAAAAGTCAGTCTTTCCAGACAGCAGAAAGGGATTATCTCTACCTAAGAAATGAATCCAAAAAGTAAGTAAGACTAATACTTCAACACATCCAGTATTGTGTTAAATGGTTTCCCTGGACCATGTCTAATCCTTACAGCAACCGTTTTGCAGACAAGGAATCTGAGACTTGTAAAAAATAAACCCAAGATTCTATCCGTAGTATTTCTGCCTCCAAAATTCAAATGGCTCCTTCTATACCAACCTACCACCTACCAGAGGCAATGGAAGAATACCAGGTCCAAAGAGCAATCTGGACCTAAGTCATGCCTGATGTCAGGGGCAGGAGCCGACGGTGGAAGGAAAGACACTAAGGTGTTCTGGGATTATGTCTCTCCTAGACACAGAAAGAAAGAGCACTATCATTACAAATGTGTACTTGTGGGAATAAAATATCTCACAGACATGCATTTTTAGTAAAATTTTAGCACATAAAACAGTGGATAAATCATTATGGAACACCACTCCATTTTTCACAATTTGAACATATCCATGCAACTGCTTCCCAAATCAATATATAGACAATCACCAGGAACTATCCTCCAGCTTTCTCCAAGTCTATTCCCCCCAATAGTTACCTGGTGCCCTGTCTCTCTCTCTCTCTCTCTCTCTCTCTCTCTCACACACACACACACACACACACATATGCACACACTTTTCAAGGACAAAGAATATTTAAAGAGCACCTTCTGCATATCAGGCACTGTGATAGTTGACTTAATCTTCAGCTTATTTCATTTTCACAATAACACTCTGAAGAAGCCATTATCTCCATTATGAAGAAGAGGGAATTAAAGCTCAGACATCATATCACTTCCCCAGGGTGATACAGCTAGAATAGTCAAGGTGTGATTTGATCTCAAATCAGACTAACTCCCAGCCCACGTTCTTTCCACAACACCACAGAGCCCAGGGTCTCCTACTTTCGATGTAATGTATCCCAGATGCCCAAGAGCCTACGTTTGTCAACCAGTAAGATGAAAAAGAAAAAGGGTAGGATCAATATACTCACCTAGCTAACAATTTTTAATCCTATAAATAACCCTTATTTTCCCTTTAATCAATATTGAAATCTTAATATGTTGGGTCATTTTCCTGCCTTAATAAGTCAAATCTTAAAGACTATGGCAGAGGGTTGATACTCTCACCCTGAGCATGAATAATCTCTGCCCAGGGATCAGCGATAGACAGTCTAAGTTACAAATGAATGCCGACCCCAGATTCTGCCTAGACGTAGAGTTCTGACTACATTCTTCACATTGGCATTTCTTCCACCTGTTTCTATCTCATAAAGGTCAAGTGTAGGAGAAATTTGGGCTAACACAGCTAGTAGGGTAGGTTTCGGATAGTACAGTTTTCTTTTTTTTTAACAAATGACCTGTTATTTGTAAGATGTCAATGTTCTCATTAAAAAGGAAATAGAAAAAGGCAAATGCCTGGCATTTCTTCATGAGGTGCTACACACAGCACATCACAGAAGTTATCAGATTTAATGCTCCCGACAATCTAATATTGGGTACTATTGGATTCATTTACAGATTGGGAAAAGAGAGAGGAAATGATGTCTCCAAGGTAGAGAAACAATTTCATCTTGGCCATCTGGATAGCCAAAGGAAAACTATGGCACTTACCAAAAGCCAGAGGAATGCATTTTAAGATTAAGAAGACAAATACAACATCCACCACCATGGCCTTTGAGAATACATTTAACTTCATCTGGCCCTAAAGTCTAGTTCTGAATGATTAAGTGGTCCAATTGGTAAAATAAATGATGCTATTTCAACTTGCCATCATGGTTCTTAATATAAAGGCTTTCCAGAAGATAAGAGAGCTTACAGAGAAAGCTGGAAGAAGTGGAAAGAGGAATGTACATGTTTAGACATCGTTCTCAGAGCTCAAGTTCCCATGTGAAGAAATAGTCTATTTACTCTGAAGGAAAAAGGACCAGCTTCACTCTCAGCCAGCTGATGGCACACTGTTTGTGCCCTATTTCTTGGTGCCATCACAGGTAAGAAAGAGACTGACATATATCTCAGTTCCTGAAGTTAAGGAGTAGGTTTCTGGGGTGAAAATAACTGGCCCTGCTTCAGCTCGTTCAACCAGAGGCAAAGAACAGAAACAACTTAGTTATTATGAATAAACAATGCATGAGTGTTTGCTGATGAGGCAGATTGTATCTCATTATTGATTTCACATGGACATTCTCTTTGCATCAACTGGGGCTAATAAACCAGGACAAAGAAGGATCAAAGTGACCATGTGAAAGCCCTGGCCAGTTGGCTCAGTGGTAGAGTGCTGGCCTGGCAGGTGGATGTCCCAGGTTCAATTACCAGTCAGGGCACACAGGAGAAGCAAGCATCTGCTCCTCCACCCCTCCCTAACTTGCTCTTCTCTCTCTCTTCCCCTCCTGCAGTCATGGCTAGACTTGAACGAGTTGGCCCGGGCACTGAGGATGGCTCCATGGCCTCCATCTCAGGCACTAAGAAGAGCTCAGTTACTGAGCCACAGAGCAACACCCCAGATGGGCAGAGCAGCGCCCCTAGTGGTCTTGCTGGGTAGATCCTGGTCAGGGAGCATGCAGGAGTCTGTCTCCCTGCCTCCCCTCCTCTCACTGAATAAAAGAAAAAGAACCAGAAATGCAGTTCAGAGGGAAATGCCGACACTAGACAAACCTGAGACTAAGGGGCAAGGGACAAGGGGCAATGTTTGACCAATAAACAGTATGTAACAGGAAGTACAATGAAGGCCATACCCCAATTTATCTCCTTTCTGTCTTGCTTCCAGCTTACTTTTTCCTGCAATCAATAATGATAACTTTCATATCTTAAAAAAATTATTTTGTTTCTCCTAAGAGTGGAGAGTCCTCCATTTTGAATCTCTCCTAGGCATGGGATGTTTCTCCATCTCATATTGCAGGTGGGGAAACAAAGACACGGTTAATTTTGGCTGACATCGTGTCCCCAAAGGCATCAACACACTCTATCAAAGCGAGTCCTAAGGCCAGAATCTAAACCTGTCCCATCTCCAAGTCCCCACGTGGTAAAGACCCAGGCTCCAAGTCCCCAGAGGCAGGAGGCCTCAGGGTACAGCGTGAGCCAGGGTAGGTGGCTGTGAAAGGGAGAGGACGTGTCCTTGTTCCCGCACTGTGCCAGACCACAGCACATCACTGCAGTGTTCTGGTCCCACTGCATGATCACTTCTACTCTGCTGCGAAGAGTGGTTTTCTATCTTACAGGGGATTGCTGGTGGATGCTTATTCTTGAGCATTCTGGAGCAAGGGAAGAACCTTATTACACAAAATACTTTCCTGAGTGCTATCACCTCACATCTCTGGCATAAGTACTCAGCAGTAAAAGTAAGGCTGCAACACACCCCTTTTTCCCACTTAGAAAACACAATGAAAACTCAAGGTCTCCAGCTACAAGGCTTTGTTTTTCCAGTTTCCAAGGCAAACTGCTGAGGACAGCATTGCACTTGTCAGAACATGGAACCCATCTATCGGCACCTGCACAGTATCTTTCCCTGATTCAAAGAGGTGACTTGGGTTCCTCATCTCAGATTGCCTGTTCCCATGGCTTGTATCTCCCTCTCTCCAAGGAAATAAAGCAAAATGTCATGGTTTGGGGGGCTGTGGAACCCTCCATATCCCCAGGTGAGAGATGGGATGAGAGGAACTCAGCAGTGGGATCCAATCCATCAGGAGGAAAACAGTCTCTTAACTTATCTCTGCCCCGAGGATCGACTTCCTGAGATGCTAACCTTTGCGTGTCAGTGGAGCGGGGAGACTAGAGTTGATTCACTACTCTGAATGCAGGGGCCAGATGAGCGGAACTATTGATTTCTATCAAAATAGACAAAGAGCAAATAGAAGACCACGGACAGAGAAGGACTTGAATACAGATGGAAATCGCCAGGTATAACAGTGAAACCTGCGCTAGGTTTCAAGCCAGGAAGCACCTATGTCCCCAGTGCATGAAAAAATATTAAGCAAAATTCTAGGCTCAATCTCCGTGTAATTGGATTTTCTTTTATCCTAAAAATGTTTCTTTTGCCTACAGTTGCTATGGTAATGAAGGTGTTCTTGGCCAGCATCTTGATGACAATAAATAAGCAAATAACCTAATTTCAGCTAGTTTTAAGGGTTAAGAGGCAGATAAATGCCAGATGATGTGATAGGGTGTGACAAGGGAGGGAGAACCCTTGGCAGTACATGTGCCCTAAAGGTCCAAGGCGCATGTGCCCGTGAAGAGAGTCCTCAGCCTTCACCAAATTCTTCACAGTGTCTTTGCTCCCTTACAAAAGGTTCAGAGCAACTGGAGGAGAGAGAATCATCTGAAAAGGCCACTCTGGGGACCCGATGACAAGAAGGAACCAGGCAGGTGAGACTTGGGGCAGGTTGGGGACAGGGGAGCGGAAACAAGGCTAACCTGACCCAGGGATAAAGAGATGGTCGAGAGAACTGGGGGAACACATAAGAGAAGAAGGTCTTTAAGCAGGTTCGTGAAAGGGATAAAGGAGGAAATCAATTTTCAAAAGGCTTCCTAGGTGTTTACCCCTCAGGATCAGTAAGACAAGAATTCTTGTGGTTTCGGAGGAGAGGTCGTGAGGCAGCCCAATCTGTCAGGCCGCCCTGGCACAGGTCCAAGGGGAAGGCCTGGATACGTGTGAGCAAAGGGAAGAGGGGTTCCACCAGTCTGACCCATGCTCAGAACGAAATCTCCCAACGAGTAACTGTACACGGGGTCCTGGTCATCTAACAACAACACCCCCCCTCCTGGCCTCCCCCCGCCACGCACACACACAATATGCTTCTAATGCTCATGATTCCTGCACTCGCATTCCTTCATGTGCTCACTCATGTTTTGAGTGGTTCTCCCAATCCTACATCCTAAGAATGTCTTTTCAGGGTAAGGAGTGCATGGTCCCTGTGAGCCTAATTTCCACTTAAGGAGGGATGATGAAGTAATGCTTACAGGGTCCATGTGGCACCTTCAGCCTGTCTAAGATGTCATAGGGAAGGGCTTGTAGAGAGGCAGAGAAATAAAAAAATAAGGAGAGTTGGAAGTCCACTGAACAAGAGTGACCAAAGTGGGAAAATAACAGAGGGGAGGATCAAAGAGGGAACAGAGACAAAGAGGGAGGAGAGGAGGACGGAAGAGAACAGAAGGAAATAGAAAGAGAAAGGAGGGTTTGGAAAGAAAAGAAAGTAAAGGAGAAGCCAGTGTGGAAATAAGGTAACCAAGGGGTGGAAGACAAGGCTGCCAGAAAGGGAAGAAGCAAGACAAACAAAGAAGTGGCCAAGTTACGGAAGGTGGAGGTCACCGCCAACAACTACATCCGAATGTAGAATCACTATTTGCTCCTTTCTGCCCCAGTGACTCAGGGGCGGAGGGCGCAGACCTCGGGCTCTTCCACACACGGGACTGTGTGAAGCCACGCCCACTGCCCGCTGCCCACTGCCCACTGCCCGCTGCCCGCTGCTTGCTGCCCTGACACAAGCTCCCAAACAGCGATTCTCTCCGACTTGGGTGCGAATGCAACTTGAGTTCAACCAAATGCAAACTGAACCCCAGAAAACCTGCTCATACCCATCACCATAGTCATTAAGGAAGAAAATTAATTGCCTGAGACCAGAGTGCAGAAATCCAACTAGACATCTCCTCCCAAGCGATCTGTCCCTGAGTGGATTGTGGTGGGAACACCTATAAGACTCCAAATGCATTTGTCTACACGAAATTTCCTTGCCAGGATTTATAATCCCCTATACGTAATTGTTGTGGTTGCTGTAAAACATCTGTCTCTCCAACATACTATAAGCTTCACCCATGGAGCTTAGAGCCATACCTCTTTTTTTACCCCTTAGTATTTGGTGCATACTAACCACTCACTACTAAATGATTGTGGAGGCTGGGTAGAGGATTGGGGTAGGGACCCCAAACCAGAACTCACAGCTCTTATCCAAGAACACAGAATGAAAAGCCACACTGCTCATTTTTTTTTTTTTTTTTTGTATTTTTCTGAAGTTGGAAACGGGGAGGCAGTCAGACAGACTCCCGCATGCGCCTGACCGGGATCCACCCGGCATGCCCACTAGGAGGCAATGCTCTGCCCATTTGGGGCGTTGCTTTATTGCAACCAGGGCCACTAGCACCTGAGGCAGAGGCCATGGAGTCATCTTCAGCACCCAGGCCAACCTTTGCTCCAATGGAACCTTGGCTGCGGGAGGGGAAGAGAGAGACAGAGAGGAGGGAGAGGGGGAGGGGTGGAGAAGCAGATGGGCGCTTCTCCTGTGTGCCCTGGCTGAGAATTGAACCCGGGACTCCTGCACGCCAGGCCGACGCTCTACCACTGAGCCAACTGGCCAGGGCCCACACTGCTCATTTTTCTGGTCTGATTCCTCCACCAGGTTTAGAGAAACCATAAAATTATTTCTTATACCTACGAAGTTTCAAACAAAAGATGCCAATCTTAACACAATTCCTTAAGCTAGGGTGGGTATTCCATTCTCTTCAGCAAACCATGATTTTTTTTTTTCTTTATCACCAGCATCCCCAAAATTTATCATCCTGACAACACAGAAAGAACAACTTGATTAAGCTTGGAAAACTTTCTCTAAAATCAAAACACTGACTGCCCAGTAAGACTCAAAACAGCAGCTTCATCCTGAAGTGGCTTCTTGACTTTCTAACACTAAAACAAACCAATAATCACCAGCGTTCAAGATGCTATACTTCACATCAGTTTATCACAATGGGGAGAAGGCTCAGTCTAAAAGCCCTCCCTGCTCAGCACTCCCCCAGTTGTGCTATTCTGCACCAAAGGGTTGAGTGACAGCGTGATAAACGAACGGTTTACCCTCATTCTACCCCAGGACACCTCTGCCTCTCTGTGGACTTCCCTCTGTGCCTTTTTCTTGGCATTATTGGTCTCTTTCTCTTTGTATTTCACTCCCTTTCTTGTTTTCTCTCAATTTGTTTATATGTATGCATTCAAAATACGAATGTATTCTCCTTCGGAAAATCCAGACATTGAGAGACAAAGCTGAAGGACTAACAGGGTATGCTTTCTGTTCTATAACATGCTGTTTTCACCCAAAACAATGTCTTTGAGACCTCTCGACATCAGTATAAGGCTATTTCAAACACGTTCTTTTTTCCCCAAGGTACAGATGTACCATAGGTTAGCCACGACCCTGAAATCAATACTTAGTCCATGTCTGCTTGTTATTGCCACTGCTACCTGCTACAACATGGGTAAATCTCAAAAACATTACACAAAGTAAAAGAAGTCATACACAACACTGCAGGATTCCATTACGTGAAATGTACAGAACAGGTAAATCCACACAGATAAGACAGGTGGCTGCTAGTTTTGGACTGGGGAATGTGGAATGACTACCTAATAGGCATGGGGTTTTCATTTGGTGTGATAAAACGGTTTGGAACTAGACAGTAATGATGGCTTCAAAAAACTGTGACTGTACTTAATGCTACTCAATTGTATACTTTAAAATGGTTAACATAGCAAACTTTACATTATGGGTATTTTGCTAAAATAAAAGAAATACAGACATGCTGGATCACAGAGTATATGTTCTTATAATTGTACCAACCCTGTGGCAAATTACTCCGTAAAATCTCCCTCCTTCTCTCTCTGTTTAGATTATTGTATTTACCTCTTCTATATATCCTTCTCTATTTATTTCATGTCTGCCTCTCGCTCGCCTTCTCCCTCCCTCCCTCTTTCCCCTTCTTCCCTCCTCCCTCCTGCTCTCTCTTGTTTTCTTCCTTTTCAGGAGAGTGAGGAACACCTGACCTTCCTCTCCAAGTCTATGAATGATTCTGACAGTGGTCACAAATATTTTCTCCACCCCTCAAAAATCAGGCGATGTGTTGGCTCCAAAGGCATGCATAGCCTTCCCCTTTCCTGCTGCTCACGGCAAACTTCCCAGATGGCTGCTTGAGGAGTATAAACATGTCGGAGGGTGGAGGAGACCCCTCGGATGCATGAAATCCACCCCCCAGTAGCCAGGTCCGAGCCAGTGGGAGCCTTGCTGGCTGCAACAGCCAGGGCTGAGTCAGAGGTTCTGGCGCATCACAATTTCTATTGCGCACATGAAGTGTTTCCTTCAGAACAGCACACTTAAGGCAGCTTTGCAGGCATGTGCTGGCTCAGAAAGGACATCTTAATGTCTAAGACAGGGGTCCCCAAACTACGGCCCGCGGGCCGCATGCGGCCCCCTGAGGCCATTTATCCGGCCCTCGCAGCACTTCTGGAAGGGGCATCTCTTTCATTGGTGGTCAGTGAGAGGAGCATAGTTCCCATTGAAATACTGGTCAGTTTGTTGATTTAAATTTACTTGTTCTTTATTTTAAATATTGTATTTGTTCCCGTTTTGTTTTTTACTTTAAAATAAGATATGTGCAGTGTGCATGGCGATTTGTTCATAGCTTTTTTTACAGTCCGGCCCTCCAACGGTCTGAGGGACAGTGAACTGGCCCCCTGTGTAAAAAGTTTGGGGACCCCTGGTCTAAGATTTCCCATCTGTGCTAGGGAGGTAGTAGAGTGCAATGGTTAAGGCCCAGGTTTAGGTATCGGACTGCCTGATTCAACCGCTTCACTAATGAAGTGACCCTAGACTTATGAACTGCCTTCTCTGAGCAGTATTCTGTTATCTCTGCAATGAAGGATTCATAAGAATTAAGCAAAAATATATGCAAAACCTTCAGCCCAAGTGCGGTCACATGGCCTATTAGAGTCCATTTGCTGCTATAACAAATAACCACAAGCTTCGTGGCTTAAAACAACACGCATTTCTTTTCCTGCAGATGCTGGAGGACACCCACTCTAACGGGTTCCTCTGGGCTCCAATCCAGTGTCTGCAGGACTGTGATGCTGATACTCCAGGGGAGGATTCGTTCCCTTGATATTTACCGGCTTCTAGGATTCACGACATCCTTTGGGGTCACGTCCTCCTCCCAGCAACCTCCTTCCTCTGACCTCTGCTTCCTCTGCTTCTCTTGTTCCATCTCCTCCTCTGGCTCTGACTCTTAAACCTCCTCCTTTGACTGACAAGGACCCTTGTGATTACATGGGGCCCATCAAAATAATCCAGCAGAATCTCCCCATCTCAAGATCCTTAACATAGTCGCATCTTCAAAGCCCCCTTTTGCCATGTGAGGGGCACAGGAACACATCCTGAGAATAACGACGCGGACATCTTTGGGAAGCTGTTATGACACACACCACATGTGGTGAGCCTCATGCATTAGCATGCTGCTGTTTCTGTGCTAGTCCTACTACTGAGCCGAAAGAAAACTTCTCGTCCCCCTAAAAAGAAAGTGAGAACTGGTCATGGCTCGGCAGTCAAGAGAAACGGGTAAAAATCCAATATCCTGCCCCTTGGAAATCCCTCCAAACATTAAGGCAGCATCTCTTTCCTCCCCCACCAGTGGGCCACTTGTTCAAAGTCCTAATCGCTGAGTTATGTTCACACTAACAAGTGGCCCTAAAGCCCCTGAAAACACTTCAGCATGAAATATAGAAGGAGACAGAGAAGAGCAAGGTCCTGGGGACCTTGGCCTATCTGAGCCCTGCTGATCTATTGTGTTCAGGAGGAGAAAGGCCAAGATTCTTCTCCTGTATCCCTCATGCTGCTTTCGGTATAAACAGCATCTCATGAGCACTTTTTTTCTGCTTTCTCCTTTCGTTTTCTTTTCTTTTCCTTCCCCACTGCTCTCTCCCTCACTCCCGTCCCTCTCGTTCTCCGGGAACTGATGCAATACTGGGGTCTTCAGCTTCCCATCCCCTTGCTTTGGCACTGCTCTTGGTTGCAGGGCAGAGACAGACTTCACAAGAACACTCCAGACTCCCGCCGGCCCCAGGAAAGTGGCCCTACCCCTGGCTGCAGGATCATGTTGTGTTGGTGAACCAATGATATCATCAAGATTTTGTTCTTTCCAACTTCCTGCTCTGGGTTCCAGGTGTTAAAACCATCCTACGGACACAAGACAGGATCGTACCAATCATTCCAGGAGCCACATGCATGCTCCTCCGTGTCCTAAATAATAAGAAGAGGGTCTCTTCAGAAGCCCCCACCCCAACCATGTCTTCCCCAATCTCACCGTTGTTAACTGTGACTCATGCTAATCAATGCACCAACGACTGTAGCCAGTAAATAGAAATTGTATTGACTGGTTTAAGGCAGGGTCACATGACCTGCCTTCGCCAAAGGACATGAACTGTAGGGGTGGATATCCAAAGGAAAATTATAGCAGTTGTCAAAAAACAAAGTAATGAATTTTGGGAAAACAAACACAATATCTATCACATGGCCTTTGAGAATGTGTTTAGCTTCTATGAGCCTCAGTTTGCTCATCTATAAACTAAAATAATAGCTACCTTTAATTCAGACTAGATACACTAATTTTCGTTAATCATTTATCCTGGTATATGGTTTCCCCTGGTAGCAGTTTTCCAATAAAAGGTAGCTACTAATATTATCATAGTTATCAACACTATTACCATCACACAAACTAACATGTCTTTCTTTCGGTCTTACCAGGTAAGCCTTGAGAAATCTCTCTGATGGCCTCAGACATCAGACAGGAGCTTCCAAACAGCACAGAATCACCAGATGAAGAATGTTACAAGAGGAGGTGACATCCGGTTCCTGGCTGCTTTACAATCAGTACAATGCAAATGTTCATTTTGTAACTGAGTGGGTCTGAGCCCTTGGGAATGTGGTAGAAACAAAGTTTGGGAAGGGCAGAATAATCCAAGTAGAGGCCCACTAGCATCACCAGCCAAGGGGTGGGAAGATTTAAGAGAGGGAAACATTACTTCAGTCTGTGGAAGAACTTTCTTTCAGGGAGGGCTGGTTACAGAAGGAAGTGCTACATGGAATGGCAATGAGCCTGTCATCTCTGGAGCCTCAATGACCAAGAGAGAGAGAAGGGACATCCATGGATCAGATGTGCGGGGGAGGGGAGGCACCAGTGTCTATATCATGCCTTCCTCCTGTCAGCCTGGTTCTCCAGGAGGGAAGGTGCACACTGAAGTGACCACAGAAATCAGGCAAGTAACAAAGTGTGCAACTCAGGGTGGGTGCATCACAGGCCTGGATGAACCAAAGCCCGCCACCTTGTTCCCATGAACAGCAACCACTCAACTCCAGCTGTCTGTGGTCTATGGCCTATGGGAATACGAACTGAATCCAGATCTTTCAGGATTTCAAGATAATCCAGAAATCAGAACATTACATAAAATATTCCTATTCTAAAAGTTGGCAATTCATTCGCATTTAAGATCTTGTGTGAGTCGAACAGAACCCATTTGTAAGTCAGAATCGTCCAATGGGCCCACCACTTTGTGGCCGCTATGAGAAAGGTAATTTGATCATTTCCTTCTAAGGTACCATGTCTGGCCTTGAATTAATGTCAAAACTTATCATTAAACTTTTAAGCATTAACCACTAGAAATATCAGCATATTGCCACTGAATATGTGACTGCAATAACCAACCACTGTGGATATTAGAATCCAAACAAGTACTTGATACATGCTAAGTGGAAAAGAATATAAAGTAGTCAGTGTAAAATGAAAACCACATTTCTTGGAGGTCTCCATTTGTCTTTCTATATGGAGAGCAGGGAGTTTATGACCTTCCAACCATTTTTGAGGTGTCTAATCCAGAAATGGAGAAGAAACAGAAATCCTGGATTCCTAGGTCAGTGATGGAGGCACGGACTAGTCAACAGTACAGCGAAAAGAAAAGAAAAGTCTGAGGAAAGAAGGTATTTAAGGTAGTCATTTTCACAGAGGGATTTCAAATGGAAAATCTATTCCACAGAAAAGGGAAAGGACATCAGGATTAGGTAGGAGAAATTAAAGAACTAAGTCAGTAAATCCTGGAAAAACAGTATAGACCTGCTAAAGCATGAATAGAGGAGAAAAAATGAACAGGAATGAGCCTGGAATGGTTTGCACTGTTTTGGCTACAGAAGACAAGCTAACCAAGAACACAGTAGGAGTATACCACTAGACCTGAGTACTTGGACAAGGCTCTCACTCCTGGTTGTCTTGGCAATGAGACTCCTACTTCATACTAATGACATCAGGAAGAGTAAAACCCCATGCAAATTGAAGCACGCAGTAATTAGAGGCAGAGTCACATGTAGTCTAGATCAGTGGTCCCCAACCCCCGGGCCACGGACCGCTACCGGTCCGTGGGCCATTTGGTACCGATCCACAGAGAAAGAATAAATAACTTACATTATTTCCATTTTATTTATCTTTAAGTCTGAATGATGTTTTATTTTTTAAAAAATGACCAGATTCTCCCTCTGTTACATCCGTCCAAGACTCACTCTTGACACTTGTCTCAGTCACATGATAAATTTATCTGTCCCACCCTAAAGGCCGGTCTGTGAAAATATTTTCTGACATTAAACCGGTCCGTGGCCCAAAAAAGGTTGGGGACCACTGTTCTAGATAGTGTCACAGCAGAGGCAAGTCTAGGGAACAGCTTGGGTGGGCTTGTAGAGCAAAGCAATTGAACTATGAATAAAAGGGGAAAGCGCTTGGGAAAACTGAATTCCACTGACGCGGTTTTCCCACTGATTTCGGTCAAGTCACTATGGATAACGGGTCATGTAGTCCCCTGTCCACATTGCTTTCCTGGATCTATGTTTCTGGGTCCCTCCGAGGAAATAATCATGAAGTAGGGAAAGACAGCGGTTTGTGATCCTAGTTCCCAGTGTGCGCTGCCTCACTATTGTGCATAAAAGGGAATGAAGAGAGGGCTAGAACAGTTTCGTGGAGAAGCTTGCAAATACACACAAAAAAGAGGCCAGTTATGGGATGTATTAGGTTCTAATAGCTGCTGTAACAACTTGCCACAAACTGGGTGGCTTAAAACAACATTTATTCATTCTCTTACAGTCTGGAGGTCAGAAGTCCTAAATCAGCTGCATTGGGTTGAAACCTGTACTCTGCTTCAGACATCAAATGCCTTCATCTTCTCCTGTTGTAGAACCTCCTCTGTGTTCCCCTTATGAGGGCTTTTGTGATTATATCATTCAGTCCATCTGAATAGTCCAGGATAGTCTCCCCATCTCAAGACCCTTAACTTTATCAATCCACAGAGTTCCTTTTGCCATAAAAGGTAACATATTCACAGAATCCAGGGATTATGATATGAATATTTTAGGGGGTTATTATCCAGTCTACGGTATGGGGCAAGAAAGAGTAGAAGTAGGGAAGAAAGGTGATTTTAAGAATTGTAACTTGGGCCTTGGATGGTTGCCTTAATAGTAGAGCACTGGCCCAGTGTGTGAATGTCCTGGGTTTGAATCCCAGTCAGGGCACACAGGAGAAGCAACCATCTGCTTCTCCACCCCTTTCCCCTCTCTCTTCTCTCCCTCTCTTCTCCTCCCCGCCTGCAGCCATGGCTCAATTGGAAGGAGTTGGCACCAAGCACTGAGGATGGCTCCATGGCCTCTGCCTTAGGTGCTAAGAAGAGCTCTGTTGCTGAGCAATGGAGTAACATCCCAGATGGGCAGAGCAGCGCCCTCTAGCAGGCTTGGCAGGTGGATCCCAGTCAGGGCACATGTAGGAGTCTGTCTCTGCCTCCCCTCCTCTCACTGAATAATAATAATAATAACAATAAAATTGTAACTTAAAATGCAATATAAATTAGATGTTCGTTAGTATTTTTGGAAAGGTATAAGTAAAAATAGAAATTTCTTTTTAATAACTATTAACTATGTTTCTTTGAATTGACATAGTTTTGAGACTGAATCACAAGGGTTAGGGCATAAATGTAGGTTACAAGCAGTAATTAAAATAATCATTAAAAAAATTACACCCAACAACATGCATCACTTAAAGTAATCATTTCCAGTTATTACTTCTTTGACAGCACTTATTTTAAATGAGCACTGATGTGCAAAGTAGCAAGGAAGACTTAGATATCAAAAACTACTTATATTTTGAGCAAATGGTAATTTTTTTTTGTTTTTTTCTGAAGTGAGAAGCAGGGAGGCAGAGAGACAGACTCCTGCATGCACCTGACTGGGATCCACCCGGCATGCCCACCAGGGGGCGATGCTCTGCCCATCTGGGGCGTTGCTCTGCTGCAACCAGAGCCATTCTAGTGCCTGAAACGGAGGCCATGGAGCCATCCTCAGTGCCCGGACCAACTTTGCTCCAATGGAGCCTTGGCTCCAGGAGGGGAAGAGAGAGACAGAAAGGAAGGAGAGGGGGTAGGGTGGAGAAGCAGATGGGAGCTTCTCCTGTGTGCCCTAGCCAGGAATCGAACCCAGGACATCTACACGCCAGGCCAATGCTCTACCACTGAGCCAACCAGCCAGGGCTGAGCAAATGTAGTCTTAAATGTTGCTTCCTCACTTGCTCTCTCTCTCTCTCTCTCTCTGTGGCATCCACTGTTTGTATTGATAAGTTTGTACAATTACACAAATGAACAAACATGGATAGATCATTTTTTGTTACTTACATTACCTGCCATGTCTTAGTCTGAAGGGAAATAAATGAGAAATTTTAGAATGATAGGTCACAAACCAAATATTCCAAGCATATGACAGGGTGACTGAAGTGGTCCAGATGGGATGAGGGGCACACTGCAGGGTACACGGCCACCAGAGGAAGAAGCCACTGGTCACCTCTGCTCATTATTGGTATTTCAAAAGGCAGTATCAATAGAGCTTTCAAATTTTCAAGAGAATTAAAAAAACCCAGAATTTCCTGTAATATTTCCTGATTTTTAAATGTTGGAAACTAATTCAAAACACCATTCAAGCCAAATAAAATGTATAAAACCTGTGGTGTGACACTTTGAAAATGACATTAGAAATTCTGTTAAGTAGTTTTGACTTTTTAACCTGAAGACAAAAAGGGCATGGTGTCACCCAGTGGCATGATATGGCCACATTTGTATTGACTTTACTTCTAACACAAACATGTGCATGGACACACATGTGTGTGCAGACATGCATGCATACACACACACACACACACCAACACTCCACCACCACCACATAAACCTTAACTGAAAAATTACTTCGAAACCATAAATTCTTAAAGGATAGCTTTTTCTTCTTACAGCTTTGCCTACTTGTTTCCCTTCAATGAAGAGCCACAGGTTGTTATAATAATAACCTACTTTATGTGAGAAAACAGTCCCCTGATGGGCACTGTGACCTATCTTGTGGACAAGCTAAGCAAAATGGCCCCAGGAACCTGGGACACTGTCCTAACTGCGCCCAGAGAGGTCACTGTCCACATCTTCCTGCTCACAGTCAGGACTGGAATGAAACTATCTCACACAAATAAGCATTCCCCCAGATTTCAAAATAGATTTTTTTTTTCCATCCTGGACGGGTAGCTCAGTTGGTTAGAGTACCATCCCGGTATGACAAGGATGTGGTCTGATCCTTTATCAGGGCACGTACAAGAGTCAAACAATGAACGCATAAACAAGTGGAACGGCACACCTGTTTCCCTTTCCCACTCTCTCTCCCTCTCCCTCTCTCTCTAAAGTCAACAAATCATTTTAAAAATTAAAATACAGGTCTTTTTAAAAAAGGTAATCCCAAAGTTCACATCAAAAAATAAAGCATGTGAACAAAAAACACAATTTTTTCAATAGTGCAAAGAGCTATGTGTAAGATGAAGCGGGTAACGAGATAGAGTGTGATGAGCAGGAACGGTCAAGAAGGACATGCCACCCCTGAGAAGGTGACATTCGCACTGGGACTAGAAGACACCAAGCACATAGAAGTTAGGAAGTTCTTTGTTCTTGGCAGAAGGAAGTAGAAGTGCTGAGGCCCTGAGGCAGACGGGAGCTTGGGTGGCCAGAGGCTATGATGCTGGAGCCATGGGAGGCGGGGGAGACAGAGTAAATCAGGGAAGGGCTTTAAATTGGAAGGTCATAAGCAAGGTGTGACTTAGTCCTATTTAAATTTTTTTTTTTTTTTTTTAGTGAGAGGAGGGGAGACAGAGAGACAAACTCCCAACTGGGATCCACCCAGCAAGCCCACTAGAGGGCAATGCTCTGCCCATCTGGGGCCACTGCTTTATTGCTCAGCAACAAAGCCATTTTTTTAGCATCTGAGGCGGAGGCCATGGAACCATCCTCAGCAATCAAGGCCAACTCCCTCCAACCAATCAAGCCATGACTGCAGAATGGGAAGAGAAATAGAAGAAGGGCGTAGAGAAGCAGATGATCACTTCTCCTGTGTGCCCTGACCGGGAATCAAACCCAGGACAGCCACATGCCAGGCCGACGCTCTACCGCTGAGCCAATAGCCAGGGCCTGTCCTATTTACATTTTTGAAAAGCTGACTCTCACAAGTCATGCCATCTCTTTGAGCCTCTTATGCTCTCTAAGATGCAGCTGATATCCTTGTTTCACAGAACTCTTCGAAGAGTTAAACTGGATCTTGGGCAGGAAGCGCCTGGCATACGTGGGCACACGATGAAAATGAGTTGAAGCTGAACAAGCTGAGGAGGGGAAGCTATGGTCCTGCGGAGAGAAGGGGAGGGGCCGTGAATGGAGAACAGCTCCCCTGGGCCTGAGCGATGGGGATTTCGTGGCCGGACCTCCTCCTCCCCTGATTGGACGTCTCCTGACTAGGCTGCCCCTGTGTTCCAACTAGCATCCATGGTGATTCCAACAGGAAAACGAATTTGGCTGTATCATTCTGAGAAGTCCGTCTTCTAATACAAATGTAACAGGTTCACACACAAAGAATGGACTGCTGGTGAGCACAGGGGTCAGCAAGACAGACTCCTAGAAGCCTGAGCAATGGGCATCCCCACCCTTACCACCATTCCTGTGGTTCCGTCCAGCCCAAGAAAGCGGGTGGGTTATTTCTAACAGTAGCAACAACCAAAAGACCAAATACCCATCCCATGAAAGAAGGTGATTCCTCCCTGGGCATACAGTGAAACACCCAGGTGCTATCTACTCAAGGTAGCCACACAACCTCGGGCCCAGCAGTTCCGCTTGTAGAAAACTGCCTGTGGATATTGAAATCCACTAACAAGGTCTGTGCGATGCTGCTCAGGGCCTGAGATTGGGAACAACCTGGAAAGCCACCGGAAGGGCAATTAAGGTGCGTCCTCACCTCATCACGGCTGCACGTTCCTGCAGCTGATCAGGAGGGGAGCTGATTTGTATGCATCTGAAACACACAGCGTTGAGCGAGGAAGGCAAGGTGCAGAGCGGTGTGCAGAGCTGGCCACCATTTGGGAGAAGACAGTGAGTGGCATATTCATTAGTTGATTGAGAGTCTTTTTTTAAAATTAATTTTAATGGGGTGACATTGATAAATCAGGGTACATATGTTCAGAGAAAACATCTCCAAGTTATCTTGACAGTTGATTATGTTGCATACCCCTCACCCAAAGTCAAATTGTCTTCCATCACCTTCTATCTGGTTTTTTTTGTGCCCCTCCCCTCTCCCCACCCCCCCCAACCATCACACTCTTGTCCATGCCTCTGAGTCTCATTTTTATGTCCCACCTATGTATGGAATCATACAGTTTTTAGATTTTTCTGATTTACTTATTTCACTCAGTATAATGTTATCAAGGTCCATCCACGTTGTTGTAAATGATCCGATGTCATCATTTCTTATGGCTGAGTAGTATTCCATAGTATATATGTACCAAAGCTTTTTTAAAGTGCCAGACACGGGGGGATGCAGCTGTAATAAAACAAGTCCTGGCTCCACGTCATTTGCAATCTGATGGCGAGACATAGATAATGCACGTGAAAATAGGTTGTATACCAGGAGGTGATTAGATCCAGCGTTCCATATTTATGCTCGAATTTGGCTGAACCACATGGAATTAATTGCCAGCATATGACCTCTCTGACCTATAACAAGGTAGTTTCATAAGGTCTAACCTGGTACCTACACAAGACGAAATGACATAAAAGAAATAGAGCGGCTCCTCCAGGAAGGGACAATAAGGAGGGGACATGCTAACTCCACACATGGTGGGGTGATTAATTTCTTCATCCCATGCATGTATTGCTTATTCAGAACAAATATTTTAAAACCTATCATATTTAGGAGCATAATAGAGTTGGCATGCAGGGAGGGTAGAAGGCAGACAAGGATGGAGTGAGGATAAAGAGCGAAGAGGAGGTGGAACTTTTCTAGATGCAAATATAGGCAGGTGACAGTGACATACTGTAGAAATGTATGCTCAGCTTGAAACCCTAAGCGGCCTCTATATATTTGTGATTCAACTCACCCACCAGGGACAGCACAATTCCTAACCCAGATCAGGAAAGGGGCAGTGGTAACAGGGACGGGCCCGGGGAAGGATGAGATGTGGTGGAATCTGTGCGCTAGCTCCTCAGTGCACCTGCCCCAGGTGACCCTCGTGGGTCATCCTTAACTCTGCTCCATTTGCTCTGCGAGCACGGATTGAGAAAGGCCACTTCCCACAGTCGCCCTCAGTGCTCTGAGTGCCTTCCTCCAATGAACAGAACCTGCCAACCCGATCTCTCCTGCAGGAAACGAAAACCACCGTATCGTTCCAGCACACAGCAGAGGAGCGGCCAGGCAGCTCGGTCACGTGGCCAGCGGCAGGCTCAGCAGGGAGAGGTCACGTGGGATGGAGATGAGCGAGAGGCAGAACCAGGTGGGATGACAGCCAAACGTTTGCACACAGAGCCTGAACCTGAGGTTCCTAAAGATGTAGCCTGGCATGGAGCAGCTCCTGATCTTGGACCAGCCCCACGCCCAGTCCCCTCTGCTCCGTGAGTGGGCAGCCAGGCCCTGAGCAGACACGCAGGAAGCAATCCAAATTCCTGCTCTCAACTTCCTAGCTGTGTGCCCTGGGGCACACCGCTGAACATCTCTGAGCCTCCATCCTCCAGTCTGTAAAAGGCAGATAAAAACAAGGCCTATCTTTATTTTGATGTTAATTATCTAGCTGTTCCCCTTAGCCTGTATGTCTAGCTTTTTTGATTACTCTGTTTGCTTAGGCAAGAAAAACCCCACTTAGGAAAAATCCTACAACCTTATTTTTCTGAGTCCTCCTAACTTCCAAGAACGGAGGTTGTTCCAGCAACAAGAGAGAATTTAGTCTTGAAAGGACTAACAATAGCGTCTACCTCTGAAAGTTATTGTAAAATTAAATAAGAAAATGTATAGAGCAGGGGTCCCCAAACTTTTTTACACAGGGGGCCAGTTCACTGTCCCTCAGACCATTGGAGGGCCGGACTATAAAAAAAACTATGAACAAATCCCTATGCACACTACACATATCTTATTTTAAAGTAAAAAAACAGAACGGGAACAAATACAATATTTAAAATAAAGAACAAGTAAATTTAAATCAACAAACTGACCAGTATTTCAATGGGAACTATGGGCCTGCTTTTGGCTAATGAGATGGTCAATGTGCTCCTCTCACTGACCACCAATGAAAGAAGTGCCCCTTCCGGAAGTGCGGCAGGGGCCGGATAAATGGCCTCAGGGGGCTGCATGCGGCCCACGGGCCGTAGTTTGGGGACCCCTGGTATAGAGAGTATCTCACACAGTTCCTAGAACTTTGTGGGTTCTCAATGAATAGAGATATTATCTACCCGTGAGTACCATGGATACGCAGCATCAACAAGTGATGGCTAACTGAAACAGCAGACCTTGAGCCCCCAGGCACCTGCCCAGGTAGTAAAGGCTCTAATCTTGTCCCTCTAGGGATGCCGTATATTTATACTGCTCTGGTCTATCAGCCAGACCTGCCGCTCTGTACAACTCAGGGAGGAGAATTTATGTTGTATTCCAGGAGCACGGTCCGCCTCCCCACCAGGCACCTGGAGTTGTGTAACATGGCAGCCTACGTGCTACAGTTTCGGGTTTGCTGGGTTGTCACTGTAGTATTTGCTTCCATGATATCTGCCGCCAATTTATGGTCATCCCCAGTGCACCCAGCATGGATAGATACCATGCTCCACTTTAGCAGCTGCACCCCCCACCCCCGCAAGCAACTAGGGAGATAAATAGCTAAGCCCACTTCTTCTGATTTATGAATCAATTTGAAATTATAGGGAAATATTTGTGCCCCTACTCTGATGATGGTTCTTTTTTCTTTTTTTTTTTTTTTTACAGAGACAGAGAGAGAGTCAGAGAGAGGGATAGACAGGGACAGACAGACAGGAATGGAGAGATGAGAAGCATCAATCATTAGTTTTTTGTTGTGGCACCTTAGTTGTTCATTGATTGCTTGCTCATATGTGCCTTGACCGCAGGCCTTCAGCAGACTGAGTAACCCCTTGCTTGAGCCAGCAACCTTGGGCTCAAGCCGGTGAGCTTTTGTTCAAACCAGATGAGTCTGCGCTCAAGCTGGCGACCTCAGGGTCTCGAACCTGGGTCCTTCCGCATCCAGTCCGATGCTCTATCCACTGCGCCACCACCTGGTCTGGCTGATGATGGTTCTTATCATTAATTGCAGGTAAAGGTAAAACTCACTTTTTCAATACTAAGATTATATGCCCGGGCCCTCAGGCCAGACAGAATTCTAGGTTTGGAGTTAAAAGGGAACTCACTGAAAGATGCCCTACCTAGGCTGTCCCTCTTTGTTTGAAGAGGAGAAACTGAAGCTCAGAAAGGAAAATGGACCTGACCAAGTTCAATCAGCTCATTAGCAGCTCTCTTCCCGATTCCACATCCCCAGTTCACCCTTGAGTACTTAGTAAGATGCTCAGGGACCTACGGACTCACCCGGGCCTCGATTCTAGCAATCATTTCATGTGAAAAGGTACTGCTGACGTTGGTATATCTGACATTTCTGGTGGCAGCCACATCTGATTTTCTTTTGGGAATCATCTCTGACCAATCACAGTGGGCAGGACACCAGTCGAGCCACCTGTCTCCGCCAGGTGGAAGTGGGACCCACATCAACCAATCAGACTCATTCCTTTGAGAATCCACATCTCAAGGGGAAAGACACAAGGTGGAACTGGTTTGCCTGAACTTCTGTGTGCTGATGTCACTGCCCATCAGAGCCAGCTCCCTGTGTCCCCAGAGAGGCCCCCTTCCTGCTCTCACAAAAACCAGAACGTCCTTGAAACCTACCAGTGAATTATTTTTCAATCTAGCCAAGCCATTTAACCCAAAGTTCACAAAAAAAACAAATGTCTACAGTGGAGAGACAGATACAGGGAATACATAAACCAGTTCAGTAGAGTCTAAAGGGGTGGCCATGTGGGGCAGAGAGAATAATGGCCCCCATCACCTCTCATGGCACTGTTACAATGGAAAGTAACAAAGAACAGACCCAAGTACAGAAGTACAGAGGCCTGTGGCACGCTACACCACTAGAAACCAGCTTCCAGGTCCAGGTGCCTTACTTCAACTCAGTGATACAACCACTAGCTTGCTCAAGCAAAAAAAAAAAAAAAAAAAAAAAAAGACTTCCTGATTCTGAAAGCACTTTAAATTTCTGAGTATACTTACATTTGAAAAGTCACTTTGCCTTACGTACACAGTCTGCACTTGATTCATTTGCATTCATTTAATAGTGCTGCATAAGCTTGCGCCTGAGCGTCTTCATCTAGCCAAGCATCCAATCGCTGCATTCCTTTGACAGACTATTTACCAGGCGCTGGCAAGTGCCGGCGACACGGAGGTGAAGCGACTCAGGCCCTGCTCTGAGGGAGCTCGTGGTCAGGGTAGCAAAGGACATCCAAGCAGACGCTCACTCAACAACATGGCGGGCGTTCTCTTGGCCAAGGAGGCCGAAAGGGGACCTGGGCGCACAGAGGAGGGGCATCTAACTCAGCCTGGAAGGGAGAGTGGGAGGCAGTCAGGCAAGACACCTTGAAAATCTGAGAGTCGTTTAGTTTCCCAACTGAACTGTGGGCTTCTCATGCCGAGTTCCCTCTGTCAACCCCGAGCCACTCAGCACACAGCTCAGACAGGATGAGCTGGGACAACTGCTTCATGCACACTGGGTTTTAAAAAGTTATATATATATATATATATAAAATAGAAACAGAGCCACTTTAAAATGGAGCCGGAACAGCCAGCCCGGAGGAACTGCCTTCCATGTCTTACGCTTCAAACCTTGGAATGCCAAAACAGAGCAAAATTACCTTTGCCCCGGGCCTAAAGCAAAGTTATGTCCCAAAGAACTGTTGCAAAGATAACAAGGAAGCAGATACCATGACCACTGGACTGATGACTACCAGACCGAAAATTAAAAACCTTGTTCAGAGTTGGCATCGCCATGTTAGCATGTCTGCACCAATAGAAACGCCTATGGATCTCATCGTTCCCCTTCCCCTCTCATGAAGGTCCACCGCCTTTACCTCCTAGCAGGAACACTATTTGGGTTTCTGCCCAAATCAGTGCTTCCGGAATAGCTTTTTTTTTTTTTATCTCGAATAAATGCTTGTTGCCTCTTACTTCGGACTTTTATTTTTAGATTAACACATGGAAAAGGCAAGGACTATTGCCCCATGGATGCACTGCCTATAGTATTTCTAAGGGGCTGCAGCTGGTGGCCAATCATGGCCCACTTTAGAGCACGATGCACTTACCCAATCACATGTCTTATGAGGGCAAGGAGCCCTGTCCTTCTTGCTCATGGCGGAACCCCCAGTGTCTGGCATAGTGACTAGGAGATGAATGAATAACTGAGAAGCCAGGGGATCAGTTGAGTTGAGGTTTTGCAAATAGTTTTCCTTCCACTTTGAGTGGTTACACGGCTCTTCCGCATTAGGACAATGTGGGCTAAAGCATCTCTGACTTGACCAGAACTAATCCTGACCCCACCACTGTTACTCACACAGGGCAGCAGGATGGAGCTGGCACACAAGACGAGCCTCCCACGCATCCTCTGCCAAGTCTTCAAATGTCATCCAGCCACTGCCGCTTAATGGGCTGTGATGGATGAAACACAAATGCAGAGAAAGGCTACGCTTATCAACTAAAAGATGAGATGCCGCTGGGCTTCTTTCTGTCCTGAGAGAAGCATGTTGTCATTGGGGCGAATGAGCTTGAGTCCAGAACCATCAGGAGCAGGTGAGCAAGCCTAAAGCAGCCTATGAACGTTTCATTGTTTGGTCACAAAATAACCATGGGAAGATGAAGAAACAGCCACCTTTATGAGACCTCGTGAAGAAGATGGTCAAGGAGACAGATAGTAATTACATGCCATTGTGCGTGCTATGATGGTGTCATCATGGGTCACCTGATGAGTCTGAGGGTCAGAGAAGCTGCCTGGGGGAGTTATGCCTGCAGGCGGGACTGGGAAATCATTTCTGCACAGGATATCGTAACCCGAGTGCACGTACCAGAGGAAAACAGCCTTTGCATTCCTGCCCCACCTGTTTTGAGCTGCATTAAGCAGCAAGTTACAACTCGGGGGGGTCTCAACTGCTCTGAGGAATGTGAGCGAACAGAAGCAGCTCCTGGTGCCTGGGGTTGCTGTGGGGACTGTGCACCTGAAGGACACGAGAACAAGCCTGGGACACAGGAAGTGCTCGGGAAACAGTGCTCATTAGTACCACGGCGTGGACCAGGGTGAGATGAGTGAGACTCACGTTTGGGTGCAAAACTTAAGAGAGTGTCAAAAGACTCAGTGAAAAGAGAAGAAGGAATACTTTAATACAATCAAATCAATGCAGAAAACATCTACGATGAAAGAAGTATCAAAATTTGAAATAAAGACAGGCTCCAAGCCTGCACTTGCTGATCCCGGCTGACTTATCACCCCAGTCCCAGTTCTGTCGGACCCGCTCTTTGTTTAAAATACAATGTTTCGTTTATCGTAAAGTTCTTTGCATTAATTTGGGTTTTAAAATATTGCATTCAAATAGCATTATCGTGATAACTGAGGGGTTTTTTTAGTGTCCCCTTCCCCCCCCCCCCTTGAATTTTACACTCAAGGTGAGCGCTTTCACAAGTTCACCCTAGCCCTGGCTCTAAGACATTTCTTTCAAGTTTTGCTACAATGATATGTTACTTTTATCATTAGAAAAATAAAAGGGTAAGCTGACTATTCTAAAGAAATGAATTATTAAAATGAGGCTTGATCTGAAGGCATTTAATATAGCTTGGGAGGCAGACCAAACACACGTGGGCTATTTCAAGTGCAAAACGATAAAACAATGCATGATAAAGTGCCTGCCCAATGAAACAATGAGTGTTGTAAGAATTCCGATCACGGTGAGAACAGAGCAGAGAAGAAGGTGGCATTTGCCAGGTAGCCCCTGAAGGCACACACCCCGGCAGTGACCCCATTGTCTTTGACCTTGACGCTCCTGGCAGCCCCTGCAGAGCAGCTCCCCACAGAGTGAAGAGGAACAGCCAGCACTTAGGCACGGCGGTGGCCTGGGTCTCAGTGCAGTTCTGCAGCCAGACCTGCGTGTAGACAGGGGAGAGAGTCCTGGAGGCTGTCCCTGGCTGTCCACACAGGGGACGCTTTCGCAGAGGAAGTGGGGAGCCTCTGGTCCACCTATTGCTGAGGCAGCAGGAAAGAAACTCCAGCTAGGGAGGGGACTGTCCTGGTGCCGCGCCGTCAGCTTGGCATGCCTGTCTCTGCCGTTCGTCCCCACACACGGAGAGCCCCAGCTCTGCTTGTCCATGTAGATGAGCAGAGCAGCGGAACCTGCCTCTCAGCCCCAGGGCGCTCTGACTGTCCCGATCCCAGACTCAGAATCACAGACTCCTTGACTGTCATAAATGATGCTACGCCCAGAGTTACAGCGCCGAACCCTCAGACTGGGCACTGCCTGTGGTCTGCAATCCTCAGACCTTCCTCTTTCTCCCAAGACTTTCCAAGCTCCAAAGAAAAAAAATACCCCCCCCCCTTTTTTTCCCTAGAAAACTGTTAACAAGACCCAGTGAGGGGAGGATGATCCATTTTCCAATAAAATCAAAGGAAGGAAAGGCCTGGATCCTAGTTAAGCTTGTGAGCTGGATCTCCCTATGTCTGAGTTACCCCATCAGTAAAAAGGGAGGATCACCCCACTGCCGACACCTGATTGGTAAAATGGGGACCCTAATGTTACCAGTGAAGCAATGAGACCTCGAGTCTTGTCTTCTTAAAGTAAAAAGAATTGTCAAGAGACAAAGCGCAGCAAGTAAAGGAAGAACTAACTCAGGGGTCCCCAAACTTTTTACACAGGGGGCCAGTTCACTGTCCCTCAGACCATTGGAGGGCTGGACTATAAAAAAAACTATGAACAAATCCCTATGCACACTGCACATATCTTATTTTAAAGTAAAAAAAACAAAACGGGAACAAATACAATATTTAAAATAAAGAACAAGTAAATTTAAATCAACAAACTGACCAGTATTTCAATGGGAACTATGCTCCTCTCAATGACCACCAATGAAAGAGGTGCCCCTTCTGGAAGTGCAGTGGGGGCCGGATAAATGGCCTCAGGGGGCCGCATGCGGCCCGCGGGCCGTAGTTTGGGGACCCCTGAACTAACTGATTGGCTGTGCAGGAGGAAAGTCCCAGAAAAGAGGACCTGGGAGACAGGGTCAGGGGGTTAGCCCAGGATGAGCTGCCACTGCCCATCGCTTGCCTGGTCGCAAGTCTCCTGGGGTCCCGTAAAGCTTAGGAAAAAGAGAGAGGCAAGGAAAACTCGCCTGGGGGGAAGAGGCTGAAGGGGGGAGGCGGAAGGTGGGGGCATGCTTCAGGAAGGGAGACAGCGCTGGGTCCTAGGTCCCAAGAGCTTTTTTTTTTTTAAAGAATGCACATTCATGAGAGACAGACAGGAAAGGAGAGAGATGCAATTTATAGTTGTAGCACTCTAGTTGCTCACTGACTGCTTCTCATACGTGCCTTGACTAGGGGGCTCCAGCCAAGCCAGTGACTCCTTGCTCAAGCGTGCGACCTTGAGCTCTAGCCAGCAACCAAGGGATCATGTCAGTGATCCCACGCTCAAGCTGGCGAGCCTGTGCTCAAGCAGGATGAGCCCCCGCTCGAGCCAGAAACCTTGGGGTTTTGAACTTGGGAACTCAGTGTCCCAGGTCGACAGTCTATCCACTGCTCCACCAACGGTAAGGCCTAAGGGCTTCTAAGGGTGGAGATCTTAGGGGAGGTCCCAAGGGAGGGTCTTAATAGAAAATTCATCAGCTTTCCAAATGTGTCCTTTAGGGTCCTGGTCTCCACTGATTGCTCAGTGCCCGGGCAGGGGGTCATTAGTCAATGCAGCTGGTCCTTATGTCAGCCATGGCATCACTTGTCCAGTTTTGC
Source organism: Saccopteryx leptura (assembly GCF_036850995.1). NCBI lineage: Eukaryota > Metazoa > Chordata > Mammalia > Chiroptera > Emballonuridae > Saccopteryx > Saccopteryx leptura. The sequence continues at coordinate 206,256,964 of NC_089506.1, read as the reverse complement.
TGCTCTTCTGGGCCTAGAGCTGAAACTGGGCCTCGATGTGTTTGATGTGGGTTGGAACCTCATTGTTCTGAGGACTTAATGTTTAAGGGCTGTTGTTCTCTGGCTTATTTTTCACTCCCTTGCTAAGGTGTCTAACCTGTGTGACCAGCAATGTGCTAGTGGAGGAAAGGTCACCCTGGGGGTTAAGGTCCTTGTTTCCCCAGTTTTGCCCATTGCTCAGCACCTGCGGCTTTCTGAGCTGGTGGCCTTCTGTGCCTGGCCTGTAGTCCTTGCTCTGCTCCTATCTGTCTAACCGCCTGCCACGCTCGCGGTACCTTCTTGCGTGGCAGGTGTGAGAATAAAACGCGATAATGCAAGTACAGCAGGCGTTCAGCACAATGCCCGGCATATGACAAGTGCTCAATATCTGCGCGCTGCTGTTTATTATCCTTTTATAATCATTGTATCTTCCTCATCATTATTGGGTTGTAAAAGTAAGGACTAGAGCTAGATCGTTGCGTGTAAAGCATCCATCACCCCCTGGCACATGGCAGAACAAGTGGCAGATATTGTTGTAAGGATGGCAACGAGGAAATGGAACCATCTGAGAGGCATTTCAAAGAGGAACGCTAAATAGTAGTTCTTAGTAGAAATCTGTAAGTACACTTTAAAGATAAAATGCATTTCTAATTAGCAGCATTATTTGCACATAAACAATTTATCTACCCAAGACGAGAACACAGTTTGTTCTTAAGTGGATTAAACCACCCACACGCCCTACACACCAACTCCTCCTTTTGCTACTGGGATGCTTGGTGAATGCTTTCTTCTGAAATTGTAGTCCGGACTATTTCATTCCTGTAGAGACAGGGTTCAGAACTGAGCGCCTCAAATGTAGTAGCTCCTGACTTTACATTGCACTAACTTTCAGACTGATTAGCAATTACCCTAAAAGAAATTAAAAAAAAAAAAAAAATCTCGTAGTTCAGTGCTCATGATCTGAAATCACAAAATTGTACTTTCCCCCCTACAGGTGGTCTAGTTCAGAATGTTTAGTCTCTGATCTTAAAGAAAACTTTCTAATGAACTCTACTTTGGGCCAGAAAGTTGGGTAAATGTCCAGTCTAGGAGATAGGACAGTCGGTGTTGTAAAATAGCCCTCTGGACTTTGCTACGTTTTGTAGATAATTCATAAATAAAGAGAGAAAATAAAAAGGCAGGCTCATGCCACCCAGGCTGCTGAGCTCAGTGCGGCTGGAGTCACAACCCCTTGCAGCTGGAAGAGGTGTTGGCAGGCAGGCAGGTCCAAGCCCAGCTTCTCTGCAAGTCACTGAAGATGCACGCTGACTTCCCTTACGATGCAGACGCAGTCCCGGCCTCCCAGGGCCGCTCAGCCCTCTCATTCCTGCCTGGGTACCAAATTCCTCTCTCCTTTTCCCTTTCCACCATCCAGCCAGGGGTCTTAGGAATGCCTGATGACTCCCATTGGGGCAGGCTTTTAATTAAGCAGAGGGGCTTCCAGGATCCTGTAGGGAAGAGCGGGCTTTCTCTGGGGTACGAGAAGAATGGAAATAACCCTCAGCTGGGACTTGAGACACACGTACTGGATCTGACTCCACCATGAACCCAGTCTCTCTGGCCTTCAGCTTCCCGGTCTGTAAGAAATGGGGGCAAGGAGGGGAGTAACCCCAACCTGCCTCCTCTGAAGAACTGTTTCGAGTGAAATCATGGACACAAACACTCAAATGATGATCACTTCAACCCTGGTTGCATGTTAGCACCACATGTTAGCACTTTTTAAAAATTCAGGTGCCTGGGCCTCACTTCAGAACAGTTAAACCAGAAAGCCTTCTGCAGATGCTCATGTGCGCACAGGGCTGGGAGCCGCCAGGCGAGTAAAGGACCAAGTGGAGCAGCAGTGTTTGATTCTCACGGAGGGCGACAGAGTGTGCGGTCCACGGACCACTGGGTGGGGAGCAATGAAAACTTCCGGACAGAAATGAGAGGGAGTGTTTAGAAACTTCTATAGCAATTGTGGTACTTCTGCAATGTCTAAAATATAAGATCACATTTTTAGTAACGTTTTATTGCATTTTACAAAGGTATCTGACACCGAAGGATTAATAATTAAAAAAAAATTAGATCTCACTGCTTCTGTTGCTTTAGCAGCACTGGTTTAGTGGTCGGTGAAGTTCTACCCAGACCCCGGCCCTGCACCTTCAGGAGCTGCACGCACTTGCACGTACTCACTGAAGCTCTTTGGACTCAGTTTCCTCATCTGAAAAATGGGAATCCTCATACCTTCCCTGTGTTCATTTTCCAACAAGCCCAGAAGTCAATCATGTAGAAAACACCTTTCACAGTATAAGTGATTAATACATAAAAAATGGAAGTTCTGCATATTATGATTTCAGTACAGGGTGGAACTTAATGCAGAGGGCACACAGCAGTCGCTCAATGATGTAAGATTAGAGTTTCCCATCTTGAGTTTCTGGATAACCAGGGAGAACAGGGACTCTGCAGCTAAGATGTCACATGTGCTTACTAGGTCTGTGACATAAAGTGAATTAAGTGCTCCAATCCTCAGCAGCCACGTGAAGGTAGATAATCTGTGAGGGGTGTAACCAGAACGATGTAAGGATGAAAGAAAATTAAGTACGTATAATGCACCATGCATAGTGCTCGGCCCCGCTTAAGTGCTCTGGAGATAGTATTACTTTACTATAATCACAATGCCATTATTGTCTTTCACTCTCCTGCCGGGTACAGCAAGGATCGTGTCTGTGGCAGCCCCAGCACCAGGAGCCAGCTGCTCGGCATGCCACCAAGCTGCTGTGGGGCTCCAGCAGGCGTCCTGCACTTCTGCAGCCTGTGCATGACGCCATCTGCCACCGTGCCCATGAGCTTCTCCCTCTCACCTCCGACTATGTGCTAAACAGCTTACCAAGCAGCTTCAGACTCATTAACATCTAATCAGTACTAATTGGCTGCGATTCAGCAGCCTGGGCTCTGGAAGAAGTCCCTTCCAGGGGGCAGGTGGCTGCCATAATCCCCACAAAAGCAGACACCTGGCCTCTGGGGACCAGCCACCTGGTGGGTGGGAGAGGGAAGACCAGAGTTGGGTCCTCTATGGGACCTATGCACCAAATGACTGAATCAACAGGTTGATCAAGCATGGACCCATTCAACACATTTACTGAGCACCTCCTATGTTTCAGGCACCGGGCTAGGTGCTAGAAATACAACCATGAGTAGAACTGATGGTTCTCTATCCTCAAGGAACTCAGGTCTTATGGGGGAGGTATACCAAAAAGCAAGTGAAAACATTCACCAAACTGATGGGCAGTGCTTAGTGAGCACCTGCTGTGTTAGGCCCCTGTTCACCTGGATGACTCTATCAGGTAAGATCTACTATTATCCCCATTTTGAGAAGAGAAAAAATAAGACCGAGAAACTTGGCCCAAATTCTCAGAATTTGGTAAGCAGTGAAGCCAGGATTCTCACCTCAACAATCTGCCACAGAATGAACACTCACCAGACATCAAGATAATAGATTCCAACTGAGTTCTCCCAGGCTAACCTTATACTACATTGTAAACAAACAAAATGATGATCACTGTCTGCTCCTAGTATTAGAGTTGCATTTCAAAACTAGAGAAGAAAGATTTGCAAATATGGAGTAATTCAGCCAACTAAGGCAGGGGCTCTGTAGACACCACTGAAGCAAAGTTGAATATATTGGGCAAATATCACATGGTCTATGTTATTTCTTTAGTACTTGCATCTGTGTGTATCTGGGTGCATATAAGTATGGCTTGCCAACTGAATTTTCAAAGTTGGCATTATCATTACAAAATTCATCCATGAGGAAATGAAGGCTGAAATTTGTTTAGTAATCTGGTACAAATCTTCCCCCTCCTTTTTTAAAAATTCAGTGAGAGGAGGAGAGACAGAGACAGACTACTGCATGTGCCCTGACTGGGATCTACCTGACAAGCCCACTAGGGGGTGATGCTCTGCTCATCTGGGGCATTGCTCAGCAACCGAGCTCTTCTTAGTGCCTAAGGCAGAGGCCATGGAGCCATCCTCAGTGCCTGGGGCCAACTCGCTCCAGTGGGGCCATGGCTGCAGGAGGGGAAGTGAAAGAGAGAGAAAGAAAGAGAAGTGAGAGGGAGAAGGGTGGAGAAGCACATGGTCGCTTCTCCTGTGTGCCCTGACTGGGAATCAAACCCGGGACATCCACACACTGGGCCGATGCTTTAACACTGAGATAACCAGCTAGGGCCCTGGTACAAATCTTAAAACTAGTAAAGAGATATACCAGGATTTGAACACCAAACAGGAGCCCATTTTCAACTATTACAACTAATGGTGAGTATTAAAAGTCCTCAACAACTACTGATGAAAGAAACAGGTGTCATGGAATTATAATACCAGAGAACCTTCTGGTACTTCCTCTTGCCCTGGTTCAGTGACCTCTGATGAGATGAGAGTTTTCAGAGTATGTTGCTATAAATGGATATCATTGCCTTGCTAGTTGAATCTGCAGACAGAAATAAAACAAATGGAAACAAGTTCACGCTCTTCCATAGGCCTTCCAGAAAGATCTTTGACATATGGTGTCTCAGCTAATCCCCAACAGCCCTGGGAATTGGGCGGCCCTGGGAAATGAGATGTGAAAGCAATAATGACAAATATTTATTAAGTATGTGCCTTAGGCCTGGCACTTTTCACATTACACCATTGAATCCACTCAGATGAAGCTGCCATGGTGCCCAGTGTGCAGAAGAGCAGGCTGGGGCAGGGAGAAGTTCAATGCCTCCTGCGAGGTCATCCAGCTGGTCCTCAGAGCCAGAGTCCGAACCCGAAGACATGCTCTCAACCACTGGCATCCCACCTTTTCCCAGGAGAGAGAAAGGCTCAAGCTAAAGCCTATCAAACTCCCATCAGATACCTGCCAGGCCTCTTGGATTTGGGGCTCATTCTACACTATTGTGAAGACTTTATTGATACCACACGCTGTTCTGAGCAAGGATACATTTCACTAACTTGTCTTCTCACTGTTTCTTCTCTGCCTCTTACTGCCCGTTGAAAATCACAGAACCATAGTGGGCCTGCCTTTCAGACACTCTCATTTTGCAATCCCATTTAAACTGCAGCGTTTTTGAATGAGATCAAGACAGAAGTCTAAACAATGCCGGGAAGGCCCATGTTCAAACAGAACCCTCTCAACTCCCCACTCATTGAAGAGGCAGGCGCAATAGCTTCCCCACAGCTTAGCTATTATTTTATGTCCAGTAAGAGTCATCGAGTGGTGAACGAGACCACTTGTAGACACAGAATAGCTATGTGGTTGGTTGGTTGTTCACTTTTTTAGGAAATGAAATATGCTTTTAATTCAAACACAGCCTCCAAAAAAAAAATCCAAGAGTGAATGAGAAAGAGGTAACAGTTGAAGTGGAGAGAGGCTGGGGAGGCCGGGGGTGGGGGGTGGGTAGGGATGGGAGAACCAGACGGAGAAAGGGAGGGGGGGATGGGAGGGGAGAGAAAGAAGAGACAGAAATGGCAGAAGATGGAGAAGAGAGGAGAGAAAAGGAGAAAATCGAGAGATGTGGCGAGGAGGTTAGCGGGCCTAACAAGGAAAGGAAATGATCAGCAGTGCAGCTGAATCATAAAACTTTCATGTTTACAGAGAACCCAGGGCCCCAAGGTTTAACAAAAGGTGTTCAAACTTGCCAGACTGGAGAAGCAGCAGGACTTCTGGATTGTGCTTAGATATGGAGGCCACAGTGCCTTCTCTTTGATTCCAGGAAAATAACAATTTGCCCCAGGGATGAAAACAAAGACACAAGAAATAGCCTATTGGGCAGGGTCCACTCAAGAGTATTGGCCAGAGCCATTCCCCAGGTGTGTCGCCTGGCGGTGAGAGACAAGGGGATGCGGAGGCTCCCAGGTGGAGACACAGCCTTGCTTCAGAGAAACCTTGCTGCAAACCCTGGAGACCTCCAGACCGGTGCTTTGGACAAGGTTGCAGTGACGTTATGTATTTGAGGCACTGGAAGTTTCCTTCCGATGAAAAGGAAAGGTAAGAGGCTCGAGCAAGTCAGGCAAAGCAAGCTTGGCAGCCAGAGCCCTGGAGTCAACCTCGAGGCAGCCTCTCTGACTCGCACAGTGCTCTCTGGCTCGACATCCTCACTGTGCTCAGTCCAACCTTCTTCCTGGTTACAGAAGCTCTGTACGCTCACCATAGGGACAAAAAAGAGGGGGGGAAGGTACAAGCAGAAGAATGCAGGGAAGACTTCCAGAATCCCTCTCCTAGTGGCAGGACTGCCTAGTGATTGAGAGCTTGATTCAAATCCAGACTCAGCTTCTCACCAATGAAATTGAATGACCTAGGGCAAGTCATGTCACCTTCCCAAACCTCAGGTTTCTTCACCAGCATGACAGTAGTAACAAACTGTGGAAAAACAAAACAAAATGCTGTCTTCACTGTCCATCACATACAGGAAAGCTACTGATATTACTTGTTATTGTTTTTGAGTAGATTTCCTTTTTTTTCCCCCTGCATATAAATGTGGTCTGTGCGATGTACCCAACATAGTCAGAAGGATTTTTTCCAGGCCACTAAAAACACAATAATACTTCCTAAATTCAATCTTCAGATCACTTTTCCCTCTGATCCAACCTGAGTATTAGGATCCATCTCTAACTTTTCCCTTTCTTCCAACCAAAGCACCTGACGCTTCTCTGCTCAGCTGACGGTCAAGCTGGAGGGACTGCGGAGGAAGCAGACAGAACACCAGCAGACATGAGCCATGACAGCTCTTAACATGGCCCAGGAAAAACCACCAGCTTCACTCACTAAGAGGCATGTCAAATAAGAACCTGGTCTATTTTCTCTCCCTCTCTCTCTCTCTTTCTCTCTCTCTCTCTCTCTCTCTCTCTGCCCTCCTAGATTCTTTATATCAAATGGAGAAACCTCCAGACCTTTGCACATGCTGTTCCCTCTCTTGCAATGCTCTTCCTCAAGGGCCCAGAGGAATCATATCCTCTCCTATTTGATCTGTTTGCCCTCAGGAGCTCCCTCTAAGTGAAGCCCTCTCAGATGGCTCTGTTAAAGCTGAAACCCCTTCGCACCATCACCCTACCCTTCCTCATTCCCTTCCCTGTTCAAATTGTTCCTAGTGCTTATCACCAGACATGACTTGGGCGTGTCTGTGTCTGCTTTCCCTCTTGCTAGATTGTAGCCAAAGCTAAGGCAGAAAGTTTTGCAATTTTGTTGACTGCGGTATCCATAGTGCTCAGAGCTGACAGAAGGCTCTCAAATAGAATTTGCTGCATGAGAGAATGAGTGGCTTATAGTTCCCCCAAGCCCTGGCATCTGCACGGAGGCTTAAGGGACCTTATGAAGAAGCTGTCCATATTACAGATGAAGAAACTGAGATCCAGAGGGGCAAAGAGACTGGTCCAAGATTTCATAGCAAAGTTCAGCAGTTCAGCTGGCAAGAACACCCACATATCAATCAGTGTTAGAATATAATGAACTTCCTCTCTGTGCTCCCAGGACTGTTCATCCAGCCTGTCTCAGGAACAACCTCCATAATCCACCAGCAGGGTGGGATTCCTTGGTCTGCACTGACTAGCTATGCGTGAACTTGGTGTGTCTCTGAGGGATTGCATCTGGCCACCTGAAAAATGGGACAATAAGCCCTGCTCTTACCATCAACCAGTACAGCTCCGAATCAATAGGACATTCTGGAAAGTTTCTTGCCTTCATGGAGAGGGGACCTAGTAAGACATAAGGAACTCTTGCTGGCATGGGGGTGCTGAAGTCAGCCTGCTTTCAATGAGGGCTGGCCTGATGCTCTGTGACTTCCAGTTCATATGCTCTCCCACCGCTTGTCCCAAGCAGGTGAGATGCTGGCTCAGTAAAGGACAGAACAAGAGATGCTACTGTACCCATGGACTAAGCACGTCCTCTGCCCACGTGTTCCTCCTGTCTTGTCCCTCATCGGGGCATTCCAGACAGACACCTGTGTGCTGTGGAGAGGCCCCTTTCCACTCTGTCTGTCCTGATGCCTTGGCTTGAGTAAACCGCTCTAGGAAGTACTCCCTATAACATCCACACAGCCACCTCCTAAGAAGTGCAGGTGGCTGGTGCTCTAAAGGATGTTGGTGAGGTAAGGTCCCTTTGGTTTTCTGTGGAGTCGCTAGAAATGCCATCACCATCTTTGGAGACTGGCATTTGTTTTCTGGATGCCACATCCCAGACCTGTGCCAAGCACTCCACATAGCATACTGTGTCATTTACTCTTCACAACAATGCTATGAAGCAGGTGCTATTGTTATGCCCATTTCAAAGATGATGAAACTGAGCTACACAGTGTTTAATTAAATTCCTCCAAAGATTCAGTCAGTAAGTGGCAGAGTGATGATTCAAAGCCAGGCATCCAGCACAGTAGGAAAAGAGTGTGATGGTGATGGCTATCTGTCCAGAATGAATGTGTGCTTCCCTTAACATAAATAGAGTGGCACTATTGCTAGGAGGCAGCTGTCCAGCCAGGGACTACACTTCCCAGCACCCCTTGCATCTGGGTGTGGCCATGTGACTAATTCTTACCAATATGAAGTGAACCAGAATTTTTAAAAGGTGAGAAACCTTCTCCTCTTCCCTCCAATGCCTGGTGGCAGGACATTTTAAGACAGTCAGTAGTGTCAGTCCGCAAAAGAGTTAACCACGGGTTGAAAAACACTGTTCTAAGGTGTTGCAGGATGACAGAGCCACAAGATGGGAGGGATTGGGTCCTTAAATCCCCATGTGACAAGAAGCTGCATGTTGACCTACATTGGACCACTGGATGAGTGAAAAATAAGCTTTATTGTTAAGTCAGAGGTTTCAGAGGTGGGCAAACATTTTCCTGTAAGGGGTTAGACAGCAAATATATATTTTCCAGTTTCACAGGTCATACTGTCTCTGTCACAATGACCCAAGTCTGCCATGGCAGCATGAAGGCTTCTGCAGACAGTCACTAAACAAACACAGTGGGTGTCAGGGTTCCTCCCCCAGGCTTGAGCAGGCCATGAATCCAGGCAACAGGAGACACTGCCTGAGGAAAATCGGAAAATCAAAAATCGGAAAAAAATCGGAAACCGGAAGAAGGAATCCCCAAAGAAAACAACTCTGTCTCCCAGTCTAACCGCACAACTTCCCAAAGGCTTTAGTCATGTAGATTCAAATAAAAAATGGCATTTAAAAAAGAGAGCAGAAATGCCGAATGAAATATTAAATAGAAAAATCCAATGCAGCCCTTAAAAGTTAATGCGCCAACATTTGTTTGGAGGATGAAGCTCGGTGTCTCACCTCATCTGTGATTAAAAAGCCGCCTGCCTTATTCATGCAGGGGCTTTTCATTGTTTGCATAATGCAGCCAGTTAAAGTAGAAACTCCACAGAGGCCACAGGGTGCCGGGCGTTCACTGCAGCTGAAGGAACCGGAGCTCAGGCAAGGGGCAGGACGGAACCACTGCACGGACCTTCCAAGTCCTCTGCACACTGTTGGCTCATTTTTTTTTTTATCAAATATTATTCAACGGCACTTCTCTTGTCACTCAATATTACTGTGGTTCTGGCAGACAACAGAACAGACACACATGCTGGGGTTCCTTCCACCGTCTCTGCTACAGAAGGGGAGGGATTGTATTCGCAGCATATTTACGCGGGAGATGCTACGTCCCTGGGAGGCCAGAGGTGGGCTGGCCTCTGCTCTCTCCAGGGCTGTGCTCAGGCCTCTGCCATTGCCTGGGGAGGGGGGGGGGTGAATTGGGGGAGCAGGGTGAGGTGTGAAATCCAGGAGGGTTCTAGTTTAGGTCTTCTGCTCACACTTCCTTCTGCCCCCGGGGAATTCAGCTGGCACCTGCCCCAGAAAGTCCCACACAAGGACCAGGCACTCTCAGATGGAAAGGTTTTTATCACTGATACTTTCTCCTTTTGTTCTGTCTTAAGCCCAAGACTTTCCCTTTTGTGCTTTTATGTTGATGAATTATAGAGGGGCCTCTCCCATCTTTCTCTTTTTTTCTAATCTCCTCCTTTCTCTTTCTTTGCTGAATCTCTACTCTCAGGCCAAGAGTCATTACCTAGAAACTTAAGTGCAGGGTGATCATCTATTAACTCAGGAAACAGTTCCCGACATCTACAATCTCAGATGCTATTTAAGGCTCCAGAGACGCAGCGGTGGGCAAAACCTGGTCGCCGCTGTCAAGGTTCCTGCGTTCCAGCGGGAAAAACAATAAATGAGTTTAGAATTTATTACTAATAAAATGTTTTTTAATATAAAATCTCTTTGGTTTTATGTCGCATGTGTTTTAGGGAGGGTAGGCTCCACCATACTGGCTGCTAACATAAAAATGTGCTAATACTCATGAAACCACAGAGAAATCTGAACTTGAGAAAGTGGTTTGGGACCCTGGCATTGGAGGAGAAATGGCCTAGGCTGGCTTCTTCTGCCACTCAGCTCAGGTCACTTCCTAGCTCTCCAGCTTCCAATGACCACTTGTCCTTTCTGAATAACATTTAAATCTTCAGTGTGGCTTTCAAGACCCCATATGATCTGCCTCTGCCTCTGCTACTCCTCTGAACACACCCTCTATTCCTTCTCTCCAGCCCATTGGCTTCTTTGCTGTTCTTCAAACACACAGAGCATGTGCCTACCTCAGGGCATTTGCACCTGCTGTGCCCTGATTTCTCTTCCCCCAGATATTCATGTAGCTGCTGCTCTCATTTCAAATTATCAGCACTTCAAGAGGTCCTTCTTATCTAAACAGCAGCCGAGCCTTTCTTGTCTTTGCCCTGCTACTATGAATGCCTCACCCACCCCCCAAAGTTCATACGTTAAAATCATAGCCCCAAATGTGATTGTATTATGAGGTGGGCCTCTGGGAGGTGATTAGGTCATGAGAGTGGAGCCCTCAGGAATGGTACTAGTGCCCCCATACAAAGATATTAGAGATACCTCTCTCTCTTCTTCTCTCCCTTCCTCCCTTAGTCACTCCATTCCTCCCTCTCTCTTTCTCTCTCTCTCTCCTTCTCTCTCTGCTCTCCACTACAGAAAAGTAATAGTTATCTACAAGCAAAACAACAGGTCCTCACCAGGAACCAAATCTGCTGACACTTTAATCTTAGACTTAGATACCAAGCCTCCAGAACTGTAAGAAATAAATGCTTGCTGGTTAATAAACTGCCCGGGCTAGGGTGACTTGTTGTAGTGACCCAAACGGACTAAGACGTCTGCTCTCAGACTCTCTTCCCAGCCCCCGCCACCCCCTGACACACCGGCTACACTCACTCCCCGTCTCTGTTCTCTGCCATCCTCCACCAGAGCACTGGCTCCTCCGCTCTGTCAGGCTGACCCTGGAGAGATGAATGACTTCGGTGGCTGTCACTGCACCCACTCCACTCCCTTCCAGTAGGTTTCGCTGTGGCTGTCGGGGGGTGCTTCCGGAATGTAAGTCTGATGCTCACCACCCCCTCCACCGTGGGCTGGAAATCGTCAGTGGCTTCCGTCTGCTCTCAAGTTGAAGATGCAACTCCCAACGGCAGACTTGCACCTACCCCCCTCCCTCAACCTTATCCTCCAAGCTCCAGAGCCTCTGGCATGTTTTCAGGGGGTTGCTACAGGCCCTTGGGCCACAGGGTTTGCTCAGGCTGTTCCACTTTCTGGAACACTCTTACCTTTCGACCCAGTCACCCTTCTCTAGCCCTCACATCCCAGGTTCAGTCCTTGACCTCAGGCAACATCATCTGACCTCTGAAGTGGGTCAACCCTGCCCCTCATCTGCTCTCATAGCTCCTTGTGCTTCCATAGAACAGACGCTCCCAACTTACAATGGGGCAGCATCCCAATTAATCTATCATAAGTCAAAAATGCATTTGATAGACCTAACCCCCAACCTCCCAAACAGTAGAGCTTAGCATCGCCTGCCTTCAACGTGCTCAGAACACCGACAACAGCCTGCAGTTGGACAAAATTACCTACCACAATGAATACACTATAGAGCACCATCATGAGTCAGGGACTGTCTGTACTTATTACAGGGTACTGTATATTTATTTCGGTGACACTTTTTTCCACACCTGCTGCCCCTCTTGTAGACTTGAAGTTCCAAGAGAGCAGAGAGAACATGTTTTTGCTCCCCACTTTAGTCTCAGAGCCCAGCACATAGTAGGTTTTCAGGAAATATGTGAATCAATAACCAAAGGAACCTGACTTTCAAACAAGCTTGCTAAGCCTCGGGCAATAATAGCTAAGCCAGAGGGATGGGAGGCCTCAAAGAGATCAAACTTACCATGATGCCTTGTAGGTAGAAATGGGCACGTTCTGTATAAATTAAGTGGTTCTTTAAAGACGTGGGCCTGCCCACCTCTAGGCCTCTCATCTGACCCATGGGCCTGCCCACCTCTAGGCCTCTCATCTGACCCACTGAATTTGAAACAGAGACACTTGAATCCAAATGCCACCTCTGCTAAGTTTCTTTAGTAGCCTTTTATACCATTAAGGGTCAACTCTTACATACAGGAGCTTCTCACCAAACAAGTTGGGCATTTTCTGTGTGTTCTAAGTGCTGCAGGTAAACGAACACATCCAGCCCTGTGACCTATCATTATCCCCATTGTACAGATGAGGAAACCTGAGGCATGGAGGAGAAAGAGGACTTTCTAACAGACACACTACTAGAAAGTAGTGTACCGAGGATTTGCACCCAGGCATTCTAGCTCCAGTCCATGCTCTGAACCGGATTTGAACCCAGGCATTCTAACTCCAGTCCATGCTCTGAACCATCCAGCAGGAGCTGGGTGGAACCCATACACAAATGACAAACGAGGACACTGGAGAGGTGTAGTCACAGGTTCTGCCTGACTCCAGCTGAAACTCCTGACACAAGCCTCTGCTCACACAAAACAATATCCAATGTCCTTGCCCACCAGAGAGCCCCCTGAGCCCAGCACTTTGCCATGTCCCCCCAGAGCACACCTGGCTCTCTGGACACCCCTGATGCCAGGCTGGTCTGCACTGGTGAGTACAGTTCACCCTACACTACTAGGCATATGTTTATACCTGTATTGGATATGTTTCTGGAAGCTTCTCAGGTGCACAGACCTGGTGCCCCTGTCATGACAACTTTGGGCTGTAAGCCAATTCCATCAACATTTACCAAGATTCTATCACATGGAATTCTGCAGAGAGCAGAGGTTATGGAGTGAGGCTTTAGTCAAACAGACCTAGGCTCATATCATTCATTCATTCATTCATTCGTTCGTTCGTTCTGTTAACAAATATTGTGGAGCCCTGGCTCTATGATGGGGCTGCTATTCATTCAGGATACCAAGTGGAACCCAAGAGACAGGGGCGCTGCCATCCGGAACTCAGAGCCTGGTGGGAGAGACTAACACTGAGACAATGAACGCATAAACAAATAAGAAATGGGCAATGGACGGGCGCTGAGCTTGGCTCTGTGGCCTCTGCCTCAGGCGTTAGAATGGCTCTGATTGCGGCAAAGTGACGCCCCAGATGGGCAGAGCATCGCCCCCTGGTGAGCATGCCGGGTGGATCCCGGTCAGGTGCATGCAGGAGTCTGTCTGACTGCCTCCCTGTTTCCAACTTAAGCAAAATACTAAAAAAAAAAAAAAAAAAGAAATGGGCAATGGTGGAAATAAACTAGGAAGTGTGGTAAGATGAAACTCAGAGTGGAGGGTTGGAGAGATCTTTAAAAAAGGCCATAATCCGCAGTGGATAAAGCATCGACCTGGAAATGCTGAGGTCGCTGGTTCGAAACCCTGGGCTTGCCTGGTCAAGGCACATATGGGAGTTGATGCTTCCTGCTCCTCCCCCCTTCTCTCTCTCTGTCTCTCTCTCCTTCTCTGTTTCTCTCTCCTCTCTAAAAATAAATAAATAAATTTAAAAAAAAAAAAAAAGGCCATAATCTGCCCCTGACAAGTTTCACACCTCTGACAGGTCTCTTAATCCCTCCAAGATACAATTTCCCAATCTGTGAGTGGTGATGGTAATATCTACTGCATATGGAATATGCTCGGAAAGGAAAGCTATGCTTTTGTTAGGGCAGGTGCTAGGTGTCTAAGTGTGAACAAGACATTGTGTGCACTCCGGGGGGGGGGGGGATAGCCTACATGAAGGCGTGTGCAGCCAGCCTTCGGGGGGTGCCATAATTGTCCTCTCCAGAGCCCCGCCCCATTCCTCCTGAAGCCACCTTCTGCGCACTGAGTCCGTGCTTGTTCACTGCCCACTAACACAGGTGAGTCCTCCAGCCACGTGCCGCCCAGCAGCCAACTGTGAGAATAGCAGGCGAGAGGCGCCTTCCTCCTCTCACCATGCGATGTCATTGAGCAAAGAGACAGGCAGATGGGCCCACTTTCTGCCTCTTCTTTATTTATTTTTTATCACCCCAGGCCAAACAGCTGCTGGAAGATCTCGTAGGAAGGGCCAGAACCTTGGCATAGAGGGATGCCGTCAGGAAGCTAGGCGGCCAACGGAAGCTGAGATTAGTGGCGGAAAGGGCAGACAGCTCTCCGTCCTATCTGACCAAATCACACTGCTCCTGGAGACAACAGCCCATCCATTCTGTGCCTTCGGGCTGGGTCGGTGATCAGGACAGACTAGCAACTGGGTCAAAACTGGCTCAGATATGAGGGAGCCTGGCTCTGGAGAAAAGAGTCATAACTTGCTGGCTTATGGTCAAGGTCAAGAGATAAAGAAGTCGCTAGTCTTTAAATAGTCTCCGGTAGGAGGAAACTGGTATATCTATTCAAGAGATTCTTGAAGATTCTCAAAATCTAGGTATCCCCAACATCCCCACCATACACACACACATACTTTATTATGTGTATGCATACACACAGATACATATACAGACACATACATATATACAGATACAAACATGTATGTATATGTAGACACACATGTATATAATGTATATAGACATACACAGACACAACATGCAAATATATAGAGAGGGATATATGTATATATAGACAGACAGAGACATTCACAATATAGGTATATATATACATGTATAGGAGATAGGAGACACACGCATATGTATATATAGACACACATCCCTGTACTACTGTTGTATCACATCACATTAACTTTAAAATAATCTTCAGTGGTCCTCCATGAAGAATAAACTTACCCTAGCCCTAAAACCTCTACAATTTGACCTCACCTTCCTTACATCTAGCCATTTCTTTCTTTAACATTTATTCTTTTCTTTGCATATTCTAGACTGGTGTTTCTTTGCCCAGCTTCCACTGTTCACAAACAGTCTTTGTAATTTCTGAACCACCCATTTTATTAACAACTTAATATTTTTTAAATTAAGTTATTTTCACTTAACTAGATTTATTTTGAAAGATACTGTTATTCACAGCATCAGAAATGAAGCACCAGCATCACTCAGCACGACATAAAGGCAGCCATAAGAATAAACACAATGAATATGAAATAATGCTGGTAAATTCTCACTGGGGCAGGAGCCTGCCAAAGACCTTCCGCCAGAGACCCACTGACATGTTGTTAAGAAGGGAAAAAACTGATGCTGGAGGCGTGACACCCCCGGCCGAGACTTTCTCCCTGACATAATCTAGAACACGAGGGGAAAAAATTTTTTTAAAAGAGGTAGCTGATTCCATTGATTGAATCTGGTGTGGGTGTGACCCCTCCATTCATTTCAAGAACCAGCAGTCTGCAGCCAACACTTGGAGGAAGAGTGGGTGAGTAGGCAGTGATGTGTGGCTGGGAGCAACCGATTTGAGTGTCACACACACAAAGGACACATGGGTGCTTCATCCCATAGCAATTGTGAAATGCCTTCCAGGATGCTCTATTAGGTATGAACTCAATTCAGGCTTTCAAATCTTTCTAAACGGAACCTGTGTAGCTTCATCCTCACCTCCCCTGTGTGTCTGTACTTACTCCTCTTCACATATCCTACCCGGAGTAAACGGGACCTCTAAATAAGTCTTGTGCTTCCACACCTCCCCACCTCTGCTCCACCTAAAATGTCCTTCCCCAGCTCCTCATAAAGCCCTACCTGTCCTTCAAGTCACATCTCGGTGTCACCTTCCCCACGAAGCTTCCCTGCCTTCCTCAGCCTCACTCGCCCATGCTCTCAAACCTGAGAGTCCTTCAGCACCCCCCGGGGATTTCCGACTCGGGGGTCTTCCGGAAGCCCCAGAGTCTTCTTTCACGGGTGACAGTGATGCTGCTGGTCTGGGGACCACGCTTTGTGAGCCCCATGCCTCCTGCTTCCAGATAAGAGTGGTGACTGAATGGCCACCCCCCCACCTGTGTTACTGAGATAGGGGGTCTATCTGAGATACACCAGGACTTCCCCATTATAAACCGCTCTCTTTACACGGATGTAGTAGTTCCTAGGGCTGAGGCAGCAAAGCACCACAGACCAGGTGGCTGAAACAACAGGAACTGATTCTCTCACAGCTCAGGAGGCTAGAAGCCCAAGCTCACCATGTCCACAGGCCTGGCTCCCTCGGAGGGCTCTGAGGAGTCTGTTTCGCGCCCTCTCCGAGCTTCTGGTAGCCTCAGGCATTCCTCGGTTTATAGATGGCACTCTCCCATTTATGCCAGGATAAAAATATTAGTACTTACTATTTTTAAAAAAAATTAGATGTGTCTCTGCATCATCTTCCCTCTGGATGTGTCTGACTCTGTCCAAATTCCCCTTTTTATGAGGACACCAGTCATTTTGAATTAGGGCCCACCTAATGACCCCATTTTCACTCGGCTACCTCTGCAAAGACTCTATCTCTAAAAAAAGGTTACATTTTAAGGTCCTAGGAGTGAGGACCTCCACATATATTTTTTTTGTGTGGGAGGAAGGGGGACACAATGTGACCCATAACACCCTGTCAAGTAACACCTTTCATCCCCGAAGGATCCATGCTGTGGGGACAAACAACTCACTCGCCTTGATGACGCATCATCTCCGAGATGTCCCTCGTCACCCAGTGCAAGCATCAGAATTGGGGCTACTGGAGAATTCTGCTCAGGTTAGCAGAAGTGAATTGCTCATGTTGTTATGCAATGTGCTGACCTGGTTGGTAATTTAAATGAAAGGGTGTCCATGTAAAACTTTGGATCCTCATCTACCCAATGCTTTTCTTTCCATAGTTTTTTCTTGATAAAAAAAAAAAAAAAAATACAGCCCTGTTATGTAACTGCATTCCATGCCACTGATTCACTACCCGACTCCAAGCCCTTCTGAGGGGCCCAGTGCTGGCTCTGTGCTTGCCTGCATTGAAAGACCCTAAATTCAAGTCCCTCACCCAGGGTCCAGCCCTGTCCCCCTCCGCCCCACACACATTCAGTCCCCAGAGTGACGTTTCTGAAAAGGATATTTGACCACGTTACTCCCCTGCTTAAAAATGCTGTAATGCCCCTCTCCCCATCCAAAGGTAAAGTC
The DNA here is from genome assembly GCF_036850995.1 of Saccopteryx leptura. Lineage (NCBI taxonomy): Eukaryota > Metazoa > Chordata > Mammalia > Chiroptera > Emballonuridae > Saccopteryx > Saccopteryx leptura. The sequence goes on along the minus strand of NC_089506.1, from coordinate 206,239,493 downwards.
TAAATTCAACAGGACATTCAAAGGTCTTCATTAATCTGTATGTGACAGAACTTCTCTACACCCATTCTGAGCCCTCCCCCACACTTGGCTGTCCTTTGTGACAGGCCCAGATCCTTGTATCTCCTCTGTCCCCATCCCACTCCTTGGAATGCCTTTCCCTCTGCTGGGCCAAGACCAGATCCCCCCATCCCACTCTCCAGCACTGTTGATACTTGGGGCCTGATCATCGGGCCTTGTGAGGAGCCAGCCTCGGCATTGCAGGACGTCAGAGCCTCCGTGACCTCCACCGGCTGGATGCCAGTAGCAACTCCTCCCCACATCAAGTTGTGGTAACCAAAACTGTGCCCAGACATTGCCAAATGTCCCCTGCCGAGATAACTCCAACTGGTCCTTTAAAAATCAGGCTGGCGTCACCTCCTCCAGGAAGCTCTCTGGCCCTCCTCCAGGCCCTGAAATGCAATGTTTTTGCTGCATCCCTCACACTGCAAGTTCACTGTATGCTTACTCTGGGTCTCCCCCAAACTAGGTGGGACCACGTAGGCTTCTCTTTGGGGCTCCTGGTGCTAGCACAATGCCTGCCTGGCAGGGATACACACTGGCATTGTGTTTACAGACCAAGTCAATGAGAAAGGGAGTGAGTGATGAGGAAGGGAGAGAAGGGGGTTGGTCCTGCCCCCTGGTGCCAGTAAAGAGGTTTCACTGCCTCCGGCATTTTCCCTGCAGGCGGCAGGCCGTTCTGGGCTCACCACTCAAGGGGAGTGAGAAAGGGCAGGCCGTTCTGGGCTCACCACTCAAGGGGAGTGAGAAGGTGCTGTGCGCATGCGGAAGGACCGGGTAGGAACCAGAACCGCACTCCAACCAGCGCCACGCCTGCTTGCCATCCCCGGGGTCAGATCAGTGCTGCCCTCTTAAAACCACAGGTTTTCTTTTCTTTTCTTTTTTAAACTTTAAACGATAGAGTTTTGTTTTTCTTTAAGGCAAGATGCTAAAGCTTGCTAAAGCTCATTTCCCCAGACTCGGGAGAGGGGCAAGGCGATCAACACGGCCACCTCCGGAACAGTGGGGCAGTGAGAGCCCGGGTGGCAGGGAAACGGGCTGCAGTCAACACTGCCACCTCCGGAACAGTGGGGCAGTGAGAGCCCGGGTGACAGGGAAATGGGCTGCAGAGGCCAGCAGGACCCCTCCCAGGAGGAAACCCGGGGCAGCCAGCAGGACCCCTCCCAGGAGGCAACCCGGGGCAGCGCCATGGACTGGCCGGCCGGCTCCTGGCCCCTCAGCGAGTGAGAGGGGACAATCAGAAAAGTTCTGAGAACAAAGCCATAGGCGGAGATCCGTCCCCTCCGGGCAACAAAGGAGCTAGACTAAGGAGAGAGATCACAGCCCCATACACCCAGCACCCGTACAAACTCATATACACACATACAACCACAAACACATTCATTCATACCCCCCACACCACAAATACATAAAACACACATCACAGGCAAACTGTACACACTCCATCTCAAACACACTAAAAACACAGCACCAGCAAACTATGACAATGTTGCACACACTGGCACAAATACCCATATATACACAATGCACCCTCACATTTGTGCTTCTAATTCTCCTTACACCTCTGTCTGCTTCTCAAAAAACCATTCTGGGGGGTCAAGACAGCTGTGGAGAAAGATGCAGCTGTGGGGGAGACACAGCTGTGGGGAGACGCAGCTATGGGGAGACAGCTGTGGGGGAGATGCAGCTGTGAGGAGACAGCTGTGGGGGAGATGCAGCTGTGGGGAGACAGCTGTGGGGGAGATGCAGCTGTGGGGAGACAGCTGTGGGGAGACAGCTGTGGGGGAGATGCAGCTGTGGGGAGACAGCTGTGGGGAGACAGCTGTGGGGGAGATGCAGCTGTGGGGAGATGGCTGGTGGGAGATGGCTGTGGGGAGACAGCTGTGGGGGAGATGCAGCTGTGGGGAGACAGCTGTGGGGGAGATGCAGCTGTGAGGAGACAGCTGTGGGGGAGACAGCTGTGGGGAGATGGCTGGGGGGAGATGGCTGTGGGGAGATGCAGCTGTGAGGAGACAGCTGTGGGGGAGATACAGCTGTGAGGAGACAGCTGTGGGGGAGATGCAGCTGTGGGGGAGATGCAGCTGTGGGGAGACAGCTGTGGGGAGATGCAGCTGTGAGGAGACAGCTGTGGGGAGACAGCTGTGGGGGAGATGCAGCTGTGGGGAGACAGCTGTGGGGGAGATGGCTGTGGGGAAGACGCAGCTGTGGGGAGACAGCTGTGGGGAGATGGCTGTGGGGGAGATGGCTGTGGGGAAGACGCAGCTGTGAGGAGACAGCTGTGGGGAGATGGCTGTGTGGGAGACGCAGCTGTGGGGAGATGCAGCTGTGGGGAGATGGCTGTGGGGAGATGCAGCTGTGGGGGAGATGCAGCTGCGAGGAGACAGCTGTGGGGAGACAGCTGTGGGGAGATGCAGCTGTGAGGAGACAGCTGTGGGGAGACAGCTGTGGGGGAGATGCAGCTGTGGGGAGACAGCTGTGGGGGAGATGGCTGTGGGGAAGACGCAGCTGTGGGGAGACAGCTGTGGGGAGATGGCTGTGGGGGAGATGGCTGTGGGGAAGACGCAGCTGTGGGGAGACAGCTGTGGGGAGATGGCTGTGGGGGAGATGGCTGTGGGGAAGACGCAGCTGTGAGGAGACAGCTGTGGGGAGATGGCTGTGTGGGAGATGCAGCTGTGGGAAGATGCAGCTGTGGGGAGACAGCTGTGGGGAAGATGCAGCTGTGGGGAGATGGCTGTGGGGAGATGGCTGTGGGGAGATGGCTGTGGGGAGACAGCTGTGGGGGAGATGCAGCTGTGGGGAGACAGCTGTGGGGGAGATGCAGCTGTGAGTAGACAGCTGTGGGGGAGACAGCTGTGGGGAGATGGCTGGGGGGAGATGGCTGTGGGGAGATGCAGCTGTGAGGAGACAGCTGTGGGGGAGATGCAGCTGTGAGGAGACAGCTGTGGGGGAGATGCAGCTGTGGGGGAGATGCAGCTGTGGGGAGACAGCTGTGGGGAGATGCAGCTGTGAGGAGACAGCTGTGGGGAGACAGCTGTGGGGGAGATGCAGCTGTGGGGAGACAGCTGTGGGGGAGACAGCTGTGGGGGAGATGGCTGTGGGGAAGACGCAGCTGTGAGGAGACAGCTGTGGGGAGATGGCTGTGGGGGAGATGGCTGTGGGGAAGATGTAGCTGTGAGGAGACAGCTATGGGGAGATGGCTGTGTGGGAGACGCAGCTGTGGGGAGATGGCTGTGGGGAGATGCAGCTGTGGGGGAGATGCAGCTGTGAGGAGACAACTGTGGGGAGATGGCTGTGTGGGAGACGCAGCTGTGGGGAGATGCAGCTGTGGGGAGATGGCTGTGGGGAGATGCAGCTGTGAGGAGACAGCTGTGGGGAGACAGCTGTGGGGAGACAGCTGTGGGGGAGATGCAGCTGTGGGGAGATGGCTGTGGGGGAGATACAGCTGTGGGGAGATGGCTGTGGGGAGATACAGCTGTGAGGAGATGGCTGTGGGGAGATGGCTGTGGGGAGATACAGCTGTGGGAGACAGCTGTGGGGGAGATGCAGCTGTGGGGAGATGGCTGTGGGAAGATGCAGCTGTGAGGAGACAGCTATGGGGAAATGGCTGTGGGGATATAGCTGTGGAGAGATGCAGCTGTGGGGAGACAGTTCTGGGGAAGACGCAACTGTGGGGAGACAGCTGTGGGGAGACAGCTGTGGGGAAGACGCAGCTGTGGAGTCAGATGCAGCTGTGGGGAGACAGCTGTGGGAAGATGCAGCTGTAGGGAGATGCAGCTGTGGGGAGACAGCTGTGGGGGAGGTGCAGCTGAGGGGGAGATGCAGCTGTGAGGGAGATGCAGCTGTGGGGAGATAGCTGTGAGGAGACAGCTGTGGGGAGACAGCTGTGGGAAGATGCAGCTGTGGGGAGATGCAGCTGTGGGGAGATGCAGCTGTGGGGAGACAGCTGTGGGGAGACAGCTGTGAGGAGACAGCTGTGGGGAGACAGCTGTGGGGAGATGCAGCTGTGGGGAGACAGCTGTGAGGAGACAGCTGTGGGGAGACAGCTGTGGGGAGATGCAGCTGTGGGAAGATGCAGCTGTGGGGAGATGCAGCTGTGGGGAGATGCAGCTGTGGGGAGACAGCTGTGGGGAGACAGCTGTGACTAGACAGCTGTGGGGAGACAGCTGTGGGGAGATGCAGCTGTGGGGAGACAGCTGTGAGGAGACAGCTGTGGGGAGACAGCTGTGAGGAGACAGCTGTGGGGAGACAGCTGTGGGGAGATGCAGCTGTGGGGAGATAGCTGTGAGGAGACAGCTGTGGGGGAGGCGCAGCTGAGGGGGAGATGCAGCTGTAAGGGAGAAGCAGCTATGGGGGAGACACACCTGTGAGGGAGGCACAGCTGTGGGAGCAGACGCAGCTGTGGAGGGCATTAAACCTGTGGGGGAGCTTGGGCAGTCCCACACTGCTCCCGCTGAGGCATCTATGTTTGGCAGGAGCCACTGCAGCCTGTAACCTTCCCTTCCATTCAGATTTTGGGAGTGGGGCTTCTCGGTGCTTCCGAAAAGGCCTCCCAAGCCTCTGTCTGAATGAAACCAGTGTCTTGGTAAAGTAACCATGATTGATTCGCTCCCCTCCCCCTCCAATACTCACCTTCTATCCACATGTGATTATCTGAGTGGGTGGAGTTCCAGGTGTTAATTAACAACAATTAATGGGTTTTCTTTTCAATAAACCTTATCACCTTTATCATTTAAAGAGTAAATTTGATTTTTAATTTTTTAATTATTTATTTATTTTTTACAGAGACAGAGAGAGAGTCAGAGAGAGGGATAGACAGGGACAGACAGACAGGAACGGAGAGAGATGAGAAGCATCAATCATTAGTTTTTCATTGCGCATTGCAACCCCTTAGTTGTTCATTGATTGCTCTCTCATGCGTGCCTTGACCGCGGGCCTTCAGCAGACTGAGTAACCCCTTGCTGGAGCCAGCGACCTGGGTTCAAGCTGGTGGGCTTTTCCTCAAACCAGATGAGCCCGTGCTCAAGCTGGCGACCTCGGGGTTTCGAACCTGGGTCCTCTGCATCCCAGTCGGACGCTCTATCCACTGCGCCACCGCCTGGTCAGGCTGAATTTGATTTTTAAGACCTCACTTCTCCCATGAGACCTTCCCAGTTTTACAAGCTAACTGTTCCGATAACCCAGCCTACAAAAGGTGTAATGCAGAATAGGAATTCAGGGGGGAGAGGTACAAAGTAAATCTTAATAAATTTTGAATCATATTTTCAATGCATGCGTTGGGTGTGGGCTTGATAATTAGGGAGAATCTTCAGTAAAGTCTCAATAAAATGACAAATTCTCTTGTAAAGAGATTACTCACTTTTCTGTACCTACTATCTAAAGCTAAATTATTATATAAAAGCCTGACTTTGAACAAGTTAGCCAAGTTTCTTACAGCAAGAATTGTCCCCAAGTTCTTTGAAACACAAATATCCCTTAGGCTAGCATTCTGAGTGGGACCTCTTACTAGCTACAGGTTTTCTAAGACTCGTTCCTTTCTCTGTAAAATGAAAACAGCATTGCCTGTCTCCCAAGAGTAGAATTACGGTTAATACGCATGCGCGCACACACGCACGCACGCACGCACACGCACACACACACAGCGTGTGGTACATCTTAGGTGCTCAGTAAATGCTAGCTGACACTGTTAGTATGGTCATGCTCTTCCCCAATTCCCATCTCTGACTGTCAATTTAACCCTTTCCACGGATCCCAGTTTAAATTCCACCTCTTTGTGAAGTCTGTGTGAATGTGCTCATTGGAAGGAAACTGTGTCCTTCTGTAATCTACACCCACCTTCTGGCACTGTGGCTAAAGTCCCTCTCCTAGGGCAGGCACCATTAGCTTTCTATATTGGAATATAGTCTCCAGCCCATGTCACACTCCTTCTTTATCACAGCACCAGGGTCCATTTCTAATGCATCCATATCCCCTCAGTACCCGTAACAATGAGATGCACCTTGTGAGTGATTTATGTTAGAAAAGGTAACGGCATGGCAGACCTTGTGGCTGGCTCCCCAATATCGACTCTCTGCCGACCACCAGACAACTGTTCTAAGACAATCACAGAATTTCTGGTGCACCACAGATAGGGTATTTGAAAACTATGTCCAAATAACGGTTAAACTCTTCCCCACCCTTCAAAAGGAGAAGCCTGACCCCCTCCTGTGCACTCAGTAATCACTCCTAATGAATGAAATTTGACAGAAGTCAGTCTGTAACTTCTCAGATGCAATCAACAAAAATACTGTGGTTTCCTTCTCTCTCTCTCTCTCTCTCTCTCTCTGTCTCTCTCTCTTTCTCCTCTCTTTCTTTCTCTCGGCTCACTCATGCTATCACAAGTAGGCGCCATAACATGGGGACCCTCAAGTGGCCCATGGAGAGGTTCTCAAAGTGAATAAATGAGGCTCCCTACCAACAGCTGGGTGAACAAGCCGTCTCAGCAGGAGGTCCTCGGGCTCTGGCCCAGCAACCCTGGCCAGGGTACTGACCACAACCCTGCTCCTGGATTTCTGACCCACAGAACCTAGGAGGTAAACATGCTTGTTGATGCAAACTGTGAAGTTTGGGGATGATTTGTTAGGCACCACCACTAACTAACATATATTCCATCGGTACACGGTTCAGGAATTTGATCCAATCCTGGGCAGTGATACAGTGAGTGGAAGCTGTGAAGGGAGCAGGGGAAGGCTCTCTCACTCACTCCTAAGGGGGTCACAAGAAGTAAAACATCTTCTGCAATTAGACGTTTGTCTCTGCATACGACGCCCCAAGCCTCAGAAATGTTTTCGGTAGCAGCCCGAGTGAAGCTGACACCAAGGGTCGCAGGGCAGAGTAAAAGAAGGAAGCCAGGTTGTCTATGGTGATACTGAACTCCCAAATCCAATGGCCCCAAAGCCTGGTCTACGTACTTCAGAGTTTCTGATCACATGAGATAATAAACTCGTACATTGTATATATATAAGCTATTTTGAGTCAAAGTTTTCGTGCTTGCAGCTGAACACATTCCAACTCATTCAAAGAGTGGCATTTAATGGGCTACTTGCATTTTGAGTTTTAATTGATTTTGGAGAGAAAGAGAGATCAATTTGTTGTTCTACTTCTCCATGTACTAATCAGTTGATTGTTGTATGTGCCCTGACTGGAGATCGAACACACAACCTTGGCGTATCAGGATGACGTCCTAACCATCTGAGCTACCCGGCCAGGGCTCTCTCCTTGACATCTGCCTACAGATTATTTCTAAGCTCTCCAGGATCCTACCACTTAGGTATTAACAAACTTATTTTAAAGATGAGGAAATTAAAGCTCAAAGAGGTTAAATCATTGTCCCAGGTCACATAGCTACCTAGAGGTGCGGCCAGGATTCAGTACACGCCTGTCAATCTCCAAGTTCGCAGTCCTTCCAACACCCCACGCTGATGGCGTGCCGGCTATCTCCCCAGGATAAATGCCAGCTCCTTATCTCTGTGCAGATCCCAACACTAACTTCTGTCACGGAGCCTCCAAAGGCCCGATGGGTCTTGATGTGATTTTCCACCTCTCACTATGTAAGGCATTATTTTTCAATACTCCACAAAATCACCACCAACCTTCAATTATCTCAGCTGGGAATGCTTTTGCAACCAACCACTCCAGGCCACAGCCAAGGCTCCCTGATCTGAACCCCCGCTGTGCTGATAACTAAAACTACAGTTTAGTGCTGAAGGGTTTTCAAATTGTTTCAAGCATCCTAACCTGCCCCCGTCGGCCCAAGCTCTCTGTTTCTTAAGACTCAATTCCTGTGCCAAATGCTTCTCTTATTCAGCCCGAGTCTAGGTATCAAGGTATCAGGCATAATGTGATTGCTGAACACCTATACACTTGCACACTGTCCGATCAGTGCAAAGGGGCTGCAATATTCATTTTAAAATCATGCCGATGCGGCTTTTTGCTGCATTGAGAAGTTTGACTTGCCTGCCCTCTTTTATGCCTCTGCTTTCCTCCGTGTCTTGGCTCAGGCCTTGTGAAGCCTCCTAATGCCGTTCCTAAGCCCCCTAACTAAGTCAGTCTTCTGAGCTCTCCGCGTGTTCTGCATATATCTTTAATGTAACGAGCATCCTATTGCTTTATGATCCTCTGCTCTTGGGAAGCTCTTGGGAAATCAGGTATGTGAAAAACCATCCTATCCATTCCCCAAATACCAATGGCTGGTATTCAGCAGATGCTCAATAAATGTTAATGAAGTGGGCAAACACATTTACCATTCAAACGATATCCAATGTCTGCTGTGCTTCCATAAGAGTTATCACAGGTCTCACCTCAATACACTGCAATTTGATGTTTGCAACTGTCTCCTCTATTGGACTATGAATCCACAAGGGGAAGGAATAGCTTCTTTTCACCACTGCTTCTCTACCATGAGCACAGGGCACAAGAAAAGCATTTAAATATTTGCATATAAATGTGTGATGACTGTTATCTGTTTAGTTAAGCTTTAAATAGGTTACTGTTCCCCAATCAATGGCCAATGAATTATTGAACAATAATTCTTGAATGAAACATTTACCATACATAATCACCTGGCAGAAAAGCGTTCAAAGAGAACTCTTTATAAAACAAATTTTGGGGGACACTTAGTTGATGTCATGAGCTCTTCTGAGTTGGTAGCAGTTTCTTGCCAATAGAACTTCGTTGTTGCCTTGCCTTGCAAGTGTGCAGACCTGACTCCAGGATTTCCAATAAGGTTTGCCTATGAGAATGTGCCATGGGAGTTCAAAGCTACGGAGTGACATATTTAAAAATACAGATACCAAAAATAAATAAGTTAAATAAAATAAAAACAGATGCCCTTTCCCAGGAAATTATTATTTCCTTTCACCAAAAAGAAGCAAGGTAAAAAGGTTCTTCCCTCCCCTTCTGTTAGCCAGGGGTCTCTGGCCGGTGGACACCCTTTTGGCACGGCAGACCCCGACCCAGGCCTCTTCGAAGCTGGTCTGCGCTGCTCCGCCTGCAGCAGAGAGAGGTTCAAAGTGGGACACAGCTTCACCATCAATTAATCCTGACTGATCTCCTGCCAGAGGTGACGTCCTATCCTCGGGCTTTGGCAGCAAGCCTGATGGAGATAAGAAATGCCAGACTGGGTCAGACCAATGGCCCGTTCAGGCCACCGCGCTGTCTGACAGAGGCCTCCAGAGACGTTTTGTAAAAAAGAGCTGCATGTGTCTCCTATGACATCAGTCATCAAAAATGTGCAAAAGTCCTTTGTAGCAGATTATCTCAGTGGTCCCTCCAACCTCTATGCACCCCTCTCCCGTGCTGATGGACTCCCCTTTCATTCAGGTGTCTACCCTCCCCCATGAAGCTCAGGATGAAATACTTTCTGCCCCACACCAGTTTCTCACAATCCACACTACTGACATTTTGTACCATATAATTCTTTGCTGTGGGGACTGTCCTGCCCATTGTAGGCTATTTTGTAGCATTCCATGGTTCCTACATGCTAAACACTAGTAATAACCTCCCCACACCTAGTTGTGACACCCAGAAGTACCTCCAGACATTGCCCTTAGGGAAGAGGGAGACAAACTTGCTCACAGTTGAGATCCACTGCTCTAAGCCAATGTGGTAGCCTCATTGCCTCAACAAGTGATTGGCTTAGGGGTGAACATGTGATCCAGTCTGACCAATGAGACATGAGGGGAAGCCATCTTGAGAACTTCTGAGAGTTTGGGTTTTTTTTTAATTTATGTCTTATGAAATAAAGGTCCCTCTTCTTCTGGCTGCTGGCATGTCTCAATCTGACATGGGGAACTGCAGCACACATCTTCTAACCATCCTGAGGGTACAGCCAGTGAAAAGGATAAAAAGGTTATTTTTTTTTTAATGGCTCCCCAGTTGATTTAACCAACCCCAGGGCCACCATACCTCAAGACTTTTTGTTACATGAGATAATAAATGTCCTTATGGATGAGACAAATTTGAGTTGGCGCTTTGTTACTTGAAGCCAAAAGCATCGGAACAGATGTACCATCCGATCTTCTCTATAACAAATACACTTTGCATCTCCACTCATAAGTAGGTCTATCACCACCTTTAAATGAGCTCAGAAGCCATGCTGTATAGTTCAAAGAACCGTGAGTTCCAAGTCATACAGAGCTAAGTTCAAGCAGCAATGAATACCCCTCTGTCACTTTCAGAAGTCACTCAATTTCTCTGATCTCTAACAATGGTAATACCATCAGTTCTGCACTCCTTTGGAATTTTGTGATGATTAGATAAGATATGCAAAATGCTTAGTGCATTCTAAATTATTTATGACTCTTATTTTATTTCCAGCCCCTATACCACCCTTTGAAGAGTGGCACATCTTCACATGTACCACCCAACAGTCAGACATTGGACATTCTGTAACATTTAGTAAGCCTGACATAAAACTAAGCACTGTGTTGAGCAGTTCCCAACCTTGGCGCTGTTGACAATTCTATGTGGTGGGGGCTGTCTTGTGCATTGTGGGATAGTTAGCAGCACCTCTGGCTTGTATCCAGTAGATGCCGATAGTCCTTCCTCCCCTAGTCATGACAACCAAAAATGTCACCAGACAGTGCCAAATGGGGAATATCTGTCCCTGAAGGACAAAATTGCCCCTCATTGAAAACCACTGGTGTAAATGATGGAGATATATAGATAAAACTATTTGTTCCTAGACCTCAAGTAACTCACATTCTTGTATAAGCAATCATTTATTTTTATACTATAAAGCTACCACAACCATTATTTGGTAGCAGACAGGTCAAAGCTATAGATTCAAATGCTGACTCCACTCTCTCCTAACTGAGGGACATTACTTGTCTCAACCTCAACTTCCTCATCCAGAAAATGAAGGTGATAAAGCCTACCCCTCTGGGTCATTCCTAGAATTAAACAAGATAACAAGTGCAAAACACTGAACAAAAAGCCTCACATGTGATTAGCACTTACTACAGAGCACCACCAAAACTCCCTCAGACCTTCTCACCACTGCAGTCGGCTTGACGTCCAACAGCCGGCACCTGCATCTTTATTAGCGAGCAGCCTTGCAGGTGTTGGGCCACACATCACCTGGACACTTCTGAGGCACCTGCGTGCTTCACCGGGGACAGCCTCTCCCAGAGGACTAATGGGGATGGGTGTACAGAGAGCCCTGCTCCCTCATTCCCTGGCCGGGATAATTCTCAGGCAAATGGTTTACGTTGAGTCCTGCAGCGTTAACTTTCAGTTGCCTGCCGTGGTATCTGGCTGAGGACAGACTCCTTAGCGGAGGACTGTCCCTCCTTGGATCACCTCCCCCCCCGCCCCTGTCGGTGCCTCAGTGTACCCCTGATGAACCAGGTCTACTCATCTTTACTTGGGGTCTATTTCCAGGGATACCCAACTGAGATGGGACACTTTCCCTTTAGTTTAGTGATTAAGATTCTAGACTCTAAAGCTAGACTGGTTAGAATCCTTTTTTTTTTTTTTTTTGTAGAGAGAGAGGGAGAGATGGGGGAACAGATAGGGACAGACAGACAGGAAGGGAGAGAGATGAGAAGCATCACATAGTTGTGGCACTTAAGTTATTCATTAATTGCTTTCTCATATGTACCTTAATTGGGGGGTTCCAGCTAAGCCAGTGACCCCTTGCTCAAGCCAGCGACCTTTGGGTGACCATGGGGTCATGTCTACGATCCCACTCTTAAGCTGGCCAACCCGTGCTCAAGCTGGTGAGCCCTCGCTCAAGCCAGATGAGCCCGTGCTCAAACTGGCAACCTCAGGGTTTTGTATCTGGGTCCTCAACAGCCCAGGTCGATGCTTTATCCACTGCGCTACTGCCTGGTCAGGCTAGAATTCCATTTTTAACATTTATTAGTTTTGCAGCTTGGGCAAGTTATTTAACCTTTCCATGACTCAGTTTTCTTTATGTAAAATGGAGATCATAACACCTACTTCACAAAGTTTTTATGAGAACTAACTGCAATAATATTTGTTAAACACTTAAAATCATGCTGGATGCCTAGTAAGTGCCACATAAGAAATTATTCCTTTACCCTCCTTCATAATGAGACTCAGTCTCCTTGGCCACCCGAGTCAAGTTTCCAGCACCTGGGATTGCTGCCCACCATCTCAAGCCAGCACATAGGGAATTGTTTAAGAATCTAATTTCTGAACAAAGTCAATAGCAAGAAGGAAACTTCACCCACTTGCCCCAAGCACAATTCCAACCTTCGCTGGTGAAGACATATGTGGGGACATGTGGTTTGCAAACTGCCTTGGTTCCTGAACTTGAATTAACACTCAGGAAATATGTCTAGATAGATCTGCATTTGCAGAATAATCCTTCTGCCCTAGAAAACAGACCGGAGATATCAATATCCCCAAATGCTGACACAGCCAGCATTGTGCCCTGCAGAAATGGGCATTCATTCCCCAGGCTGTGAAATGGGTAAGCAACAGTTGTTCTTGCAAGACAGCCACACCCACCACCTTTGTTCTCCTCCTGACTGGTGCTCTAAGTGGCTCAAAATGTCTCAATGCATAAAGGATTTCTCTCCCCGTTTCCTCTCTCCATTTCAACCTGAGATATGGGCTTCCACTTCCCGAAACTTTTCCACATTGTAGTAGGGACCACAATGCCAGCTCTAGGGCCAAGCTCAATAAGCTGGCATAGGGCAAAAAGCAGGGCAAGACTGCTCTGGCCCCAGCCCCTGCTTGCTCTGTATTCTTGCATCAGAAACTTACTTTCCCCGTCGGAGCTATTCGCCTCCCAGTTGTTGCTATTTCAAATGAGAGCCATGGAGAAGGAAAATCCATAATAGTACTTTGATTTTCTGGTGTGTCATGCTTCATACTGAAATAGCCCTTCTAAAGTTCAGAGTGCCTCTTATGCCCAATGAATTTTAGTGAGTTTTACCATCCAGAAAGATCAGGATTTTGTTGTATGAGTAGCGAGATGACTTCGAGGGGATGGATTGTCTACTTACTTATGTAAATTTATTCTTAACTTACACTTAAGCGTGTTTACATTGCGCCAGACACTGTGTTAAGCACTTTACATTCATTACCTCACACGTCACCTTCTCCATGAGCCCCAGCAGGACTACCTTGTTTAAATGTGCACCTTGGACAGCCCTCCCTAAAAACTTCCCTCCTTGATTGTTCTGTGACACACTTAGCACCCTCCAATTTTTATATAAGCCATTCATTTCATTTGTCTAGTTCCCCTGATTAAAATGAAAGCTCTATGAGGGCAGGAATTTTGTACATTTTTTGAAAGCAGTGCCCAGCTCCCAGGAAGTATTTATTTAGCATTTGCTGAATGAATGAAGGAATGAATGAATGAATATCCTGAAGTCCTTCTGATAGCCCAACAGAAAAGTCACATTTATCATCCTACCCATACCATTACATCTGATAGGCAGAATGATGCCCTCCCATGCCCACACACACACAAGATACCCATGTCCTAACACCAGAAATTTGTGAATGTTACCTTACATGGTCAAAAAGACTTTGTACATGTCATTAAGAATTTTGATATGGCCTGACCAGGCAGTGGCGCAGTGGATAGAGCGTCGGACTGGGATGCAGAGGACCTGGGTTTGAGACCCCGAGGTCGCCAGCTTGAGTGCGGGCTCATCTGGTTTGAGGAAAAGCCCACCAGCTTGAACCCAAGGTCGCTGGCTCCAGCATGGGGTTACTCGGTCTGCTGAAGGCCCATGGTCAAGACACATATGAGAAAGCAATCAATGAACAACTAAGGTGTTGCAACACGCAATGAAAAACTAATAATTGATGCTTCTCATCTCTCTCCATTCCTGTCTGTCTGTCCCTGTCTATCCCTCTCTCTGACTCACTCTCTGTCTCTGTAAAAAAATAAATAAATAAATAAAAATTTTAAAAAAATTTTTGATATGAAGATTATCCTGAATTATCTGATTGAGCCCAAAGTAATCACAAATATCCTTATAAGAGGGAGGCAGGAGGGTAAGAGAGGGAGAGAGATTTGAAGATGCTGTGCTGTTAGCTTTGAAGACAGAGAAAGGAACCGCGAACCAAGAAAGGAAGGCATGAGCCTAGAGGCTGCAAAAGGCCAGGAAACAAATCCTTCCCTGGAGTTTCCAGAGGAATACAGCGCTGCTCGCACACATCTAGATTTTAACCCAGTAAGACCCATTTTGGACCTTGGTCTTCCAGAACATATAACTTATTATATAAGATAATAACTACCTGTCACTTCAAGCTACTACGTTTTGGGGACTTTGCCATAGCAACAAGAGGACACCCATACACTCATTACTTGGGTAGGAAAGCCAAGACTTGGGATCGTGTCCCGTGTCCCACGGGTAGTGAAGCAGAGGAGTGTGGATGTGACCTCACGCAGCCTGACTGCCAGGCCCCTCCTCTTACCTTCTGCGCAGTCAGAGGAGCTGGAGCTCCGTGCACTGGTCAGATGAGAAGAAGCAAACAGCATGGAACGCTCAGCTCCTGGAATGTCGGTGCTTTTACACCATGATCATTTTACTTCGCCATCATTTCAGCACCTACCACTGTGCACTTTGGGGCATACTTTTCCCTCTGCGTGGGATTTCCACCGCCCAGTATATACAAATGACAGCAGTCAGTAGTGAAAATGCATGAATAGGAATAAGGCACCCACTCAACGGATCTCTGAGCACAGTGGAGCAGAGAGGGGCATACACGAGTATCAGTAAAACACTAGGAAGGTAAATTCCTAAGTTACGTGGGCACAGAGATATCGCCTTTACATAGATGTATCCCCAGACTCTATATCAGTGTCTGACACATAGTAGTTGTTCAATAAATGTTTGTTGAATGAGCAAATGAGTGAAGAGTAACTCAAATTTCGTTTTTCTTATAAAAGGCTTTTTTTTTTTTCAGCAACTAGCTTTTCTTCTATGATGGAGAGTTTCAACACCGCAATCAACAGTTCTGATGCTATAGAGACGTTTACCTGGAATCTATGTACTCTTGTTGAGCAATGTCACCCCATTAAATTTAATTTTCTAAATACATTTTTTTAAAAGGACAAAAACTTTTTTATGTAATCATCAACTCATAATATTGAGTTGTTTTGTCCTTGATAGTAAACCTGGGATAATCCTAAAACACCAGCAAGGCAGATGCCATGGAATTCACAGTTTGATTCCCGTCCTTCCCCCCCCCCATCCCACCCCCCTGGTTTACAGAGAGCCCACTCCCTTCCTGGACCTCAACACAGCAAGATAAGTTTGGACATGCGTAAGATCAATGCTGCTTAATCCCTTGGGACTCACTTTCCTCCCAGCTTTATTGAGTTACAGCTGACAAATAAAAATTGTATATATCTAAATGTATAAAATATGACAATTTGAGATATGTCTACATTGTGAAATGATTACCACAATCAAGTTAAGTAATACATCTATCATTTCTTACAGTTATTTTTACTTTTTATTTTTTCTTAGTGAGAACACCTAAGATATACTCTTTATTTATTTATTTATTTAGTGACAGAGACAGAGAGAGGGATAGATAGGGACAGACAGACAGGAAGGAAGATGAGAAACATCAATTCTTCATTGTGACACCTCAGTTGTTTACTGATTGCTTTCTCATATGTGTCTTGACCGGGGGGCTGCAGCAGACCGAGTGACCCCTTGCTTAAGCCAGCAACCTTGGGCTTCAAGCCAGCAACCATGGGGTCATGTCTATGACCCCACACTCAAGCCAGAGACCTCAGGGTTTCAAACCTGGGTTCCCTGTGTCCCAGTCCAATGCTCTATCCACTGTGCCACCGCCTGGTCAGGCTTTAGCTAATTTCAAGTATACAGTACAGTATTATTAACCATGACCACCATACCATACATTAGATCCTCAGAAAGTATTCATCTCCTAACTGAAAGTTTGTGCCCTTTGACCAGCATCACCCCATTTCTCCCCATTTACCAGCCCCTGGAAACCACAACTCTACTCTGTTCTATGCATTCACAGTTCAAGTCTAAGAGTTCAACTTCTTTTTTCTTCAGATTCCATTAACAAGTGATACCATATATAATATTTTTCTTTCTCTGTAACGCTTATTTCACTTAGCATAATGCCCTCCAGGTTTACCCATCAAAGTAATTTTTCAAGTGCTCTAGGCATACAGAGCTGGAAAAAAATTACTTCTGCCTTACCTTCAGTGTGCGTGCCTGGAGGGTCAGAAAGGGGAGATAACAGAGAATGAACCGTTCAAATTGAACCTTGCAAGATTCCTAAGATTCATCAAGGGGCAAGGGCATTCCAGACAGAGGCACAGCCTGATCCAAGGAGGCAGAAGAATACTAGAGAAAGCAGAGCATTCCAGGGTGAGGATAGTACTGAACAGGTGGTTCAGAAGATGAGGGGAGAGACTGATCAAGTCCTACTTGACCTGTGGGGCTGACCTGCTCCTGTCAGCCATGGGGACCAGCTCAAATGTTCAAGCAGAAGGGTGACAGAATTAGACAGGTGTCTTATAAAGACTACACTTGCAGCAGTGTGGACACCATAATGATGTATTTTCACTTCTCAGATCATTGTCAAATGCTTAAACAAAACAAAACAAAACCCTCTTTTGTTTGTGCTGAGAGGTCCCAAGCTATCTATTTAATGGAAGATTTAGTAAGAAAACTGCGGAATCATAATGGACTGAAAGATAAGTCCCTTAAAGACTAGGATTGAGGCCAGAAGACAACGTCACACGTGCTGAAAGCAATGTCGTCAGAAAATTCCAGAGGTTATTAAATCTTACTGCAAATAACAAAAAGATAATCCCAATGATAGATGTATTCTCCTGATCATTGAAGCTATTTCACACTTGGAATAGGGGAGAAGAGGAAATTCATCTTCAAAGAGCCTATCGTGTTTAATTGTCCCTAATTAAGACCTATGAGGTGAACATAGCCTCCACCATTTTACAGTAAGAAAGACTAAGGATACACTATAGAAATCAGTTTCCGCAAATATTAAAAACAGAACTACCATAGGATCCAGCAGTTCCACATCTGGTTATTTATCCAAAGGAAATGAAAACAGTGTATCAGAGAGATTTATGCACACCCATGTTCATTGCAATATTATTCACAATATCCAAGACATGGAAACAATCCTATGTATCTGTCAACAGACAAATGGATAAAGTAGACGTGATATATATATATATTTGATATATGATGGAATTTTATTCAGTCACGAGAAAGAACAAAATCTTGCCATTTGCAACAACATGGATGCACCTTGAGGGTACTATGCTAGTGAAATCAGTAAGACAGAAAGACAAATATTATGTGATATCTCTTATATGTGGAATCTGAAGGAGCTGAGCTGGGAGAAACAGAGTAGATTGGTAGTTAACAGGGACCGGGTTTGGGAAATTAGAGACATGCGGTTTAAGGTAGAGAAGCAAGTCCTGGGCACCTACTGCACAGTGGAGTGATTCTAGACAACAATTCTGTATTGTAGACTTCAAAGCTGCTAAGGGACTAGATCTTAATTGTTCCCACCATGAGAAATCAACAGTAATTATGTGACATGCTAAAGGTGTTAGCTAACACTATGGTGGAAATCATATTGCAACATATAAATGTATCAACACATTTGTAGACCTTAAATGTACACAACGTTGTATGTCAATGATATCTCAACAAAAATAAATTTTAAAAAAGAGAAAAGAAAGAAAGAAGACAACGACTGAGGAGGTTAAGCCACGTGTCCCAGATCAGAGCTCAGGGATTTGAACCCGAGAACACTACAAAGGGTGTGCTACTTGCCACAGCTATAGCTCTCTTTTACATTCAAAAACAAAGCGAACAAACCAGCAAACTCACAGAGCAATCAGGAATGACAAACAAGGTATGTGAGGCAGTTGCAGAGAAGTTTTAAAACTCCACTGAATATCTGAAAATATGTCCCAAATAAATAAAAAAAGCTACACCATGTCCATGAATAAAAAGATTCCCTATCAAATGTTGATGTGCTCTAAATTAATCAATAAATTCAATAGAACTTTAATCTAGCAATGGAATCGACAGAAATTTTATAGACTAGGACAAGCTAAGTACAAAATTTGTATCTAAGGATAAAGGCCCCAAGAGAGAGGGAAAAAATTATGATAAAACAAAGCAGAAGGACTTATCTTCTCTGAAATCAAATTTTATTCTAACGCTATATTAATGCAAAAACAAGCCGGTATGAAAAAGCTATAAGGATAAACAAGAAGCTCAATGGAACAAAGTGGAGAACCCAGAAAGGATTCTATCACTGAGGAGTTACTACAGGTTCATGAGAAAATGATGGGGTATTGAAGAAACAGTGCTGGAGTAATTGGCTCTCCACATGGAAAGTAAACAGATCAGACACCTATTTCACAACCTACACAGAAGACATCCCACCTAGTTTAAGCATCTGCATAGGAAAGGCAAACATTCTATTTAAAAGGAGCTATCTTTCTGCCATTGGGGTAGGGAATGAGTTCTTTGAAAAGATGGCACTAAGAAAAAGTTGAACAAATTCTCCTGTGCTAAAATTTTTTTTATTTTATTTTTTTATTATGAGACCCTATACTTAAATTTAAAAGACAAACTGAAACTTAGGAAAAAGAATTCTGCAGTATTTTTTTTTTTTTTTTTTTGTATTTTTCTGAAGCTAGAAACCGGGAGAGACAGTCATACAGACTCCCGCATGCGCTCAACCGGGATCCACCCGGCACGCCCACCAGGGGGCGATGCTCTGCCCCTCCGGGGCATCGCTCTACTGCGACCAGAGCCACTCTAGCGCCTGGGGCAGAGGCCAAGGAGCCAACCCCAGCACCCGGGCCATCTTTGCTCCAATGGAGCCTCACCTGCCGGAGGGGAAGAGAGAGACAGAGAGGAAGGAGCGGGGGAGGGGTGGAGAAGCAAATGGGCACTTCTCCTGTGTGCCCTGGCCGGGAATCGAACCCGGGACTTCTGCATGCCAGGCCGACGCTCTACCGCTGAGCCAACCGGCCAGGGCCTCTGCAGTATTTTAATAGATTCAAAAATTAATATCCATAATATAGAAGAAAATACACACAAATCAGTTAAAAAAAAATCACCCAGGAAAAGAAAACCCCAATGGCCAGAAAATAAGCTCAGTTTCCCAAGTAATAAGATAAACACAAATTGAGAACAACAGTAGGATTCCGTTTCACCACTATCACAAGCAAAAATGGACGAGACCAATAATACCAGGATTTGAAAGGAATACGAGAAAGTTGTCTCTCATTCTTTGCTGTGGGAAAATGCACTGGCTCAGTCGTTTTGCGGAACAAATTGGCAATCTCTAGTGATGCTGAGTGAGATCTAGCCCACAGCTTATGACTCAGAAATTCTTCTTACAGGTATACGTTCTTAAGAAAATCTCTCACATGTGCAAAAATGTTCACTGGTTCATTGTTTGTAATAACAAAAAAGGTGACCGTCATTCAGTTTACAGATAGATCTGTAATATTTTTATACATTTGTACAACAGATACTACAAAACAGTTAAATCAACTAGAGCTAAACATAGATGAATCCAGGTAACATACTATTAAATAAAAAACAAGTTGCAGAAGGATACATACAATAGGTATTGTTTATTAAAAGCTTACCCTGGCTGGGTAGCTCAGTTGGTTAGAGTGTCATCCTGATACACCAAGGTTGTGGGTTCCATTCCCAACCAGGGCACATAAAAGAATCAATTAATGTATGCATCAATAAGTAAACAACAAATTGATGTTTCTCTCTCTCCCCCCCCCCTCTTTAAAATCAGCAAATAAAAAAAATTTTTTAAGCTTAAAAGTACTAATGCTCTTTAGGTTTGCATGAACATATAGAAAATTATATTTATTAGCTTCAGGTTAGTGGTTTCCTCTTATGGGAGAGAGCGGGAAATGGAACGAGGGTGATAGGATTCAACAATGTCTTTACTGAACTATATATTTTAAATCTGAAATGAATGTGACAAAAATATTAACATGTTAAATCTGAATAGTTGGTACATCGGTGTTTGTTATCTTATTCTCTGTACTTCTCTGTATAGCTGAAATACTCTAGCATTTATATATCATTTCTTTTTAAAGAGAAAAAGAAAAGATTCCAAGCACAATGACATAACCGCTTCTCTGAGTCTGCTGAGTGCATTGGAGCTATCCGGACCAACGCTGAGGATGTTTGCAGCAGAGAAAGCAGCTGCGAAAATCTCTGCCATCTGATAAAATCAATCCATCTGGCACCAACCTACAAACCTCCCATTAAAAAGAGCCCTGACAAACTCAATCACTTAAATAGACAACACCAGAATAGGTGCTTTTAAATTCAACAAAGCTCTTCCCTGGCCAAAGAAAATAAAAACCTTCAACAGAAACCAAGACCTAAACTTTAGAATCACCAACACTACACAGCATTAGCTCCTGCCCAACCTGAAATAACAAAAGCAACTGTGGATGCCTAAGGCATAGTTATCTGCTGTCCTGTTTATGACTCTCAAGATACTGGGATGCGAAATCCAAGTGTCTATATATTTTCTGGTTCCTAACAGCTGGAATTATACCCAGCATGCAATCTCTTTCTCAGAGTTGTTTCAGGCACCGGGATGCGGGCAAGTGCAAGCTGACAGAGTCCTTGCAGTTTAGATTTTTGGGGGACAGAAGTGTGGGGGACAGGCAGTAAACTGACGGGGTCCTTGCTGCCTATCCCCCCACCTCACTTGCTTGATTAAGTTGCTAAAGGCTCAGTTCTTCCCCACAACCTCTGATGGTTTAAGTTGGTGAAGGCAATTGACATGCCCTTCCCCACAGCTCCATGTTAGCTGTGATGCTGATGGTTCCTACTGGTTCTATCCCAAGAGACTGGAGGCAGTTTTCTTCTTACTCTTTGTTTTGTGAAGTTAAGATGTTATGCATGGTGGAAGGCTTTTTGGGCTCTTAAGAAAATTCTTGGTTTGCTTCAGACATGTGACTTTGTATCAGAGATCTCTTTGATTTGCTAATGGCTTTGCTCTCTGCCCATAAATAAAGCATTTTGGGGGTGGAGACTTACTTACTCTTGCAAGCCATCAGCTTGGCAATGGGTCCTCCCAATCCCATTGTTTTTCTTTCTGTGTTTATTTTCTAATCCTCCACTGTTTCCACCTGAGACCTGCAAAACTATGAGTTGTGCTGGTTCGCAACACCAGGAGCACATTCCTGCCTAGATATAAAAACAGACTAGACATTGCACCCACAGAATTGACACATACGTCCTTCTCCCCTGGTTGTACATAGCCTAGGACAGCTGTCAGTAGCCATTCCAGTGAACAGCATTTCTGAAAGCAGAAAAAAACAGACAACAACTATTTAATAAGCACTTTCTAAATGCAAAGTGCCATACCAGGTAATAAAGAGAAGGTAAACATATATGCCATGAATTCTACTATGAAGAAGTTTATAATCTAATTGAGTCACCCATACATTTATTCAACCAGCCAAACATTCCTCCCTCCATCCATTTACCCTTCCACCTATCCAATTTCCCGCCCTCTGTCCATTCAACCTTACATCTTTCCACTAATGCATACAACAACCCCTTTACCCATCTATCCCTTCACAATTCCAACTACCTTGATCCCCTCTTCCAACTCTCCACTCACCCACTCAACCACCTTCCATTGCTCTACTCATCCATCACTTCAACTCTCTGACCACCTGTATAGGACTAAGTAGAATTCCTCAAAAATTTATGCCTGCCTGGAACCTCACAACATGACCTTATTTTGAAATAGTGTCTTTGCAGATGCAGTTAAAATAAGGTTATACTGGATTACAGTGGATCCTATTCCAATGATCGGTGCCCTTATAAAAGGAGAAAACAGAGACACATACAAGCAATTACCATATAAAATGTCAGAGCTTGCAATGATGCATCTGTAGGTCAAGGAATGCCAAGAATTTCTGGAAACCACCAGAAGCTAGAAGAAGCAAGGAAGGATCCTTCCTTAGAGTCATCAGAAAGACCAAAGTCTTGCTAACAATTTGATTCTGGATTTCTAACCTCCAGAACTCTGGTACAATACATTTCCGTTTCTTTAAGCCACCAAATTTGCAATATGTTGTTTAGGTAGCCCTAGGAAACTAATACATCCGTTCTCTCCACCTTTGCAACCCCCACCAGTAACCTTTCCAACTATCCAACTCTACACCCATCCACCCCCATCCACCATTCATTCATTCATTCATTCCATCCATCCATCCATCCATCCATCCATCCACCATTCATCCTATTTATCTATCTATCCATAGTTTACTGAGGATCTATGTGCCAGCCATTATTCTGTGTGCTAGGTATACAATGGTAACAATAACAGTAACAAGATGTCATGGGTTTTGCCCCCCAAGTATGTTAATATCCCCACTAATAACACCACACCCCAAATATAAATATAATGATAAATATAATGAGCTTGCTAAGCCAACTGAGCTACAAGGCAAGTACTCTAGCCATTCTTGCAACCCACAACCACATTAGTGACACTTTGGCCCTTCTCATAAAAAAGTTCTAAAGCTCCTACTAGGCGATGAGTAAAACACCCAAGCTCTCTTCCCTGATGGACATAGGGATATTAAACAAATTATCATACAAATAAATATATATTTATAAGTGTGCTAAAGTCTATAAAAGAAAACATCTCATCTCTCTGAAGATAACACCGCAGGGCACTAATTATAATTGTGAATGCCTCTGTGAATTGGAAAAACAACACATACTCATAAGAAGTGAAACATCACCTCTCAAAGGGGTTTAATGTAGGATCAGGGGTTTACTGGGTTTGCCGAAGAAAGTGCTACATGGTCTCAGAGCAGGAGCCCACAGTAGGCTGCAAAGGCTTCTGGGAGAGAGATCTGCCTGCACCCTGAAGGATGAACAGAATTTAAGTAATTGGGTGGAGGTAGGGATGTTCCTATTTTTAGGGTGGTCCTCAATAAACAACAGTGTAGAAGTGATTCATTCATTCAAAGGATTTGTCATTTCTGCGCAAGGACCACTTTGGCAGGCTGGTGAAGCCTTCAGATTCCTTCTCAGAACAAAACTGTTAACATGACATGTTAAAAATGACATCTTAAATCTTAAGTGGCTTTAACTATATTAAATTACAAAGGAAATTAATTATATCAAAATATAGTCATAACATTTTTTTCAAATAAATCTGTTACATGTATCTAAGTCTAGATTATGTTAAATAGCAAACTCTATGCTGTCTCATCTAACTACAGTCATTCAAAGCAGCGTGATAAAAGTAATCAGTAATTCGAAGATTGCTGCAGCAATGCTAATGCAATAGGAAAACAAATATATTTTGGTGAAAAAAATTAGAGTACTGCTAATATTGCTGCGGTCTGTTGCTACCATTCAAAATAAAAGGAAACAAAAATCTCGGTTACATGTGGATGAAAGCAGGTAATTATTCCCATATCCAAGTTTACAGATCACTGAATTCTTTTTGCAGACCCCTTGGGGTACAAATGACCCTACATTGAGAACTCCTGATTCCTATGTTTAGGTATTTATGCATTTAATATCCATTCCTTTATTCACTCATCTGTTCCCCAAATCCTAAGTGCTTATGACACTTCTAACGTTATAATAAGTGCTAGGACCACACTGGGGCAAAAAAAAAAAAAAAAAAAAAAAAAAAATCGATGGGGTCTCTACCCTAGCAAGCTTGTATTATAGTGGGCGGAAACACAGTCAAGAAACAGGCAAATAAGACCGTTCTGGATTGCGAGAAGGGAATCCACGTGATGACACAGTAGGGATACTCTATGGTGGGGAGACAGGACGTACACTTGGGGTCAGAACCCCTGAAGAGCAAGCTGTTCAAGAGCCTGGACAATCACGGGCGCAGGGAAGGGAAACGGGAGTGCGGAGGCCCTATGCGAGTAGACGCGCCGGCTGCGGAAGGAGGGGGCGGAGTCTCGCGTGGCCGCGGTGAAGAGGGGGCGGAGTCTCGCGTGGCCGCGGTGAAGAGGGGGCGGAGTCTCGCGTGGCCGCAGTGAAGACGGCAATAGGAGAAATCGGAGATGAAAACGAAGGTGGGGCTGGTAGCCCATGGGAATGGGACTGCAGAGTACTCTCTATGCAATGGATATGCAGGTCGCTTAGGCAGGGGGGATAACAGGAGATGAATAGGTGGTTTTAAAAGATTTCTTTGACAGCTGACTGGAGAACGGGTTGTAGAGAAAAAGACACCGGCAAAAGAAAGTAGCTCAGAGGCCACTGCATTCAGCTAAGAGAGAGGTCACAGGCGGCCTGGGCCAGAGTTGGGGTCAGGGGGAGGCAGGAGAGGCATCAAGGGTGCAAACTGTAAGGAAGCACTCCCGGGCCCAGCTGTGTAAATCTGGGTTCCGCTAGCCCCGGCCGGCACCGGTGGTGGAGACAGAAGAATGGGTGCAGTCTGAAGACATACTCTGTGGGTAATGAGTAAGACAGAAAAAATTTATCCTGAGAAAAGTTCAGAAATAATACTTTTAGAAAACATTTTTATGCAACAGATTACGGAGGGTCTTTAATAAAGGAAAAGGAATATTGACTGTCTCCTGAAACTAACGAAGAGTCATGGGATTAACTAAACAAAATTATATCCCCCATCCTAACAAAATCTGTGGAGCCCCAGCAGCCATTCTGGACCATGAAGCAACCTCAGGGATGCAGACCATGTGCTTAGGAACACTACAGAAATACAGCACGGGCCCGGATCTGTGAGGACACCGCGCCAGCCTCCAGCCGCCTACCTCCGGACTGCTCTAGCCTGGGCAGAAATAAACTAGTTTGTTTTAACAACTGATTCCAGGCCTGTCTACTTGCAAAGACAATTCCTAAGCTACTGGGAGTTACAGAAACCTGCCCACATGGCTTCCCCAAATCGAAATGAATAGATTCCTGAGTCTATATCCTCAATTCCACTCATTCACTCTGATTGAAATACAGCCAGCTGTGTGTCTCACTTTGGTTGACAGGGTACCGTCAACATGAGATTTTTCTCCCCTGTTGCTTCTGAAAAAAAAGCTATCAAACCCACAGTAAAATTACTCTGGGGCATAGAGAGGTGGTATAACCTTGTAAATGTCATTATAAATTCCACCTCTCTGCTGATTCTAAGAAGGTGAGCAGTAGCAAAGACACCAAAAAGTTACGGTGATGAACAGAACAGGTTGGAAAGTGGCTGAACAAAGTAGGAATTAATGAATTTCAGCTCCAACAAACGTCAGCTGCCGATCAAAAGTGAAGAAAGGAAGGCGTTCCTTCCGAAAGTGACAATGGGGACACCTTCACAAACAGAACACAAGGGCAACTCCAACTCGGCAGCAAAATGGACTGTGCTCGGCCAGGTCCTGCCGTTCTGTAAGGCCACCCATCCGCTTCTCTGCTGAACCCAGGGACATGCTGGAAGGGACTCTTGAAACCACTTGCTCAATGTCCCCATTATAGAACTGAAGCAATCGAGGCAAAGTCACATGGAAAATTAGTGTCTGGGATAAAACAAAAATCTGGGTCCTACACTTACTGACTTCTCTACTGATGTGCATACACACTTCCTATGGACTATGAGAATCGGCTTTGATCTAAGGCAGAGGTCAGCAAACTTTTCTGTAAAAGGTCAGACAGTAAGTACTTCAGGCTTGCGGGCCACGGGGGCTTTGTCACAACTACTCAACTCTGCTGTTGCTATATAAGAAAAGCTGCCCTAAACAACAGTGAGCACATGGGCATGGCTGTTGGAATAAAATTGATACACAGAAATAGGTGGCCAGCTGGTTTGGACCCATGGGCCCTAGGTTGCTGTCCTCAGGCCTAATCACTAGATCAGTGTGGTCCCTGGACCAGCAGCATCAATATCACCTAGAAACACAAATCCTCAATTACCCCAATCCAAGAACCTAATGAATCAGAAATTCCAGGGGTGGCATCTGGTAATCTATTTGCATAAGCCCTCCAGATGATTCTGATATCCACTGAAGGTTGAAAACCCCTGGGCTAGAGTCATCGCAAATCACAGTATGTGAGTACTATCTGCCCTTTAGTCATTTCTAGTACATAGGTCGGTGTCTGGCTTCCAGTATATGCCTATCACAGCAAACACTAGCTTCCCACCCCAAATATACATTGATATATATATATATATATATATATATATATATATATATATATATTCCCTTCTTCTTCTTTATTATTATACCACCAAGTCTCAGCTAGAATTATGGCTACCCAGAATAAAGCCAACATTTCTACATTTTCCAGGCTCCCTTGCAGCTAAGTTTTCACTTGTAACTAAATTCTGGCCAATAAAATGTAAGGGAAGTATTGTATGCCAGCTCCTGGGGAACTCCATTAAAAGACAATTTATATACACCTATTGCCTCTTTTTTATGTACAGCTTTATGAAATGTAGGCATAATAGAGTTCCAGCAGCCGTATTGTACCATGAGGTGACCTTAGGAATAAAAGCCATCTAAGAAGGAATAACAGGATAGATGAAACTTGTCATTGCGTAGCCACCTTACAGGCACTGAGCTGTCCACTTCCAGGCTTCTTTTATATGAGAATGAAATAAAACTCTGTCTCACTGAGCCGTTGTTGACTTTGGTTTTCTGTCATAGACCACCAAACCTAACCCAAGTGGTTCAGTGTCGAGTAAATATGTGTTGAAGGAATAAGTCAATCAAAGGCAAATTAGAAGATCTGGATCACAAGTTACAGGTAGATTTGATTACTCAAAAACAATTCTTCAAAACACAATGTCCATTAGAACCAAAAAAATAAAAAGAGCCACATTAGGTGGTAAAACAATGAACACTTCTAAGACACATCATCGACTTCATTTCTTGCATTGTCCAAAGCCAGGCTGATAACAGAGCAAAGAGCCCTCTTCTCAGGCTCCCCTGAAGAGGCAGCCACTATATCCATTACCCCCATAGTCATCTCATTCTAGAAACTTCTCCCAATTAGAGCACTCCTAGCATTCTGGGGTTTTGTATCTCACAGCAGCACTTACAGGACTGTTCACACTGATGTCGTTTTGCAATGATTCTCAAGCTACTTTTCAGACAGAGTGCTTTTCTTACCCGTGGTACTTCTCAATCGATACCTATGGAATTGAACTGACTCCACTGGGGAGCGTTTTGTTTCTCCTGATAAAACAGAAATTCCTTGAGAAGTTGGGGCTGACTTTCTGTATCAAACAAGCTCCCACTAGCCACCGGGTGTGTACGAGCTTTGCACCCGCAGGCCCTCCATGAATGCTGCTTAGTGCACCCCAAGCGATTCCTGTCCTCCGCACACTTTGATGCACTAGAACAGCATCTCCACTGGCCCCGCACCATTTTCACTTCCTGGGGACTGAGGACTGGCCTGGTCCCCAAAGTCTCACAACAGAAATACTCACATTTTCAATGAGGACCTCATTTACCAACCCAAAACAGAAGAACAGTTTTGCTCCGTGTTATCGCAACAGCTAATCAAACCAATGCTTCTTTTTACTGTTCATGCCTTTCCATTAGTGTTTCTCAAGATTTTATAACCCGCCTGACCTGTGGTGGCGCAGTGGATAAAGCGTTGACCTGGAAATGCTGAGGTCGCCGGTTCAAAACCCTAGGCTTGCCTGGTCAAGGCACATATGGGAGTTGATGCTTCCAGCTCCTCCCCCTTCTCTCTCTCTCTCTCTCTCTCTCTCTCTCTCTCTCTCTCCCCTCTCTCTCCCTCTCTGTCTCTCTCCTCTCTAAAAATGAATAAATAAAAAAATAAAAAAAATAAAAAAATAAAAAAAGATTTTATAACCCATACCCCCTTGATAAACATTTTTAAACAACTTTAATTAAGATATACTTGATATAAAATAAAATACATATATTGAAGGTATATAGTTTGGACACATGCAAGCACCCATAAAACCATCACCACAATATTAAGGTAACAGACATCTCCATCACCTTCAAAAGCTTTCTGGTCTCCCTTTGTAGTCTTTAGTGTGTACTGTTTTGTTTTGTTTATAGTAATAACACTTAAAATAAGATCTACGTTCTTAAATTTTTAAGTGCATAACAGAGGGTTATGGAAAATAGGTATCACACTGTAGAGCAAAGTGCTAGAAACAATTCATCTTGTGTAACTGAGTCTTTATACCAGTTGAACAACTGCCTATTCCCCTTCCTCTTGGCCCCTGGCAACTGCAGTTCTATTCTCTGCCTCTCTGAGTTTGGCTATTCTAGGTACCTTACATAAGTGAAATCATACAACATTTGTCCTTCTGTGTCCAGGCTTATTTCACTTAGCATAATGTCCTCCAGGTTCACCCATGTTGTCACAATGACAAGATCTTCTTCTTTTTAAAGGCTGAATAGTATTTCATTGTATGTATATACCATCTTCTCTTTATCCATTCATCTTTAGATATACATTTTTGAACTCACATGTTCCTCTAACATTATTTGACATTTCAAGATGAGTTAATATTGTGAATTCAAACACAGCCAAGTGACATCATTGTTCGGTGGCCCCCTCTAACCACCCCAGGAATATTACACCCACGTGACTCCACTGAAAATCTTTGTTTTACAGATGCTATTCTCTGAGTCTTGCTTGCTCCGCCTCTGTTCTGACTTCTCCACACACTTTAGCAGAACACAAATCACTGTTTGATCTCATGGACTAAAACCAGAGGGAGATCTCCAATGCTTCGTGGCAGGGTTGATATCCAGCCACTAGTGGATGGTGATGGCTGGCATCCATTCCTGGGGTCAGTGCATCGTTCACACGAACCAGTGCCTATGCCTGACCAGTTGTTAAACCTGTTGAGGATAACACAACCTACCTCCGGGGACCAGGGGTAACATAAATTAGAGAATGCATAATAGTGTGAATGAAGGGTTCAGACCATGCAGAGTTTTACAGAGAAATGTAGCCAAGTCTGGCGAGAACATAGAAAAAGTGTCTATGTTGTCCACACAAAGTGGGAATTTAATAAGTCCCTGATGCAGTTGTGAACCCATACACACCAGTAAGCGTTGTGCTTTCCTTTCGGGTAACCCACCTGCCTGGCTTAGCTGGGAGAATTAGTAACCATCATTAAATAAGCACGTGCCTGGTGTTACCTGCCCAGGAGCCCACTGTGTGGAGGTACCCACATGCGAAACAACTTGTTGGCAAAAGAATGCGTCTGGAAGTCACAGCACCTACCTTTATGACTTTTTTATTTAGGGCTCCGTGTTAAAACCACTGTTCCTCCCTCCACCTAGGACAATTTAATACACATGCCACAGGGGTCTCCCTTGCTGCTTCAGGCTAATCACGGCCCATCCCCCCACCCCCAAGGTGCCTCCAGGACCCACCCACTCCAGGATGCATTAATGTATATTTAGATTGCTATTATTTGCTCCTCGTGTGACCCTGGGCAAGTTACTTTAGTTTTTTCAACTGTAAAATGGAGCTAACAGCTCCTACCTCATAGCAGTGTTAAAAAGATCTAATGAGATCATAGATAGGAAGCACCCTATGAGCTTGGCATGGGGCTTGGCGTGTAGCATGTCTTTAACAGTGTTAATAATTATGGAAGATCCTGTTGGCCACTAGGTAGAACACTAAACTGGAAGAGGATTGAACACGTCATTTACTCCCACGCCATTCGAAACCAAGACTGGACCAACAGCGTGTGAAGTTACTTTTCCATTCCTTAAAGGTGGTTCCTCAAGAAAAAGCTTTTGGAATTGGCATTGGACATCATGATGTCAACAACCAAGAAATCATTTCTCCTGTCCCCCGACACCTTCCACGGTCACTCACACCCCGCCCCATCTCAGAAACCGGGAGGAAATATCCTTCAGGCTGTAGAAAGCAGGTGACGTTCTGCACTGACAGGGGACGTTCTGTACTGACGGGAGACTTCACATCTCCCAGAGTCGAAGCAGGAGCCTGACCACGTTTAAGTTTGGGATGTGTCTTCTTCTCCGTGCCTTTTGGCGTCTTTACTTCTGCACCACTGCACTTCTGGGGAGCCCGAGCAGAGCACGAGTGACAAGGTGGCCTCCTATGTCCTTTCCAGACTCTGATCCTGTCTGTCTTAGCACACCCTTCTTCCGGAGAGATCACACTTATTTATCTCTCTGTCATATACAGGAGAGCGGGAAGGAGAAAGGGTCAAGGTTAGCCAATGTCTGGGAGGTGAAAGTGTGGGCTGAAGGTGGATGTGCGCTGAGAAAGGAGGGCTCGACCAGTGCCAGGGAGCATCACCGTCCACACAGATCAGCCAGCACCAGGGAGCATCACCGTCAACACAGATCAGCCAGCACCAGGGAGCATCACCGTCAGCACAGATCAGCCAGCACCAGGGAGCATCACCGTCCGCACAGATCAGCCAGCACCAGGGAGCATCACCATCCACACAGATCAGCCAGCACCAGGGAGCATCACCGTCAGCACAGATCAGCCAGCACCAGGGAGTATCACCATCCACACAGATCAGCCAGCACCAGGGAGCATCACCATCCGCACAGATCAGCCAGCACCAGGGAGCATCACCGTCAGCACAGATCAGCCAGCACCAGGGAGCATCACCGTCAGCACAGATCAGCCAGCACCAGGGAGCATCACCGTCAGCACAGATCAGCCAGCACCAGGGAGCATCACCATCCACACAGATCAGCCAGCACCAGGGAGCATCACCGTCAGCACAGATCAGCCAGCACCAGGGAGCATCACCGTCCACACAGATCAGCCAGCACCAGGGAGCATCACCGTCCACACAGATCAGCCAGCACCAGGGAGCATCACCGTCCGCACAGATCAGCCAGCACCAGGGAGCATCACCATCAGCACAGATCAGCCAGCACCAGGGAGCATCACCGTCAGCACAGATCAGCCAGCACCAGGGAGCATCACCGTCAGCACAGATCAGCCAGCACCAGGGAGCATCACCATCCACACAGATCAGCCAGCACCAGGGAGCATCACCGTCCGCACAGATCAGCCAGCACCAGGGAGCATCACCATCCACACAGATCAGCCAGCACCAGGGAGCATCACCGTCCACACAGATCAGCCAGCACCAGGGAGCATCACCATCCACACAGATCAGCCAGCACCAGGGAGCATCACCGTCAGCACAGATCAGCCAGCACCAGGAAGCATCACCGTCAGCACAGATCAGCCAGCACCAGGGAGCATCACCGTCAGCACAGATCAGCCAGCACCAGGGAGCATCACCGTCCGCACAGATCAGCCAGCACCAGGGAGCATCACCATCAGCACAGGTGAAGCTACAGGCCAGCGCAGCTTCCTCACGCACAACTGCTTGCTGCCTTAACAGTGAGCCGCAAGGAAACTAGTGCTCCCACCAGGACCCATCGCTCTGAGACCCTGGGATAAGCAACTGAACCATGTTAAGCCTCCCTCCCCAATGTCTATAAAATGTCATGTCAGGTCAACCTCCGGTGGGATCAGAAGGACTGAATGGGAGAACGTATGCACAGAGACTAGCACAGTGCCTGCCACGTGGTAGGGATTTAGGAGATGTTGGCTTTAATCCTGATTTACAAAACCAGCCCATCAAAGCAGCACTTTTCACTGTAGCCAAAAAGTGGAACAAGCCAAACGCCCACCGACAGATGAATGGATGAAGAAAATGTGGTGTATCCATACCATGGAATATTACTCAGTCTTAAACAGGAAGGCAATTCTGACATATGCTATCATGTGGATAAACCTTAAAGGCATTATGTTAAATGAAATGAGACAGTCACAAAAGGATAAATACCATCTGATTCCACTTCTATGAGGTTCCTAGAACAGCCAAATTCACAGGGACAGACGGTAGAAGGGTGGGTGCCAGGGGCTGGGGGAGGGGCTG
This sequence comes from Saccopteryx leptura, assembly GCF_036850995.1. Taxonomy (NCBI): domain Eukaryota; kingdom Metazoa; phylum Chordata; class Mammalia; order Chiroptera; family Emballonuridae; genus Saccopteryx; species Saccopteryx leptura. The sequence continues at coordinate 206,207,510 of NC_089506.1, read as the reverse complement.
GGGTGTTAGTGTTTAATGGGTACGAAGCTTCAGTTTTGCAAGATGGAAAAGTTTTGAAGACGGATGGTGGTGATGGTTGCATGATGATATAAATGTACTTAATGCCACCGAATCCTACAATTAAAAATACTTAAATGGTTTAAAAGGGAATAAAGAAACCCAGAGAGACTGAAACAGCCCCCAGACTCTGTAGGGGAATTTGGGGAGGGGCAGCACTCCAGAGCTCCCCCTTCTCATCTCCCACTTTGGGTGCTAAGGCAATGAAAAGTGGCCCTTGTCAAAGTACCCGCTCAGCAAACCAACACGATGCAGACGCCTAAAGTCAGGACCGGGGAATGCACACTGCGATCGAGGCTCGAGAGCGGGTGTATTCTAAGAAGGATGGCCCCCACTGCACACTCACCGACACGGCTCAGGCCCCCACAAGCACACCAGCTACAACCCAAAACTCTAGCATAGAGACCCCTCGGCTGCTCTGCGAAGAGAGTGAAGAGAGAAGCTTCCATCCTTGGAGCAGGAAGAAGAGGTTGCACGCTGAAATCAGCTTCGCTTAGCAACACGAGGAACTGTCCCTATGTTAGCAGGAGGGATGTCCATGAGTAACAATAATGGGATGAAGCAGGGACTGGGTACCAGAGACTTCAGATACATTACCCCTCACTGTGGTAGTAACCCCGAAAGTCAAGTACCGTCGTCCCCCAACTCTCTGGGCCTCTGTGGCCTCAGCGAGACCACCTGTGAGCAAGCGTAGCACTAAGGAAGCTCTAAAGAAACTATACTGCTCACAAAAGTTAGGGGATTTTTTATTGCTTTATATTCATTTTGAAATATCCCCTAACTTTTGTGAGCAGTGGTTGCTGCCGCCGCAAGCACAGACAGCTCCCTCTGCCCTTTTCTATGCTGCAGAAAAGTGAGATAGTCGACATGCATGGCATTTGCTCTAGCTAGAATGGAGAGTGATGATTGCTGGGAAATCCTCAGCTCAACCCTTCCAGGAAGCTTTCCCTGAGGCCCCCAGGACTGGGTCAAGGGGCTTCCTCTGACTACCCTAGCCCCTGTGCTTCCCTCTGTCTCAGCACTCGGCATACGGTGTTGTAACGTGATGATTGTTGACTTGTGTGTCTTCCAAGAAAATACTTAGAGAGTGAGGACAGCACCAGCAAACTCCCTAGCTCATAATTTTTTGGATGGAGAGATAGATGGAGAGATGGATGGATGGATGGATGGATGGATGGATGGATGGATGGATGGATGGAGAGATGGATGGATGGATGGATGGATGGATGGATAGATAGATTGGTAGATGGATAGATGAGTGGGTAGAGGAGGGGAAGGAGAGGAGGAAGTAGGGAGAGATGGGTAGAACAGTGGATGGGTGGGTGGATTTATAGATGGATAAATAAACCAAAAAGGGAGCCCTACCTCTAATTGTATCCCCTGGCTAGGAACTGACTCACATTCTGTGTCAAGCATACACTCCTCTATTCCTTTCTCTCTTCATCCCTTGTACTTTAAAAGACATTACTAGCCTTTGAGGCTCTTTTTTTGTCCAAAAAAAAAGTAGGCAAGAAATAAATTTCTACTTTAAATCTACATAAAACACCCAAGAAAAATTCACACTCCATCTCTGAATGAAGGAAGGCTAGGACACTAAGCTGTTCCAGTGGTGGAGTCACAAGTCTGTTTTGACAAGTTATCTCCTCATAAACACAGTGGTTTATCTCACACTAAACAATCAGACATGTTATTTAGGCATAGAGAAAAAAAATATTGCACATTTTCTGTTCAGCATGTTAGCATCCATGCTAATGATACAAGCTTCTGAACATGGATGGGGCTGATGTTAAATAAACCAAAACAGCAAATGTTTATTGCAACACTCAGATCATCACCGTCCATGTGTTGCAATCCCAGAGGGACGTACAAGAGAGGACTGTGGGAAATAGTGGGATGAGGAAGGATTCACAAGGAAAACAGCAGCTCTGCAAGAGAATTGGGGTGGGCGAGGACTGGACTCGAGGCGCACAGGAGAGGTTGAAATTACCCACAGGCTAAGCCACTGGTTCTCCTGAAGGCTAGTTTGGCCCCACGGGGATATTTGGCAATGTCCGCAGATAGGTTAGGTGTCATAGTTGGAGAGGGTGGTACTATCATTGAGAGGGTGGAGGCCAGGGATACTGCTAAATGTCCTATAATGCATCCCACAACAAAGAATTATTTGGACCCAAATGTTTTAGTGCCAAGGTCAAAAAACCCTAGACTAAGGGGCAAACCAGCTCTATGACCCAGCAGCTATGTAACTTGGGCAGGTTAATCAAACTCTCGGGGCTACAAGATGAATTTGACAACAATCTGTGGGACAGAGCAAACGCCATGGTAGGTGTTTGATGCACACAGTAGGTGCTTCAGTGAATGTTAGCCTCGTTTGTGTACTCCTCCCTGTTCCCACTTTCCCAGGGCTTATTTATTCACTAATTCACTCACTCCTTTTTACCAGTATGTATTGAGGACTCGCATGAGCCTGGACCTGGGCACTGGGAATTCAACAGCAGGTGAGAAAGGCAGGGTCCCTGCCCTCACAGAGCTTACATCCAAGTGGGAGAGGCAGACAGTCGATAACATATACACCACACTTCTGATTAGCGCCATGGAGGTGAAATCGAGGGGCCAGGGTCTGCCACGCACAGGGCGGTCAGGGAAGGCCTCAGCGAGGAGAGAGCGGTGAAGCAGAGAGCTGAAGGACAGGGAGCCACTGCTGAGGGGACAGGGTGTGTTCTGGTGGGGGGGGGCAGGCGCTGGTTCCAAGCAGAGGGAATAGAATATGCAAAGACTCCCAGAACACAGAGGTATGTTCAGAAGGGACAGGGAAGGCCCTGGCTGGTTGGCTCAGTGGTAGAGCATTGTCCTGGCGTGCAGAAGTCCCGGGTTCAATTCCCGGCCAGGGCATACAGGAGAAGCACCCATCTGCTTCTCCACCCCTCCCCCTCTCCTTCCTCTCTGTCTCTCTCTTCCCCTCCCGCAGCCGAGGCTCCATTGGAGCAGGGATGGCCCGGGCGCTGGGGATGGCTCCTTGGCCTCTGCCCCAGGCGCTAGAGTGGCTCTGGTCGTGACAGAGCGATGCCCCGGAGGGGCAGAGCATCGCCCCCTGGTGGGCAGAGCGTCGCCCCCTGGTGGGCGTGCTGGGTGGATCCTGATCAGGCGCATGCGGGAGTCTGTCTGACTGTCTCTCCCCGTTTCTAGCTTCAGAAAAATACAAAAAAAAAAAAAACAAAAAAAACCCCCCAGAAGGGACAGGGAGCCAGTGCGGAGGGGACAGGGTGTGTTCTGGTGGGGAGGGGGGGAGGGTGCTGGTTCCAGGCAGAGGGAATAGAATATGCAAAGACTCCCAGAACACAGAGGTATGTTCAGAAGGGACAGGGAGCCAGTGCGGAGGAGCACCGCTGGCACAGGGGAGAAGGGCGAGACAGGCAGGGCCTCACAGGTGATGAGAAAGCACCAGATGCTCATCTAGATGTCATGAGAAAGCCTTAGGGGTCATCTAGGAGAGCAGCGACCGGGGCAGTGGGAATCTCGGACTGGAGAGGGATGGAGGTAGAAGCAGGGAGACCAGTAAGAAGAGTGCTCCCGAGGTCCAGGCGAAAGAGGACAGGGCTGTTATGAAGATGGGGGAGAATTTGAGATATGTTTGAAGAATAATTATAAATTGCACTCGTCTGAGGAACGGGAAAGAGAGAAAGGAAATCATTTCACTGTCCATTGGGTGGTTAGGCTGTGTGGTCAAGGTTGAAAGGTAACTGTCACCCAGGGAGGGACAAGATCAGTGCACGATTTAAGGTCACTGTGAACAGGCATCACAGACACTGGCTCAGGCGGTGGAGCGATTACCCACAGCGAGGGAGACAGCGCCCAGCGGCAGTTCCCACAGCGAGAGTTCCAGGCCCTTGCAATGTGTCGGTCCCCACGGCCAGGGACCCTCCCCACAGCTGCCGTTGCAGTGTGGCTGCATGCAGCCCACTTTGCACTGCAGTGCAAGGATCGCAATCCCTCCCCGCAGGGAATGGAGGTAGCAGCGGGGTGGGCACGTGCCACACAACACACACTCCTGAGCAGAACTAAGCAGTACGCAGCAAGCCCGGAGCAGGAAAAGGTCTGCCGAGCGAGGAGATCTGCCCGGCACAGGCCGTGAGGGTTCTTTACGTCTGTGCAAGGAAGTGTCCCCGGGCCCGAGGAAATGTTACACAGCGTGCCGGGTGCAGCAAGCGCGAAGGGCTGCCTTGGTCAGCGGGGAGAAACGAAGGCCAGCTCCCAGGTCCTCGGCTTCGGCAGTTGGGTGAGTGGTGGGTGTGATTACTGAGCTGAGAAAGACTTGGGCGGAGACAGATGGAGACAGAAAGCAGGAGGAAAGATGGTCAGGAAACAGCCCCTCGGGTTCCCTCCAGCCCGTCTTCCCACTCACCCTAAGCGCAGCCGCAATGTTCGCAGCTCCTGCAGCTCCAGAACCCATTCACACCTGGGACTTCCGTAGCAACTTCTCTACCTGGGAGGTGGTCGGAAAATCTGACTCTTCACCCTCACCTGGGGGAGTCCTCACGCCCTGCCACACGTAGGGGTCCCAGAGACACCAGCAACGCTTTCGGAGCACCCCAGCCGGTCCTATGCCACCGCGGAGCATCCCCACTCGGGGCCCCCACATCTGCTTACCAAGCATCCCTCCAGCCCCACCACGCACCGGGTGGCCCCCAAGCATCCCTCCAGCCCCACCACGCACCGGGTGGCCCCCAAGCATCCCTCCAGCCCCACCACGCACCGGGTGGCCCACGGCCAGCAGCGTCAGTGTCTCCTGGGAGCCTCTTCGAAATGCTGAACCAGACTCCGCATGTGAACCAGGCCCCCGGGCACGTGCGCGCACGTTAGTTTGAGAAGCACTGGCCTACAGCGCACAAGGCGGCCATCTGTAACACTCCTGGATGTCCGTTGTTTGTGATTATGGTACAGGAGCTGCCAGTGTGCCCTGAGATGATTTCTTCTTAGACTTCAAGGGCCACCCAGGGCCCCAAGATCCTGAGGACCCTGATATATATATATATACAAACTTCCCTCTGTGCGGTCTCATCAGCTTTTCTGGAGAGTGAATTAAGTAGGCCTTTCTTTCCCAGAACTCCCGCCTGGGCCTCTGCCTCCTCCAGGAGATTCTGTGAACTGTGTACACTGCTCGGCACCCGGCACCGGTCGGCCAGCTCCGCGGGCTGCCTCACACGCCGGCCATCTGGACCTGGTTGCCTACGAGGGAGACGAGTTCCACATGTGCTCCTCCTTGTGCGCCTTCTCTCAGAGGCACGTTCCCCTCCAAGGGGTTCGCTCCCTCCTGTCTGTCTGGGTTTCTTCTCACCTCTGCCTCTCCCCACTTCTCTGTGTTGGGAGAGCAGCTAGCATCAACATGGCAACTATTTGAGAGACCGGACTTGGAGAGCACAGGACTCCACGTCCTCCCGGGAATAACGACTGTCAATTATCCAACACTTTCCCGGTGCCGAGCCAGGTGCGGTGTTGATCAGAAGGGGAAAGCTACTGTGTTGAAATTGGAAAACCAGTTTCCTGTGTGCAAGAAGCACAGCCGGCACGTGGCTGCGTGGTGAGGATTGCTGAATGAAGACTTGAGGCGTGGAGTTAGAGGTGTTCTAAAGGTATAATCCGAGTGATCTATACACTTGGAAATATTCTAAAACTATGACAGTGGCAACCACATGTTGTGAGTGTATTGGCCTGGAGAGAACATGTCACTGTCAGTCATCCGGATGCAGACCCAGCTCAGGTGAGACGAAAACTGCTGTCGGTCGACAGCTTCAAACGGCACAGGAGAGTCCAGCAGGATATGTGAGTGCCAGCAGGGGACACGCGGGCCTCGCTACGGAGACAAATGTCTATCTCATCTCCTCTGGTGGCCTCCACAGGACAGGCCCCTCCTCACACTAATGACATTCTGCTGAACAAAACTGCGAGTGTGTCAGGGAACCGGGATGGAGCCCACGGCACATCACAGGCTGTGCTCTCGGAGAGGGACTGGTGTGGGGTTTGGGAAGGTGAGGAGTGAGGACAAAGGCAAAGTCTCACCAGGCAGGGCTGGGCTGGAAAAATAAAACAGAGCCCTGGAGAGCATTTTGGACAAGGTGCCTGGCCATTGTTTCTAGCGCTGGCATTGTCCCAAGCACCTGCCCTGCCTGTCAGCCTGGCAGTTTGGAAGCCAGTCCTAGAGAAGAAGGAGGGAGGGCTGACACCAACCGGGGAGTTCAACATTTTACATAGATCATCCTGTCAGTTCTCACGATGATTCTCTCTCTCTCTCTCTCTCTCTCTCTCTCTCTCCTTCCTTCCTTCCTTCCTTCCTTCCTTCCTTCCTTCCTTCCTTCCTCCCTTCCTCCCTCCCTCCCTCTCTCCCTCCCTCCCTTCCTCCCTTCCTTCCTTCCTTGGAGTTCAGTCACGTTTATTTACTTATTATGTTTAATTTTATTTTATTGTGGTCAGAACACTTACCGTGAGATCTACTCTCTGAACACATTTTTAAGTGCACAATACATTATGGTTGACGGTTGGTTCAGTGGTGTACAGCAGGTCCCTAGAGCTTATCCATCTTGCTCAGCTGAAGCTTGATGCCCATTGGTTAGAAAGTCTGCCTTTTCCCTCTGCCTCCAGCCCCTGGAAACCTGCACCCCCCCCCCCCCCGATTCTATAAAGTTGACGTCTTCAGATACCGCATGTAAGCGAATCATACGGTACTTGTCTTTCCCTGACTGGCTTGTTTCACTTAGTATAATGTCCTCCAGGGTCAAAAGTGGCTTATCCTTGTATTCTTTGGTTTTCTCATTTTAATGTTTAAAGACGACTTCACAAGAGGCAGTGCCCACAGCGCAGAAACCCGCAGGATGTGTCTTGGGCTCTTCTGTCGGTCGGAGTCTGACGCTGGTTCTTCGTGGGGGAGCCCTGGGCAGCCGGCAGGCACTAAAGGCCAGCTGTTTGAAATCGTTGGTTCTGAGGGGTTTTTTTTAATGATCCCCAACTTGCTGTTTATTACCTTTTCTCCTGGGGACCTTAAAATAATTTCCCTCACAGAAACAGAATGACTTCATCACCGTTTCTATTCACTGGTTTTAGTTACTCATTGGCTTTTAGGAATTGAGATTTTACATCGTTTCATTTTTTAATTCTTTAATCCCATTCATCATCTCTTAAACCTTTCTGTTTGCTTGGTTCTGGCTATACTTGGAATCAAACTGATTATTGTAATCGCGCCCAAAACAACGTGTGTGGTCTAGGCTTATTTTATTTTATTTTTTTAGCCGAATGGTGTCCCATGTACAAGCACTTGCTCTTGGGCACTTTTGAAGAAGATGAAAAGTGTCCTTGAGGGCCTCAAAGTCTCAAAAGTAAATGATGTAACCATGATTGGTGCCCCAGAACAGTGACAGAGGGGCACCGTGTGTGCGGTCACATCAGCCCTCTGTAGTTCAGCATGATCAGAACAAGAAGGCCATCTGTGGTGAGTCTCTTTCTGGGCTGGAAGTCTTTTCTCAGTTTTGTCGACTATCATCCTCTGTCCTCTGAACTGGCGAGTGAGGGCCGGGGCTTAGAGCTATCTCTGTCTTTGGTAGATGATAAAGGAGTAGGGGAGGGAAGAGAGAAGGGGGGAGAGAGGCTCGCTGAATTAATAACCTGTCTATACAAATTCTGACCGTAGGTATGATTCAGACTGCACCCAGAGAAAATAAAAGATTTTTTTTTATTAAAAAAATAAATGTTCTCCAGGTTCATCCGTGTTGTCCCATATTGCAAAATTTCCTTCTTTTTTATTCCATTGTGTAGATATACCACGTTTTTTTTATCCATTCACCTGCTTAAGAAAATTCTTCAGGACCTTTCTGTATCCTAATTGCACAGATGAAGATACAAAGGGTCAGGAAGGACCAGTAGCTGGCCCGGCTAAGTGGCAGAGGTAAAATTCCAAGCAGGTGCCCTGACTCCAAAGCCCACACTCATGACCACTTTGCTGAACATTCTTTCCCAGAAAGACCCTGGTGCCACCGGTGCATGGACAGAAGGCCATCGCCACTTCATCTGGGGGCAAGGGACATCAGTGTCTCTCTCCATAAGTACGGGTCGATGTAGTGCCATCATGAATAAGAGAAGATGCCTCAAGCGCTGCCCTGTCTGGTTAGCCAACCCCTGTCATAGGGAACTTGGAGGTGTGTGCACCCTTTGCAATCCTGTGCCCTCTGTTTGCAGCAGGAGAAGAAAGAATAAATTGCAGCTCAAGTGAAAGGGTGAATTCTTGAATCCAGCTGAGCTGAGTGGGTTGGAAGGCTTAGCAAAGGGAAACAACAAGTAGAATTCTACGGCTGCCAGTCCCAGGCAGTTACAGAACGCTTGTTCTCAGCATTTGGTGGGCATCAGACCCACCTGGAGAGCCTTTAAAAATATCAATGCCTGGGTCCCACGCTCAGGGGATTCTGATTCGACTGGTCCACAGTGTGGCCTAGGTGGCGAGAGGTTTTAACGTTCCCAAGGTAGTTACAACATGCAGCCACATCTGAGACACGTAAGGCTCACTCTCTCTGGGATCTCAGGACACACGTGGGTGAGCAGGCTTCTAGAATAGGCAGTGGCTCCCCAGATGTAGTCTGGGAGTGCCCAACATCATGAATCACCCGGGGATCCGGTTACACACACACATCCTTGGGTCCTGGGCCCCAAAACTCTAATTCAGGATTTCCAGGGAATGGCCCAGAGTTTGCATGTTTAACAGCAAGCTTCCTAAGTGGCTCTGCCACACAATGAAGGTGGAGACCTTCTAGAGTTGGGCACTTCAGTCCGAGCCTGAAGCTGGTTCTCATCAGGGTGGCTGCAAACACACAAAAGGGGAAAGGAGCCGAGACAGACGCGGAGGCAGGCTGAGGAAACGCGGGGACAAGACTCCATCATTCCTGAGCGTGCCCAGCACCTCAGGGGAGCGGAAGGTGCTCGCAGGCAAGGCTCACGGGAGACAGAACACATGTTTATAGACCGCTGCCTCTAACGGCTCAAAAGGGCAGACCCATCACCTGCTGACGTTATTCAGGGCTGGTCGGGGAAAGGAGTTCCCAAGCCAGGGGAGGTGATGGTGGCCACTGAAGGGCTAGCCTGACAGTCCTGTTCCTTCCTCCCCCCCCCCCTCATCCCGAGCCCGGAGTCCGAGAAAGCACGGAGGGCTGGTCTCTTCTTCCTCCTCACCCTCAGAGCCAGCAGAGTTCTAACCAATCCTAAGCTACCGTGATGTCTCAGGACCAAAACATGAGACGGGGTTGGGGGGGTGGGGGGGATGGATCATGAATAATAACGCTGGGCACACTTCACCGAGAGTTAAAACTTTTCTGCCTGAAAGGACACTATCAGGAAGAGAAGAGACGATCCACAGAATGAAAGGACATAATTTAAAATCTGTGTCTGATAACAGTCCACGATCCAGAACATAAAATAAATAAATAAAGCTGAACAACAGATAACTTTACAAATAATCTCATTTTAAAATAGGCAAAGGGCTTCCATGGACAGTTCTCAAACGATAACGTACAAATAGCCAAGAAAAGAGGCTCCCGTCATCAGCGATTATGGAAGCGGAAATCAAAAACCACAAAAAGGTACAACTTTATACTCCCTAGAACGGGTAGCATTAGAAGAACGGAAAACCACAAAGGTTGCTGAAGATGTGGAGGAGTAGGACTCCTGGTAGGACTGTGAGATGGTGCACCTGCTGTGGAAAACAGCGAAAGTTTCCCAAGAAATCAAACACAGGGTCACTATAGGACCCAGCAACCTCACTCTTAGCTGTGTATCCAAGAGAATGGAAACATGCCTGCACAAAACTTGTACGTAAATGGTCATAACAGCACTATTCACAGTGGCCAACAATGGAAACAACCCAAAGGTCCCCTCAACTCATGAGCGGACAGACACAATGGGTTATAGCCACTCACTGAAACATTGTTAGTCCATAAAAGGGGAGGAAGGACTGATACATGCTACAGGGGAATGAACCTTGAAGACGTGATGCTAAGTGAAAGAAGCCAGTAACACACACACACTCTCTCACACACACATGCAAATGTTGTATGATTCTATTTGTATGACGTTTCCAGTACAGGCAAATCCATAGAGACACGAGATAGATTAGTGAGTTACAGAGGAAGGGGAGGAACAGGAAGCGACTGCGAATAATTTAAAATTTTTTCATATTCTGCAATTATATGGTGGTAATAGTTGTAAAATATAGTAAATATATTAAAAACCCAATGGGTTGTAAACTTTAAAATGAAATATTTTATGTTCCAGGAATCTTATTTCAATCTAAAATGTTTAAGAAATAATTTTAAAATACTAGGTATTGCCCTGGCCGGTTGGCTCAGTGGTAGAGCGTCGGCCTGGCATGCAGGAGTCCCGGGTTCAATTCCCAGCCAGGACACACAGAAGAAGCGCCCAACTGCTTCTCACCCCTCCCCCTCTCCTTCCTCTCTGTCTCTCTCTTCCCCTCCTGCAGCCAAGGCTCCATTGGAGCAAAGTTGGCCTGGGCGCTGAGGATGGCTCTGTGGCCTCTGCCTCAGGTGCTAGAATAGCTCTGGTTGTAACAGAGCAACACCCCAGATGGGCAGAGCATCGGCCCCTGGTGGGCATGCCGGGTGGATCCCAGTCGGGCACATGCGGGAGTCTGTCTGACTGCCTCCCCGTTTCCAACTTCAGAAAAATACAATAAAAAAAAATACTAGGTATTATTTTCCTCCTTGCTGGTCTAAGCGCTATCCACAGATCAAACATCTTGTTTTGCTGTTGAAAGAATCCTGTGGCCCGACCAGGTGGTGGTGCAGTGGATAGAGCATCGGACTGGAATGCAGAGGACCCAGGTTTGAGACCCCAAGGTTGCCAGCTTGAGCGCAGGCTCATCTGGTTTGAGCAAAAGCTCACCAGGTTGAGCCCAGGGTCTCTGGCTCAAGCAAGGGGTCATTCAGTCTGCTATAGCCCCCCGTCAAGGCACATATGAGAAAGCAATCAATGAACAACTAAGGTGCTACAACAAAGAACTGATGCTTCTCATCTCCCTCCCTTCCCATCTGTCTGTCCCTATCTGTCCCTCTGTCTCTGTCACACACACACACAGACACACACAGACACACACACACACACACAATCCTGTGAAGCAGGTTCTGTTACTGTCGGGAGTCAGCACATTGTGGTAGCTGAGAACATGGCTCTGGAGCCCAACCGAATGAGTTAAAATCTCATAAAATCAGCATCTTAGAGGACCATCTGCAACCCCTCATTCACTTCAGCATTCCTCACAATAGCCAAGACAGCAAAACAACCTAAGTGCCCATCACAGATGAATGGATTTAAAAAATGGAATATCATATGGACCTCAAAAGGAAAAAACCTTTGCCATTTGCAACAACACGGATGCACCTGGAGGACATCATGCTAAGTGAAATAAGTCAGACACAGAAAGACAAATAATGCATAATCTCACCTACATATGAAATCTGTAATATTAATTATAAAAGCTGTACTCATGGGAATTGAGAGTAGAATGGTGATTACCAGAAGTTGGGTGTAGGAAAAAAAAAGAAAGAAAGAAAGAGGGGGGGAAGGAGGGAGGGAGGGAAGGAGGGAGGGAGGGAGGGAGGGAAGGAAGAGAGAGAAAAGAAAGAAGAAAAGAAGGAAAGAAAGAGTCAGGTAGGTAGGCAGGTAGGTAGACAGGTAAGTAAGTAGGAGCTAGAGCAAAGGTCGGGAACCTATGGCTCGCAAGCCAGATGTGGCTCTTTTGATGGCTGCATCTGGCTCACAGACAAATCTTTAATAAAAAAATAATAATGTTAAAAATATAAAACATTCTCATGTACTACAATCCATTCATTTCCTACCGTTCATGTTCATGGTTGTGGGTGGCTGGAGCCAATCACAGCTGTCCTCCAGGACAACACCAAATTTTTTTTTTTAATAATTTTATTTTTAATGGGGCGACATCAATAAGTCAGGATACATATATTCAAAGATAACAACTCCAGGTTATCTTGTCGTTCACTTATGTTGCATACCCATCACCCAAAGTCAGACTGTCCTCTGTCACCTTCTATCTAGTTTTCTTTGTGCCCCTCCCCCTCCCCCTTTCCCTCTCCCTCTCCCCCCTCCCCCGTAACCACCACCCTCTTATCAATGTCTCTTAGTTTCACTTTTATGTCCCACCTACGTATGGAATAATGCAGTTCCTGGTTTTTTCTGATTTACTTATTTCACTTCGTATAATGTTATCAAATTTTTATTGGATAATGCGTAATGTACACGGGTTGTTGTATGGCTCTCAAGGAATTACATTTTAAAATATGTGGCATTCATGGCTTTCTCAGCCAAAAAGGTTCCCGACCCCTGTGCTAGAGAAAGGGGAAATGGGGAGTTCGTGTTTCATGGGTACGGTTTCTGTTTTGCAGGATGAAAGAAGTTCTTCAGGTGGATGGTGGTGATGGTGGCACAGCAACGAACGTGAACTTCATGCCACTAAACTGTACATTTAAACATGAGTAAGATGGTAAATTTTATGTCATGTGCATTTGACCACAATAAAAACTGAACCAAAACAAAACATATAAACAAAAAAAACCCTCAGCCCTGACCTTGCCGGCTGTGGGACTTTGCACTGGTCATTTCATCTTTCTGTGCCTCAGTTTCCTATTCTGCATATTGGGGGAAATAATATCTAGTACAGGGGTCCCCAAACTACGGCCCGCGGGCCACATGCGGCCCCCTTAGGCCATTTATCCGGCCCCCGCCGCACTTCCGGAAGGGGCACCTCTTTCATTTGTGGTCAGTGAGAGGAGCATAGTTCCCATTGAAATATTGGTCAGTTTGTTGATTTAAATTTACTTGTTCTTTATTTTAAATATTGTATTTGTTCCCGTTTTGTTTTTTTACTTTAAAATAAGATATGTGCAGTGTGCATAGGAATTTGTTCATAGTTTTTTTTATAGTCTGGCCCTCCAACGGTCTGAGGGACAGTGAATTGGCCCCCTGTGTAAAAAGTTTGGGGACCCCTGATCTAGTACCTGACACAGAGTGGGCATCTAATAAGTGTTGGTTATTATTATTTTCACAATCATATAGAATCAGATTAGAAATCAGGACCCAGAGAGATGACATGACCAGTCTACGCTCCTGTAACCAGTACAGAGAGATCTAAGAACTGAAGCCAGACAGATGTGCGTTGGAAACTGTGCTTAGTCACTGTGCTTCTCTAAGGACAGTGAGAGAATTCAAACCACTCCCTTTTACAACTTGAGGAAGTTCATTCTGAGCCCCATCAGCAAAAGTAAAAGAATCTGCTATGGTGAGGCCTGAGAAGGCACAGAGAGATGCCTCGTTGCTCCTGCTCGGACACAGGACACAGAGCCGATGAGACTGTTCTCCCTGCCTTCACCTGGGATGTGAGTGAGCAAAGTGGGCTGAGGCACCAGCCCCCACGAACCGCCTGAGTCGCTGGGAGGAAGTCTATCCTGCTGCTTGTGTTTATTTATCCTCTCTGCTGTGGTAGGCACTGCTAAGCTTTGCAAATTAACTCACCACAGGGATCCAGGGGGGCTGCGGAACTGGGCCCTGACCCAAAAACCATCCATAGGAGCAGGTTCACACGCAACATCTGCTGCATCGGTCCCACAGAAGCCCGAACCAGGAGCCAAGTTCGTATCCAGAGTGACGAGGGCGGGGGCCTGGGAGCCATAGCCTGGGTTCCTCGGCTCGGTCCGCCCTCGGCTCTCACAAGGCCACCTCGCAGCCAGGCAGGCACAGAGCAGGTGTCAGCGGCTGTCCCCGGGAGCTGGGACCTACATCCTGTTCCTTACGTAAGAGGTACATTCGGTTCAAATACGGTTTCAAACTATGTTCATGTCACAGATCATCTGGACACTCCTCCTCGGGGTGTGGCTCTGAGAAATTCTAAGAGGGAAAGGTACAGACAGGCTCCACCCCGACCCCGTACTCCTTGGCTGGAGGAGAAAGCCATGGGGACCAGACAAATACAAAGGGTGTCTGGACAAGTCAAGGGCTCTCCCAAAGCTGTAGCTTCAGGCACACCTCTGCCCTGAAACCCAGACCCAAACACTCACCTGCCTCCTAGCATCTCCACACCTTGATGTCTGCGTGGGATGGCACAGTAATAACCCCCAAACGGGCCCACATCCTAATCCCTGGACCTGCAAGTTTGTTACCTCCCATGGCAAAAGGGAACCTGCAGATTGATTAAGTTAAAGATCTTAAAATGAGGCGATTATCCTGGATTATCTGAGTGGGCCCAATATAATCGCCAGGGTTCTTATCAGAAAAGGACCTTTCCTGGCTTTGGTTAGAAGGAGGTGTGACTCCAGAAGAAAGGGACAGAGAAAGGCAGTGCTGCTGGCTTTGGAGGTGGAGGATGGGGCCACAAGCCAAGGGAGCCGAGCAGCCTCTACGCTCTGGATAAGGCAACAGATGGATTCTCCCCTGGAATGTCCGGAAGGAACGCAGCCCCGCTGACACCTAGATTTTAGCCCAGTGAGACCTGTCCGACTTCCGGTCTCAGGAACTGGACCGGAAGAAATGGATGTGTTTTAAGCCACTAAATTTGTGGTGATCAGTTAGGGCAGCGATAGAAAATAAAACAACAAACAGGCATCTTGGCCACAGCAGCCCCAACCTTCCAGCTGCTCAGGCCAAACGCTTTGGGGTTCTCTGTGACTCCTTTCTTCTCACTACTCACGTCCCATCCATCAGCTAACCCACCCTACACCCACTGCTGCCACCAGCAGACTGCTCCACAACACTGTCCCCTGTCCCCTAGATAACTGTCCCTGTTTCCACCTATGCCTTCTTATAATCCAGTATCCACACAGCAGCCGGGGAGGCCCTGGTAGTCTCCCTCCCTCAGGAGCCCAGCTCCCTGTAGTGGTTTTCCAGGCAAGTCCTGACTCCATCCCACAAGGCCTTTCACAGTTTGGAGACCTGTGGTTACTTTTCTGTCATCATCTTCTTTCCTTCCCAAGCCATCTTGGCCACTTTGATGCTCCTCAAACACACTTGCAATGTCCCACCACAGGGCCTTTGCACATACTGTTCCCTTTTCTAAGAATGCTCTTCTGAATAGTTGCCTCTTTTGGGCCTTGAGTCAGATATCATCTTCTCAGCCAGGCCTTTAAACTGCAGGCATTTAAAACTGCAGCCTCATCTCTGGCATTCTTTGATCTAAGGTGAACATATGTATATTATCATCCAAACTGAGATGTTTCTGAGACTACCAGTGATGGTCCTGACACAACAGGCTTAACCTGGGACAGATCCGAAGTTTCTCTCCCTAATTCATTTTTCTCCACGGTACTGTACTCATATATCAACACTTACCCAGTTGTGCAGTCTAGTACATGTCAATTATACCTCAGTACAGCTGCTAAAATTGCAAAGTTTTAGTAACATAGTACTAATAGCAGTGATAATGATAAAATGCTTTGTCCAATGCCTGAAACAGCTTTATTAAATATAAGATGGTGTTGAGGCCCTGGCCGGTTGGCTCAGTGGTAGAGCATCGGCCTGGCGTGCAGAAGTCCCGGGTTCGATTCCCGGCCAGGGCACACAGGAGAGGTGCCCATCTGCTTCTCCACCCCTTCCCCTCTCCTTCCTCTCTGTCTCTCTCTTCCCCTCCCGCAGCCAAAGCTCCATTGGAGCAAAGATGGCCCGGGCACTGGGGATGGCTCCTCAGCCTCTGCCCCAGGCGCTAGAGTGGCTCTGGTCGCAACAGAGCAACACCCCAGAGGGGCAGAGCATCGCCCCCTGGTGGGCAGAGCATCGCCCCCTGGTGGGCGTGCCAGGTGGATCCCGGTCGGACGCATGCGGGAGTCTGTCTGACTGTCTCTCCCTGTTTCTGGCTTCAGAAAAATACAGAAAAAAAAAAAAAAGATGGTGTTGATTTGTTATCACTGGTGGGACAGGGACTCCATTAGCCAAGGAAGTGACAGCCTCATTTACTCCTCATGACCACACCACCAGTATGATCCCCATCTCACAGAAGAACAAAGTGAGACTCACAGGCCCTGCCAGTAGAATGCTCTAGAACAAAGTCCTCTTTCTAGCACGGGCTGGTGGCACGTGAAGCAAGGCAGAGGAGAAAAAAGCAGATCTAAGGGGAGGCAGCCAATAGGACCAGGGGAGTCTCTAAGCACCGGGTGGCTCCCTAGTTCCTGGGAAGAGGGGGAACCCAGGCCACACAGCAACACGCGCAAGGAGAACGCAGCCTGCATCACCTCTCTGCTCCGTCACTGCTGCCCACAGAGGCACTGCTGTGGGCCAGACCGTCTCCCTTTCTCCGCCAGCAGCAGCTGCGTGGACCCCAGGGCACAGCCCCTTCTGCAGACAGAGAGAGAAGCTGTGAGGTGGGGCGAGGCTGGGGGAGCTGTCGCGAGCGGAAGCCTCCGTGCCCCAGGCAGAACCTGCGGGGGGCGTGGGGCTCCAGCTGACCGAGCCTCCCGGGAAGAGTGCACGCTGACTGACTCCCAGGTCGCTGGGTCTGCATTGTAACCCCCAATTTCCTGTTGTGTCTTCGGAGTCCCCGGTGTCTTTCCTCTTCAGTAGCCATGGTAATGATAGTAATAAGAACAGCCACACGGCCATACACCCTCGTGGCTTCATTCATTCTAACAGCTAGGCATCAGCGACGCCTGAGATTTGTTCTGCACCTGTGTCCCACCTCCGACCACCCAGCGAATAATTTTCGAGAGCTTACCATGTGTGCCAGGCTGCGGGAAAGGAGGCAAGTATTCACAGGGCCCGTGCCTTCCGCAGCTTAGGTTCTAGCGGGGATTGGCATGGAGAGGCACACGGGTAAAAGCAAACAAACATAGCAACGTCACATTCTGGCCAGGGCTGTGGAGGAAATAAAGCCCTGGGCTACGGAACAGAGGACATAATTGACTTGGTGGTGGTCAGGGAAGGCCTCTGAGAGAGCTGGCCCCGACACTGAGACCTGAAGGATGACAGAGAGCAAACACAGCAACGTTTCAGGCAGAGGGACACGGGAAGCCCCCGGGGCGGGAAAGAGCTTGGTACATGGTGGGAGGAAGTCGCAGAAGAGCACTGTGATGATGGAATGGCATCTCCATGATGATCTGTAAGCGGTGCACACTGGAGAACCCTGGTTCAGTTCCCGACACTGCTACCTACCGGCTCGTATGAGCGCGAGCCGGTGACCCCTACACCTGCCCTGTGCTGGCGGTTGCTCCCAACTAGCCAGTGAGGCTGGTAATGGAGCCTAACTCGGGGACCTGTTGTGAAAATTAATCTAGCTAATTCATGGGAAGTGCTTAAAGCACAGCATATAGCAGGTACTCAATGAACATCAGCTCTTTTTTTTTTTTTTTTTTTAATCTTCCCCATTGATTTTATTGGGACAACACTGGTTCACAGAATTATGCAGGCTTCGGGCGCCCAATCCTACAACACATCTCTCTATGCACTGTCCTGTGTGTTCACTGCCCCAAGTCAAGTCTTTGTCCACCACCATTTATCCCAGGGGTCCCCAAACTACGGCCCGCATGTGGCCCCCTGAGGCCATTTATCCGGCCCCCACCGCACTTCCGGAAGGGGCACCTCTTTCATTGGTGGTCAGTGAGAGGAGCATAGTCCCCATTGAAATACTGGTCAGTTTATTGATTTAAATTTACTTGTTCTTTATTTTAAATATTGTATTTGTTCCTGTTTTGTTTTTTTACTTTAAAATAAGATATGTGCAGTGTGCATAGGGATTTGTTCATAGTTTTTTTTATAGTCCGGCCCTCCAATGGTCTGAGTGACAGTGAACTGGCCCTATGTAAAAAGTTTGGGGACCCCTGATTTATCCCCTCCTAAACCCTCCTCTACCTTCCCCCACCCCGGACAGTCGCCACACTACTGTCCGTGTCCATGAGTTTTCTCTCGCGCTGTGTGTGTGTGTGTGTGTGTGTGTGTGTGTGTGTGTGTGTGTTCGTTTCTGCTCAATCCCCCCACCCTGTCAGCTCTTATTTTTATCGCTCCCCTGCCTGGTAGCCAGGATTCAGTATCAAAGCGTCTGTCTGCTCAGGGCTCAGCACTGAGGTCTGATTCACCCCTGCAAGATACCCATTGGGCTCCTTGTTGTGGTTCTCACAGTACCAGGCAGTCAGAAAATAATTTGTTGAATGAGCAAATAAATGAATGAGTGGGCTTCCTGATTATTGTTAGGCCGCTGAAATGCACCGGGAGGCCTCCCTGCGATTAGGCTTTCTCTGTAAGCAAGGTGACGCAGCCTGGAATTCTGTGTTCCTGGAATATAGGCAGAGGAGAGGTGGTTATTAGCCACCGTCTCTGCAAACGGCAAGCCATCTGCACCCCATTACCTAAGCACAGGCCTCTGTGGGCGTCCAACTTCAGAGCCCTGAAAGTTGGAAGGGATTCCGAGCTTGGATCCCTCGGGCTAGGCTATTCTTGGAAGCTGAGCACCGCCTGCCACAGGGAGATGAGTCATGCGGAGGGCGAAGGCTTGATGGATTTCTCCGAGGCAACAGCTCTTTATCAGGGTGGATCTGTATACCACACCAGCACACAGAGGGAGAGCTGGGTTCCGAGCTGAGGCTCCTTAGAACAGTATCACCCCTACCTGCGTCCGTGCCTCGCATCCAGGTGAGAACACCAGGGACCCTCTCCCCAGCTCAAGGAGGGTGCTGTTCTTTGACACACTGTTCTCCCTTCTACACGAACAACCCTCCAGAGAGCTAGCAAAATTAGTCCCCACCACATCTCCACCCTCCACCTCCATTTGTCAACTTGTAGCTTGTGTCTCTCCTGTCCCCAAGACCATCTTCACCTCCCCGTGAGACTCTAAGATCTCAGGTCTTGTATTGCAGATGTCATATTTGTTCATAAAACCCTGAGTCGTGCCTGAAGGCAGAATAATGGTGGTCTTATTCCATTCTGTCTTTGCAAAGTGTCAACTGTGGAAGGAACACCATGTCACAAACAGCTTAAATGCCGCTGATAATACAGTGTGTCCGTAAAGTCATGGTGCACTTTTGACCGGTCACAGGAAAGCAAAAAAAAAAGATGATAGAAATGTAAAATCTGCACCAAATAAAAGGAAAACTATCCCAGTTTCATACCTATTCAGTGCAGTTCGATGTGGGCTCACGCACAGATTTTTTAGGGCTCCTTAGGTAGCTATCCCATATAGCCTCTACAGCAGTGGTTCTCAACCTGTGGGTCGCGACCCCAGCGGGGGTCGATCAACCAAAACACAGGGGTCGCCTAAAGCCAATATGTATTTTCCGATGGCTTTAGGCGACCCCTGTGTTTTGGTCGTTCGACCCCCACCGGGGTCGTGACCCACAGGTTGAGAACCGCTGCTCTACAGACTCATCACTGACTGATGACCTACCAGAACAGAGATTCTCCACCAAACCGCTGGTTTCCTTCAACTGCTTATCCCACCGAGTAATGTTATTCCTATGTGGTGGCGCTTCATTATAAACGTGCCGATATTCACGTTGCACTTTGGTCACGAATTCGAATTTAGCGAGCCACAGAACACACTGAACTTTCCTCTGTACCGTCCACATCTCGACTGGCATGGCCGTGGGCTGCTCAGCTGTATACACGGTGTTACGTCATCATCTGCACATGCGCACATGCTGCCACATCATCCTACAGAAACTGGGAGGGTTTTCCTTTTATTTGGTGCAGATTTCACATTTCTATCGTCTTTTGTTGCTTTCCTGTGACCGGTCAAAAGTGCACCATGACTTTACGGACACACTGTATAAACAGCCACCGTGGGACAGTTTCCTAAGATTTCACATGCTGTGTCCCGAGTCCAGGGCGAGGCCTCTGCACCCACTGCTGAGCCTGTGTGCGCACTTGTTACCAGGGACCGTGAGCCGGGACGGAGCGAGCGCGGCCGCCCGGGATTGGGCGCCTGGTTAGTTCCACTCGCCTGCTCTCCTCTGTTCTGCCCCAACTGCCTGGCAGCGCCTCTCAGAAGGCAGCCTAGGCTCGCAGTTCTGAAGGACAGCTCCTCGCATGTGCTCCCCAAAAGTGGCTCCAAGTGAAGGCAGCTTAATTAAAAACCACATTCAATCAAACTGTCATTCTGTTTATGAAAAGGTGTCGAGTGGCTGGAAATGGCAGGAACAAGAACCGAAGATTAATGCTCAAAATTTGTCCTGATTAAAAAGTACCATCAAGGCCTAGTACGATGGAGGCATTGAGAAAGCAAGCCCCGGAAACCAGTGACCCCTAAGCTCAGGATTCTTTTATTTGCAAATGCAACTGGGGACCTTTTTTAAGAAGAAATGGAACATCTCTACGCCTCCTCTACCTTTATGAAGACAGAATCCAGCCGGAATTTGTTGTTTTTGAAGGGAAACGTGCCTGAGATGTGTTCTCCCAGCTACCTCTCCCCACCCCCGCCTGCTTCTTCACTGGCAGTTGCTCTAAAGGTAATGTCCACTCGCTCCAAGTTGCTAGATCTGCGGTCACACAGTGATATTGACACGAGTAGGGAGGGACCTCAGAGACCTCCCGATCCTACGCTTCCCTTTTCCAGAGAGGGACGCTGAGACCCATGAACAGAAAACAGCAGTCTCAACGGCACCGAGTAGAAACAGAGCCAGGCTCAGGTCACCGAAGGTTAGCTTTGCTTCCAGAATTTGTCAACTTCCAGAACCCTTCTTTTCATCAGGGTTACGAAGCCACCGGTCTACTTTATCCCGCAGAAACTGGTCTTAACGAAGCCACCTGGAGACAGGTGACTCTCACCTGCTCTGCAGGCAAGAGCTGCCTCTTCTGTATCCCATCATTCTCCTTGACCCACACTTGAGGCCTTCAAAATGGGACGGTCACACTCCACCTCCTCTCACAACGGAATGACAAGAGGGCTTTGGGAAATAGCTGTTCTCCAAGACACATGCTTAATCCAAAAATATTGGGAAGAACAGGATAGCCTCTCTCAGATTGGGGCTACCAGCCAGGGCAGGGAGAATTCTAAGCTGACTGCCAATGATGCATGCCCTCAGATGACCTCTTCCCCTTGAGCGGAACCTGTGAATATGATAAAGGTGAAGAGATGTGCAAATGTTATTAAGGGCCCTAATCAGTTGGCTTTGAGTTAAGCAAAAGAGAGATTATTCTAGGTAGGCCTGACCTCATCAAGTAAGTGCTTTAAAGGGGGCTTAGACTGTCCCTAGAAGAAGCAGCAGTCTCTCTCTCTCTCTCTCTCTCTCTCTCTCTCTCTCTCTCTCTCTCTCTCTCCATTGCTGGTTTCGAACAGGAGGACTATATGAGTCCTACAGCTGCAAGGAAATGCATTCTGCCAACCACCATGTGAGCCTGGAAGAGCACCTTAGCCTCAGACGGGACCCCAGCCCCAGCAGACAGCTGGAGCGCAGCCTTGGGGGATCTTAAGCAGAGAACCCAGCTAAGCCATGCCCGGACTCCGGAGCCACAAAGTCTGTGACATAATAACTAGGTGTCAGCCACCAAGACTGGGGTAGCTATTCATGCAGCAATGTATAGCTCATACACCAGCCCAGAGCCAACAATTCCTAAAGACGGCGAGGTAGGAATGACGTCGCTGGTACTGAAATGAGGACCCAGCACTAGACGTTCCCCATGGGGCTCCTATAATAATAATAAAGCAGAGGAGACTTCAAAACCTAACTGGCCCATTTCCTTTACCCGTCATTCTCTTTAAAAAAAAAAAAAAAGAAAGAAAGAAAGAAAAATTAAAGGCTACCATGGGCGCCCTGGGCTGCTCTGATCACAGCTTGGTTAGGTAAGTTTCCTCTAAGAGTTAAGGAAAAGAGGGCTCTGTTAGCATGAAAGGAACAAGTTGCTCTTTGAGACTAAAGAAAAAAAAATGTTTTCAAAAGAAACATTTGAGACTCAAGCCTAAAAAAACAACTTCAGCCAAGAAGAAACTCCCACCATTTGGCATTTGCAGGAGCCAGAGGGGAGACTACGCAGAAGGAAGCGGGTTCTGGGTGTGCCCGGCGCCGGCGGGTGTGCCAGACACAGCCCCAGGTCAGGCCTTAACCCCCACCCCAGCCCCCAGCGCCCGGCTGCTGCGAGGGGACTCAACGCTGTGAGACAGTATTGAGGAGTCAAACTGTTGGTTGCTGGGTTTACGTGGTAACCTTGGTGGAAAGCCAGTTTGGTCGGGGAATGCTTCCGTTTCGGAAATGCTTTGCGTGGCTACCCAACGCCGTCAAGAGAAAAATCTGAAACTGAGTAAGGCCTACACCACCCCTCCTGCTCCCCACCCACCCCCCACCCCCGCGCCTCTCCGCCCTCATTCCACCACCACCCCGTCTGAATTCCGTCCTGCAGACACACCAGACTCTTCTGGAGGCTGCTTCTGCTCACGGTGCCCTTCTGGGCGTGAGTCTCCTCCCCTCCTGGGATCTGTGGCTAAAAGAAAAGCCTCCTGGTAACCCTCCCTGAACCTAACGCCAAGGTCATTAAGACCGGAAATAAGCCCTCGTTTCTGACCTCATTTAGGAAACCAGAAAAAGGGAGAGATGACAGATATACCTCCTCAGAAGAATATTTCAATGTCCTGGCAAACCCTCATTTTTCAAGATGGGATGTTGTGTGCACGCCTCGCAAGGCTACATCTTCATCGGAGCAGATGTCGCCTCCTCCGGGGAGGTTTACATAATCTCTGCTCATTAGGCATTAATCTCTCCCTCATCTGACTTTTCAGGACTCTGCCTTGGATCTCGTCGGCACTTTCCTTCCAAGCCTTAATCACCAGCTGATGCATTAGACATTTACTTGTCTGTTTCCTGCCTCCATCCTCTCAAATGTAAGCGCCTCGGGGGCAAGGGTTAGGATTATGCTCGTGGCTCTGTGACTAGGACCTAGGTCAGAACCTGGCAGACAGGAGACACTCAGTCAGTATCCAGTATCGGTTGAGCCAGTGATCGTAGGAGGAGGAGCCAGTGCTGAGAGTGCTTCCTATGCACCAGGCACTTCTGGCTGCTGTGTGTATACTTCCTCATTTAACCCCTGCACAGCCCTGTGAGCTAGGTGCCGCCCCTCATCATATCCGGGAAGAGGCTGAGGTGTGGAGCGTTTCAGTCACCGGTGCTGTTAGCCAGCCAGTGAGGGAAAGAAAGGATTCCCACTCAGGCAGTCTGATGCCCAAGTTTATGCTCTTAACCACAACACTAGAGTGAGTGAGTGAATGAATGAATGAATGAATGAATGAATGAATGAATGAATGAAAAACTCAAGTCTATCACATCCTGTAAATGTACGCTGGAGATCATACCGGGGGATGTGCTTAGCTGCTCCCCAGGTGTCTTCTGAGACGTTGTAGCCTCGGCATGAAATGAAATCCTATGGCTTGCACACAGTAGGCACTCAGGAAGTACTTCTTAAATTAGATCCCCATAGTCAGTGCTTCTAGATATTCTAAGTATCTTTCCATGCAAATCTCCAGCCTGCCTTCCATGGAGACTCATAACATCAAGACCACTACATAATTGCAACATTGCTGGTCCTTATCTGGAGCTTTTAGCAATAAACAAACCAAAGCCACCCTGCCTCACAGCGAACACTGCCACAGTGTCTGGGCCAAGAGAGTGTTTGATGCACACTGACAACGAGTTTGGAGGAACAGTGATTCCAAAGGAAGTCAACACTACTTGGAGCCTCCTGAACCCTCTCATTCTCCTGAGCAGGCACTGTGTGTGCGCCTGCCCAGGGAAGTAGGCAAAGCTGTGCAGACGCAGAAGACATTTGTGGCAAGAACCAGCAGCTTCCTGGCCAGACTTGACTGCAAGTGAGCAAATCCCGCCATCTCTGCTGGCTCCGAAGCAGCTGCAAAACCATGGTGGGTCCGCAGTAGAAGCTACACCATACTAAGGGGAGGAGCAGCTCAGAAGAGGAGGGAAGCGGAGGGAAAAAATCTGGCTACATATCTACCTGGGACAATCTGTTTTCTCAACAGTAGAGAGGACTGTGTACCAGGACCAGGCAGGCAAGGCGTGGGCATATGCCACTCCTGGGTTAAGCCACGGACCGCGGGGAAAAGCAGGCAGCGCCGCAAGGCTGCCGGGCTCTAAAAATACCCAGCACATTCCCACCGTGGCACGAATGGCAAGCTCTTAGCAAACAGGAATCCTGCCAAACCAATGCTTAGCTGGACACTCCAGAATGAGTTCCAAGGCTGGAGACGATGAAAACGTGGAACCCAGCGAAGGAAGTGGTTTTCCCTTGAGTGTTATCAGAGATTGTTGAAGCTTTAAGAGACTGGTGTGTTTGGATGGCCCTGAGCTGGGGGGAGGGGGTGGATCCTGCTGCTGCTCTATGAGTGGAAGTCAGGGTAACTCAGTGGTTAAAGCCACAGGCTCTGGAGTCAGACTGAGTCCACTTCAATCCTGGATCCTCCACTTAATAATCGTGCAGCACTGGAGGAAAATTCATCTCTCTGAGACTCAGTTTCCTCATCTGTAAAAAGGGATCAAAACAATCACCCTCATCTACCTCATTGATGTTTACAAGTATTTTAATAGATTACATTATTGTTCAACTATTCACTGTCCCTCTCTGCCCGATCCCTCCTCCCTGGGCAGCTGGAGTCCCCACTGACGTCAGGCTCACAGCCAGTAGAATGTGGGTGGAAGCGACGCATGCCACTTCCGAGAAGAAAATCCCTAAGACTCATCTCGTGGTCTACACTTTTATTCTCTGTGTTTTGCGAGTGGCAATGAGCTTGGCTCTGGGGTATGAAGCACAGCTACAACTAACCTAACAGGAACCACGAGCAAGAAATAAACCTTTGTTTTGTAAGCCATGGAGGTTTTGGAGTTATTTGTTACTTCACTATAAGTAAGCTTAAACTGACTGATACAAGGATTAAATGAGATCATCTATGTTATTCATTCAACACATACTGGCATTTTCTAAGCATTAAAGTTTACTGACCATCATTATATCAGCAGCAGCATCAGTGGTTCTCCCTTCTCTTGGAGACATCACATACCTCACTAAAAAGCTAATGAAAGCTGTGGGCCCTCTCTCTTGAGAAATTACATACAGACACAATTACACATATAACTTGTATCAAGAATAAACAACTTAACTAAAAGACATTAGATATTTCACCAAAGACGAGCTGCAAATGGCTAACAAGCATATGACAAGATGCTCGACATTATTAGTCATTAGGAAAATGAAAACTAAAACCGTGCTCTGGCTGGGTAGCTCAGTTGGTTGGAGCATCGTCCCAATACGCCAAGGTTTTGAGTTCTATTCCCTGTTAGGGCACATAAAAGAATCAGCCAGTGAATGCATGAATGGGTGGAACAGTGGGCTGGTGTTTCTTTCTCTCTCTCTCTCTCTCTCTCTCTCTCTCTTTCTCTCTCTCTTTCTCTTCCTCTATCTCTAAAATCAATCAATAAAATAAAATAAGAATATTTACTAAGAAATTAAAACCACAATGACATAGAAAAGTTTAGTAAAGAAGGTGAGTATTGGCGCAGACATGGAAAAACTGGACTGCTCATTCGTCGCTGATGAGAATGTAAAATGGTTGCAGCCACTATGGAGAAAAACAGTTTGGCAGTTTCAGCAAAGGGATCTACCCAAGAGAAATTAAAAACCATAGATCCTCACAAATACTTGTACATGAATGTTCAACGGAGTATTATTTATGAAAGAAAAAAAAATCGGAAGCAGCCCAAGTGTCCATAAGCTGCTGAGTATATAATCAGAAGATGCTATATCCACACAACAGAATATTATTTGGCCATAGAAAGGCACATACCACTGACACCTGCTACAACGTGGGTTCATCTCAAACACATTACACTGGGTAAAAGAAGCCAGACTCAAGAGACTGCATCGTGTATGACTCCGTTTGTGTGAAATGTCCAGAACAGGCAAATCTATAGACAGAGGAAGCAGACCAGTGGTTGCCGGAGGCTGGGCATTGAAGCAATGACTGACTGCAAACAGGCTGGAGGGAATTCTGTCATGGTGGTGATAAAAATGGTCTAAAACAGTCTTGTGGCGATAGTTGCAAAAATCTGTACATTTAGGGGAAAAAAATCTTTGAACTTACAATGAGTAAATTCTATGATTTGTGAAATATACCTCAACAAAACTGTAAAAATACGGAAAGTAATTAAGTCTCACTAGCCCATTCAATAGTCTAGTCCACAGTGTGGCTTGCTATACCACCAATGTCCTTCCAATGGCACAGAAGAATGCAGTCAGAGGGACAGGTCCTCACCTCTTTCTCTCTAAATAAGCCTACCCAAACACCATTTAGAAAGCATTAAAAAAAAAAGTGACAAACAGCACAATAGTGTCAGCACAATATAGTTACACGCATATATTTTTAATCTCTTCAGTTCTAGAAAGGGAGTCTTGTTACACTCCAGAGAAAATCAGTCTTTACGCTGAATAATAAATTAGCATTTCAGCAGAAAGGCAACGTCGTGTGTGATCATCCGGCATCAGCAGTTAGCCCACAGGGTGACAGCAGCAGCTCCTCTGTCTCCAGGGCAAAGATGAGGCGGTGGGTGAAGATGATTGTGTCTCCCAGAGACTGATAAATTCTCAAGAATCTCAGAAGAGCCTGACCAGGCAATGGCGCAATGGCTAGAGCATCAGCCTGGAATGCTGAGGACGCAGGTTCGAAACCGCAAGGTTGCCATGAGCGCAGGGTCACTGGCTTGAAGCCCAAGGTTGCTGGCTTAAGCAAGGGGTCACTGGCTTGTCTGAAGTCCCCAGGTCAAGGCACATATGAGAAAGCAATCAATGAACAACTACGGTGCCTCAACAAAGAACTGATGCTTCTCCTCTCTCTCCCTTTCTATCTGTCCTTCTCTCTCTCCATCTCTCTCTCTCTCTCTCTCTAAAACAAAAAAATCTCAAAAGAGAAGGAACCCTCCTTTGTCTGATAAAATAACTTCTCAGCTCCAAAGACTACTAGCAACAAGCATTCCCCCCCCCCCCAATAATTTGGCCTTTAGTAACTGCTTGCCAGGAACTGTTTCAAGCAGTTGATATACGTTACCTAACTTAAAACTCATAATAACCCTCTGAGGTCAGCTCTACTTTATTCTCTTTTTACAGATGAGGAAACTAGAACTCAGACAGGTTAAGTGACTTCCCCACGATCACACAGCAAGTTGGTATAATGCAGCTAGGATCTAAATCAGGCAGCTATCTATCTCTAGAGCCACTTCTCATAGGCCTTCCATCTCTTATTCTCGGTACATTGCAAGGTACTGAGAAATATATACCCGTAAGTTCTTTTTAATGGCACCTCTCTGAGACCTGAAGAAGAAGAAGGGCAAGTGGAGGTAGGAGTTAGAGGCTGCTCCCACTGTGGCCAGGGCGTGTGTGTGACAGGGGCAGGTGGGGTGGACGCGGAGTTCCAGCAGTCTGCGGATCCCAACCCTAACTGCATCCTTTTTTCTTGCCTGCTCTTGAAAAGAAGCGACTGTCAGATCTCAACTCTCAGAGGCATGTGGCAGGTGTCTGTCCCGTTTCTCATGAGGTTTCCTCATCTGCTGGA